>NC_045558.1:56638436-56942186 GCF_009769535.1 Thamnophis elegans | reverse complement strand
AAGAAAAAATCAATTATTTAGGGTACCACATTTCCCACCAGGGCATAGGAATGGGTCCTTTAAAAGTGCAGGCAGTACTTGATTGGGAAACACCCAGAACACATAAACAGTTACAAAGCTTCCTGGGATTCACAACTTTTACCAGTTTATCCCCACTTTCGCTCAGATTTCTCTCCCCATCACCAAGCTTTTAGAAACGAAGGGGGGGTATGCTGAAACTGAAGCAACCTTTGAACTGGACAATGGAATGCCACGCTGCATTTGAAAAACTTAAATGGCTGTTTTCAGCAGAGCCAATTCTAAAGCACCCAGACGTAGAGAAACCATTCATCATAAAAGGAGATACCATCAATGTGGCAATAGGAGTGATCCTGCTTCAGAAAAATGAGCAAGACCAATTACAACCATGGGCTTACAGATCCAAAATATGGAATGAACTGAGCAAAGGTGGACCATTTGGGAGAAAGAAGCTTATGCAGTTCTGTGGACATTTTTAACCTGGAGGCATTTCCTAGAGTGGAGTAAGATCCATTTTGAAGTCTGGATGGATCATAAAAATTTAGAAGCCTTAAAGACTCCAAGGAAACTCTCCCCAAAACAAGTACGATGGCTCAGTACTTTAAACGGTTTGAATTTACATTCAGATATCTTCCGGGTGGGGGGATTTTTCTGGCAGATGCACTATCCAGAAAACTGCAATACAATAGTATGAAGTCAAACGTAATCAAACCCATGATACAAAACAATCAGCTAGCCACTAAAGTAATCACCAGATCCCAGGCAAAACAAAAACATTGATGGATAATGACACCACCCAAACTTTTAAACAAGCTTTAGCCACCGATGAATGGTTTTTGAGCCACAAATCCAGCTGCCTGATGAAAGATAACTTAGTTTGGGTGGGAGGGAAGTTGTATGTTCCAGCTAGTCAAAGACTGTGCTTAATGGCAAGGTGCCATGACTCCAAATTAGCTGGACACTTTAGTTTTGTGAAACTTTACACCTAATTAAAAGACAATTGTGGTGGCCATCACTAAAAAGGGACATAGAGAGTGATGTAGTTAGCTGCCCTATTTGTGCGGCAGCTAAAAGATGTCAAGAGAAAATCCCAGGACTCTTACAGAAGGTAGCTGAACGTTCAGCACCTTGGAGAGATTATTATGGACATTGTAGAACTACCAGAAAGTGCAGGGAATACTGTCATTTCAAAACAGGAACATTTTATACCTTGTCAAACAATCCCAACTGTTACTCCTGATACACATTATCGTCTTCATGAAACCCCGCAGAGAATCATTTCCGATAGAGGGGTCCAATTCACCTCAAAGGTTTGGAGGGCATTTTTAATTTTATTTGGCACCACCCAAGGGTTGAACTTGTCACACCACTCCCAAACTAACAGTCAATCTGAAAAAAATAATTCGGTCCTAGAGCAATATCTAAGATTTTTATTAACTTTAAACAGGATAGCTGGACTGAAATTTTACCTTTTGTAGAAGTGGCATTCAATAACTGTACACTCAAGTACTGGTTTTACCCCTTTTAGAGTAGCAACAGGCCAGGATTTAGCCCCATGACTGAATTACCCACAGAAGAACCCACTATCCCCTCACTTAAGGAATGGATAGACACTTTGTGGAACACATGGCCAGTAGTTAGATTAGCTTCAGAGGAAGCTAGAGCGGCTTTTAAAATTCAAGCTGACAAGAAAAGAGTGGAACCCAAACCTTTCCATGTTGGAGATAGAGTGTACGTATCTACAAAATTTCTGAAGTCATTGAGGCTATCCAAAAAATTAGGGCCAAATTTCAACTTCCTGGGCGGGACCTTGCTGATGGTAGCAGCTTAACAGAGCTGCTCCCGAGTTCCTGGTCGCATTATCTGTTCAGGTGATCGTCTATCAGACATCTGACAGGTACCTTATCCTTCAGGCAAGAAGGGAAGGAGAGAGGTCCAGCTGGGCAAAGTGCCCTTGTGATCTTGGCAGTTTTTCTGTCTGCGAAGAGAGGGGGGCCAGCCGAAGCAGAACCATCTCCGTGCCGGAATCTCCAGCTGCTTTTGCAGCTCGAAGTAAGAATCCTCCCACTTAGAACAATATTTGAACTATTTGATTTTAATACAAGCAGAGTTCGTATGCGAGAACTTCATTTGTTTATTTAAATCCTAGCTTCATTTTTACAAGATCTTCCTTCGTTAATTTTGCTTTTAAAATGGCGACGATGAATTCTCCATAACAATGTTTACCTTTCTAATCTTCTTGTGAAGAACAGCTATAAAACTTCAAAGGAAGGGAGTGAATCATCACTTTGCCTCATAGCGGGCCAGCAGATTTTTACTAATTAGTTTCACTTTATAAGACTGCCTTTTATCAATCTTGCTAATATATCTCTAATATAGAGAAGCTTAAAATGGCGATGAGTATGCTGATTTGTCTCGTTATGATGCTTATTTACTGAAACTTCTTATAAAATTATAACGAGCCTCAAAACTCCAAAATAAAGGGGGAGATTCAGTACCTCTTTCCTTAGCTGTACAGTGGGCCAGTAGAGTTTTATTAATTGCTTGAAGATAAAACTTGGAATGGCTTCAAAACCAAATCCGAATTTGAAACCCTCAACTCCCAGAATTACATCTCCAATACCTAACACAAAGTCGCAGCCTCCGCTCTCCATGCCCCCTGCTGGTGATTTGTTAATGAAATAATTATTCATGAGGGAAATGAATGAGGTTATCAACACCCTGACAATTAAAGTGGAAGATAAACTCAAAATCTTTAAAGAGGAGATAAAAGGGATAAAAGAGAGATAAAAGGGAGATAAAAGAGGAGATAAAAGAGGAGATAAAAGAGGAGATAAAAGGAGATAAAAGAGGAGATAAAAGAGGAGATAAAAGAACTTAAAGAGGAGCTGTATGATAAGATTGATGCCAGGGTTTTTAAGATTAAGGATGATATGCTGGGCTGGTAACTGTACTGACAGAACATGTTTCTGGAATTGAAGATAGTCTAGAGGATCTTAATGAAGCTAATACCAACTTGACTGCGCAAACAGAGGTGGTGCAACAAAAAGTTGAAAACGCTGAGAAAGAAATTATTATGATACAGTACAAGCAAATGGAACTGGCATTAAGAGTAAGGGGGTTGCGTGAAGAGAAACAGGAGAATTTGAAACAGATTCTTTCAGAAGCTTTGACTGTCTGGTGGGAAGACCGGGGGCTAAGTTTGACTGGCAAATCGACAAAATTTACCGCATCAATTCGTGGATTGCAAAGCAGAGCAGCTTCCTTGAGACATTGTTATATATTTACTACAAGAGAGCTCAGAAACACGATATTGCAAGAGTCTTATAATACTAAGCTCCAATTGGGGGTCAAGATCTGTTTTGAAAGAGATACCACCTCAAATGCTAAGCCAGGAGAGATTACGCTTTTTTAGTCGAAGAACTTAGAAACCGTCAGATACAGTACAGATGGGACACACCATTTGATATTATATTTACATTTGATAGGCAAAGATATCGTCTCAACTCAGTATGGAAAGCTCAAGATTTTTACCATAATATTTGATGGCTGGACATCCTGCATCATCTGGACCTGGAGAAAGACCACAAGAAGGACAGGACAGACAGCAAACTACACAACTACCAGACAAGATGGAGCATCTTTCTCCCCTAGAAGCGCAAGGTGTTATGGAACAAAGACCTAGCCGAATGATTACTAGACGAATGGAAAAACAAGCTAAAAGGCAACAACTTCAACAATCACCAGCCATCGATCAAGGAGCTACAGCAACAAGTACAGAAGCAGTGGGGGAGCTAGGCCAAAGGTTAAACAGGCCATGCAGGAGGCTCTAAAAAAACTTCAGGTAACCAGAGATGACAACTAAGATTTTAACATGGAATGTCAATGGATTGAATTCTCCACAGAAGAGAAGAAAATATTTCACTATCTTAAACAGTTCAAGAATGACATAATTTATTTGCAAGAAACTCATATCAAAACAACTGATCAAAATATCTGATTAACTCAAAACTTGGTCAACATTTTGTAGCTTCTGCTATGGAAAGAAAAATGGTATGTTGTATATTTAAGGAAAGATATGAAAGCTGAATTAATTGAAGCAGATCCCTTTGGAAGATGATTGCGTTAGATCTAATCCTAGAAGGGAAAAAGACATTACTTTTGGGAATTTATGCCCCTAATCAACAGCAAGACGGATTCTATAGAAATCTTCATGCCAAATTAGTACAGTGGGACTATAGGTCTTGTATACTACTGGGTGACTGGAATGGGGTTATGGACACTAAGAGAGATAAGAAATTTCTCGCCAAAATACCAAGATGTGAGCAAAGCTACCTAAATCCTTTTTTGATATGATGGATGACTTTGAACTGAGAGATTTTGGCGAGAAAGAAACGCAGAGGAATATGATTTTACTTTCTTTTCTGATAGACATCAATCCCTTTCTAGGATTGATTTCATACTAATCACTAATGATTTACTTTCTAGGGTGAAGAAGACAAAGATTGCGGCTAGGGTCCTTTCGGATCATAACCCAGTTTTGATGGAATTGGGAAGGGTGGTAAAGGCAAGAAGGTCCTGGAGATGAATGAAAACTTATTTAGATATGAAAAGTATATCAATGATTGTAAAAAATTGTTAAACGAATACTTTGTTTTTAATATGAATAAGGGTACACCTATGGAATTCATACGGGATGCAAGCAAAGCGTATATGAGGAGTACTGATAAATATAAATAAATCACGTAGTCATAAACAAGGGGTAAAACGAACTGAATTGGAAGAGGAAATTAAGAGGAAAGAGCTGGAATTAACAATGAATCCAGGCGATACAAAGGTTAAGGAAGCAATCACCATATTAAAATCTCAATTTGACATGTTGATCTCTGACCAGGTAGCCACTAGCTTGTTATACTCAAAACACAATACTTTTTGTAACGCAGATAAATCTGGAAGATGGTTAGCTTATCAGATTAGGAAAAAAAAGGAAAACTCGAAATATATCTAAACTGACTTACAGAGGGAAGGAGGTGTTTCAACAGGATGAGATTCAAAAGGTATTTCGGGAATTTTTTACAGAGTTGTATAAGGGGGATAAAATTAATGGTTTAGATATAGACAAATACTTAGACAAAGAGAAAATATCCTTAGTTAAAGAAGAGCACAGGCAAAAATTGAACCAACAATAACCTCGGGGGAAGTTTTACAGGTAATTAAGCAGTTAAAGTCAGGGAAGGCACCAGTTACAGATGGTTTGACAGTGGCTTACTATAAAAATTTACAGTCAGAAATGGTAGAACCTCTTAGAGAATTATTTAATAAGATTCAAACGCAAGGTAAGGTGCCTCCATCTTGGAAGACAGCATTTATATCCTTAATACCCAAAGAAGATCAAGATACTACCCAACCAAAAACTATAGACCTATCTCATTACTTAATGTAGATTATAAAATTTTTACTAAAATACTAGCAAATAGGTTAATGCTGGTTATTCAACAATTGATACACGCTGACCTAACAGTTTTATACAAGGGAGACAGATGAAAAGTAATGTTAGATTAATTATTAATGCATTAGAACATTTGGGAAAGAACAACCAAATTCCTGCTGCGTTCATATTTTTGGATGCTGAGAAAGCCTTTGATCAAGTTAATTGGCAATTTCTGTTGAAGATATTGCAAAAAATGCAGATAGGAGACAGTTTTTTACAGTCAATTAAAGCAATATACCAACATCAAACAGCTCAAATCATAGTCAATGGAAGCTTAACAACTCTTTTCAAATTGGAAAAGGTACAAGACAGGGCTGTCCTTTGTCCCCACTATTGTTTATTATAACTTTGGAAGTATTGTTGAATAAAATCCGGGCTTGGATGGTCTAAAAGGAATTAAGATTAGGCAGCAGAATACAGAGTGCGTGCTTTTGCGGATAATTTGGTCATAATATTGGAACAACCGCAGGAATCCAGTATGGTTTTAATGAATACGATTAATCAATATGGTCAACTGTCTGGTTTTAAAATAAACTTAGGGAAAACAAAAATATTAGCTATAAATATGAATACTAACAAAAGGAAGAATTAGGAGGAATGTTAGGATGTGAGGTAGTCAAAAAGGTCAAATATCTTGGAGTTAATATCTTAACCTCAAATGGGAAACTATATAAGTATAATTATGAACCACTCTGGCATAGTTTACAGATAGAGAAAAAATGGGAGAAATTGCACTTATCTTTGCTAGGTAGAATAGCGGCAGTGAAAATGAACATCTTACCAAAAATTTTATTTCTTTTCCAAATGTTACCGATACTTAAAAAAGATGCGAATCTTTTAGAATGGCAGAAGGGTATCAATAAATTTGTATTGGCAGGAAAGAACCGAGGGTAAAGCTGAAAATAATTCAAGATGCATGTGAGAGAGGAGGCTT
Source organism: Thamnophis elegans (assembly GCF_009769535.1). Classification (NCBI taxonomy): domain Eukaryota; kingdom Metazoa; phylum Chordata; class Lepidosauria; order Squamata; family Natricidae; genus Thamnophis; species Thamnophis elegans. The sequence continues at coordinate 56,935,743 of NC_045558.1, read as the reverse complement.
GAAACTACCCAACCTAAAACTATATTATGATGCAGTGGTGCTATCTTTAATTAGTGATTGGATTCATTTAACTAATGGATATTGAATATTGAGGGATATGATCTGGTATATGGTTGGCACGCCTACCTGTTATTCAACAAAAAACTAGACAAGAATCTTAAAAGTCATATTTTAAGAAATGCTTTACTGAGGGTCTGGAAAAAATATCAACATAAACTAAACAACAAAATACCCATGTGGGCAATTCCTAGACATGCAATGAAAATATGAATATAGCACAAAAACAGGATAGACTACCTACAGACAGCTTCTCATTTTGGAAAGGGGGTACACAACTAAAACCCTTAGAGGTATTGAAAGAGGAGAAGGCAGTTCAAACATGGTTCCAATATGGGCAGTTACAGGCCAGGTGGAAAACAGATCAAAAAATTGATTTTATCCAAGTGGAGGATAATCTATTTAAACAAATAAGAGACCAACGTTTAATGCATATAAAGGGATATATAATGTATTAATACAGATGGATTTGGAAACAGAACTAGTTAAAGATTGTATGGTAAAATGGGCTCAAAATATTGAAGAACCCATAATGTTGGATACATGGGAAAGAATTTGGGTAAGAAACGTGAAATTTACACAAGCTCAAAACCTGAGAGAAAATTTTTATAAGATGTTCTATAGATGGCATTTAGATCCTAAAAAGCTGTCTTCTATTTATCTGAATTTACAACCAAATGCTGGAGATGTGGTTCTCTCGATGCTACATATTTTCATATATAGGACTTGCCAAAAGGTTAAGGCATTTTTGATAAAAATATGGTGGATTATGCAAAATATCTTTAAAAGAAGGATAAAGTTTACTCCTCTGTTATTTTTGCTAGGTATAAGTACTGACTTTACAGCGGTAGTGACTAACTTGATTCTGCACTTAATAACGGCAGCAAGACTGTTTTTGGCGCAATACTGGAAGAAGGAAGACCTGCCTACAACTCAAGAATGGACATTGAAAGTTACAAATTTAGCCGAGATGGCTAAAATATCGGCATATCTTAAAGATCACTCAAATGAGATATAAACGAGACTGGAAAAAAATGGATTGACTATATACAAAACAAATACGGGACTAAGAAATTCCAGATAGCTTATGCTTAAGATCAAGAATGATTTAAATTGTTCAAAGTTAGTTACGCAAGAAGAAGCTAAGATCAATGCAGAGATGTTATTAACTTTTTTTATTTCTTTTTTTCTCAATATTTTAGACTGTGTTTGTTAAAAATCTATACCGTGTACGGGCTCTGGGAAGTTGGGGGGGGAGGAGGTGGGGGGTCGGGGGTCGGGTGGGGGGGGGAGGGATATATATAAGGTTAGACATGATGTGTTAGATCTCAATGTAATGTGACTTCACATGTATACTGTTTTTCTTTAATCTCTCTTTAAAAATAGGATAAGCCAAGTACATTGACATATAGTGGAAATACACCAAGGGGAGGAGGAGTGGGAAAGAAGAAGATGGGCAGAGAGGGATGGGAGAGAGGGTGGGGGGAGGAAGGGGAGAAGGAAGGGGGGAGTGGATTTGGAGAGAGGAGTGGTAGAGGGGGAGGGAAGTAGGGTAGAGGGGGATGATGGAGGGAGATAGAAAGTTGGAGGGTGGTGGAAGAAAGAGGTGTATGGAGAGTGGAAGAAGTATATTGGGTTTCTATTTTCTGGGATATTGTTGACAAGAAATTGATGCAATTATTGTTTAATACTGTATGGTGTTGGCTATGCACAGTATACATGTGAGTGTATGAAAATGAAAATGAAAAAATAAAAAATATTACTAAAAAAAAAAAATAGGGCCAAATTTCATTGGACCTTTCCCTATCACTAAAGTCATCAACCCAGTAACAGTAGAACTATTCCTTCCAAAGACACTCAGGGCAAGTCCACCCAGTATTTCACATTAGTTTATTCAAACAAGAAATAATCTCACCACTCAGACCACCTGCACCTAAACCACCTATTCCCATCATGATAGAAGGTGAACAACACTTTGAAATTAAGGAAATCCTTGACCCTAAGATCCACATGGGGAAACCCCAATACTTAGTTTCTTGGAAGCATCTACCTTCATCCCAAAATGAATAGGTAGCTAAACTCCATGTTAGGGCCCCTACTTATTGAACAAATTTCATCCCAATACTCTGAGAAACCATGTTAAAATACTACGATGGAATTTTTGTTTCTATTTTTTCACAGGTGGATCTCTCCTTTTTCTAAGGAAGGCAGCATGTCAAATCTCTAAATGATACTGCCATTCAATTGGGAGGAGGGGCCTTGGAGTTGATTTATTAGCAGTATCTGTAACAACTGATATTTTACAATTGGCTTCCTGGTGCTGAAGTGCCTTGAGATCCCCTCACCTTTTGTGGGAATGTTTATGATAGCCATGTGGGACATTTCACTTTAATGTCTAACGGAAGATAACCATGGGAATGTATGTTTATTTGGCTTTCAGGGCAGTTGATAAAGGAAACATCCTCACATTTGTGTATTGGCTAAAATCTGCATTCTAACTAATGGGAGGGGTCTCTACTGCTTTAATTCTACTCGCATTGCCTAAGGGGATTCAGATGTTGGTTTGAACGTAATGGTTTCTATTCTTCTTAATAAAAGGTTCCTTTTGAAATACTCCATTTCAAGAGTCTTCACTTTCTTAAGTTAGAAGAGGAACCCTTACAGAGGGCTTCACATAAGTGGTGTTTATTTTGGAGCCCAAAAGAAAATAAGATCAGGACTTATTTTCGGGGAAACACGGTATATAACGTGAATTACCATAGTTAACACCTGCAAAATTTTGGAATGTTGGCACTCCTCCATCCATCAAGGTTTTTATATTTCCCCCTTTCTCTAAGAAGTCAAGGTAAATTACATAGGGACCTTCCCTATATCTATCCCGATAATCCCAAAGGTGCAATTTTCTGATAACAATTGCAAAATACCTGCCATAGTGCATATGGTTAATCACAAACCCATCATTGACAAGAAGGCAAAATCTAAACTATCAAGAACTTTGCCACCACTTGAGCTTCACTATAAAAGGTGGGGTACAACACAAAACCACCTCTCAGGAGTGCCACAATATCATTATTTTACTTTCAAGGTTATTTTGAAGAACAGGCAAGCTTTCACACATTCATGGCAGAGCTTGGTATGTTGCTTTGGCTATCTTGCTTACACTAGCTTCCCATATATTTTAAATGGAATGAGATAGACAACCTGTGCTTTATTGCCTAACTTGTATTTTTTTAATTTTTTCTTCTCTTTGTTTCTGCTAACTAAAAATTTTTCAATTGAGGTTTGAGGTTTATTCGATTTATATGCTGCCCTTCTCCCAAGGACTCAGGGCGGCGTACAACATTAAAAAAAACGCATACTACAAAAGTTAAAAAGAAATTAAATAGGATATCCCCAAACCCAATTAAAATTAACAATGACACGTTTTTTTAAAAGAATTCAAATTCAAATTAACAATAATCAATACTTTGATTTGTTTTGTTCAGGCCCGGCTGGCTTGCTGGAAAAGCCAACTTTTTAGGGCGCGTTGGAAGGACCGGAGGTCGGGGATTATACAAAGCTCCGGGGGCAACTCATTCCAGAGGGAAGGCACTCCCCCAGAGAAGGCTCCCCCTGGGGTCACCACCACTGTCTGGCCAATGGCACCCTGAGGAGGCCAACTCTGTGGGATCGCACTGAACGATGGGAGGCTACTGGTAGCAGTAGGTGGTCTCGCAGGTACCCTGGGCCTAAGCCATGGAGTGCTTTAAAGGTCATAATTAGTACCTTGAATCGCACCCGGAAGAAAACCGGCAACCAGTGCAGGCCGCCTAAAAGGGGTGTAACATGGGAGTACCTGGGTGCCCCCATGACAACCCGCGCAGCCGCATTCTGGACCAGTTCAAGCTTTCGGATGCTCTTCAAGGGCAGCCCTATGTAGAGAGCGTTACAGTAGTCCAGGCGAGAAAGGACGAGGGCATGGGTGACTGTGCACAGAGCATCCCGATCCAGAAAGGGGTGCAATTGACATACCAGGTGAACCTGGTAAAAAGCCCCCCTGGTCACGGCCGTCAGGTGCTCTTCTAAACTAAGCCACGTATCCAGGAGGACGCCCAGATTGCGGGCCCTCTCTAAGGGGGCTAAAATTTCTCCCCCAATCGTCAAAGATGGAACAAGAAGCACAAATCGGGATGATGGAAACCACAGCCACTCAGTCTTGGAGGGATTGAGCTTGAGCCTGTTCCTCCCCATCCAGATCCGCACAGCCTCCAGGCATCGGGACATGAAGAGATAGATTGTTTGAACAAGCTATCTCTTTCTAAATTGCTTTTCTTTGTATGTAAACTGTGCTGCCCTGAAAAATGCTAACTGCAAATTAGTTCAGTTCTGCAAACTTGATTGGTTAATTAGCATCCAGGCCCAATTTGCCTGCTATCTGAAATTGGTATATAGGCTCATCCCAAAGGCTTTCTTTCATATCTGAAGTGTCTGGGAGTAGTGGCAAAAGGCATTCCTTTCAATGTGTATTCTCCTTTGTGTGCTTGCTTACCTCTTGTAATCTCTTCCTTGAGGGTGAAGGTTCATTCTCCGAGTTTGTGGTTTGGTTTCCAAATGTTTTGCTACTGGGCTAGGTAACATCTTCAGCAGAGTTTAGAGGATATCAATATCAATATTCTCTGTTTATAAAGTGTGGGTGTGTCAAGTGACATATCAACTTTGAACCAAGTCTTGTAATCAAGTCTTGTCAGGTATGAGTCATCAGTGACTCTTGTGATAGGTCTTGGGTTAAGGAAATTACATCAGGTCAGGGTCATTAGGAGATGAACTGCTGGTGTGGTTGCATGGGTTGGTTGAGGGTCGGTGTTGTCTCTGGTAGACTGTGTGCAGTGGTGGGTTGCAAATCCCATTCCAACCGACACGTTTGGAACAGGGCCGGCAGCACGCGCATGCATTCAAGCACCTCTGCAACACTCCAGCTGCTCTGTGGAGCGTCGCACAGGTGCTGTACGCGCCATGCACCTGCGCGGAAGTGCAAAAGCCTTTAAACTCTGGTAAGGAGCTCGGGCGGGCGGGTGGGTCCTCCGGAGCACCGAACCAGAATGATATCTGGTGCTCTGGCCTGGCTCCGGTACACACGTACCAGGGCGTACCGCCTGTAACCCACCACTAGCTGTGTGGTTTATTTGGATTCTTAAAGGTTTGTAGGCTTGTTGAAGGTCAATGTGTCTGTTGATGGAATTGCATGTGGAGTGCCAAGCTTCAATAAACTCATGAGCGGGTGGTAGCATGGCCGATGATTTTTGTTGCTCCAATCAAACTGCCAGCTGGTGTTCATGGATCTTGATTTTTAATTGACATGATGTTTGTCTCATGTAGAATTGGTTGCAATCAGGGTTGGGTTCCGGCAGTCGCGACTTCTGGTTTGCTTCCAAGGAATAGTAGTCTGTTATCTGTTTCCTCTTTACATGTGAATTTGATTCCAGGGAATATGTTATAAGTAGGTGATGTGTTTCTTCAATTTGGGAGCATTTGATGATGATGAAGGTGTCATTGACGTAGTGCATCAGGTAGGTAGAACTATGGATTCAAGTCATTGCATTAATCTCTTCCTTTCCAACAGGTAAAATGCAACCATTGATTTCCCTTTGCTAATTATCCCAAAACTGAGAGCAGGATTCTAAAGGATGGGAAAGTGAAGAAAAGACTATAAGATTTGACCTTTTTCTCCAAATTTTAGAACATTAACCTACCTGCTGTTAGGGTTCACCCAGCTAGTTGAAATCATATCATTTTGTTGTAAGTATTTAGGGCAATTTCTTAACACACAACTCCCCCCGCAAGCTTCATTAAAGCCATGGATTTTTTTTGCATTCTGGATTTTTCTTTGTATTCTCCTTCTTTGGTATCCATCTTGCAAGTATTGATGGAAGATGGTTAATGGAAATACTGATTAATGGAAACAGTAAGCAGGCAGGCAGAAATCTCAAGGGAAGCATGAAGTCCATTGGACACTCATGGAAGTGTCCTTCAATACAGCTGCATTCATAGGTGCCATGCTGATTGATAAATAGAATGAAAGCAGGTACATACATAATTGGTGATGAAGAAAGTAGTTGGTAGTTGTTTGTCATTACTGGTGTTTTGTCTGTGTTATGTGGATTGGACATGAAGAATGAATTCAGGCACAGCCACAACTGAGAGCCTAGAAGAGCAAGTAGGCTTGGAAGAACGATCTGCAGAATGAGCTGGTGTAAAAAAACCTTCATTAGGAAAGGACAGATGAAAACAGCAAGAAAAGCTTGGCAAAGCTGCTGGAATTCTGATAGCATCCCTATGTTGTTTTCTCTTCTTTTCACTTTTAGGCTAAAAGCAAGCTCCAAAAGTGAAAGTACTGTATATTTCGAGTATAAGCCTAGTTTTTCAGCCCACTTTTTGGGCTGAAAAAAGCCGCCTCGGCTTATACTCGAGTCAGTGAAAAATTTGCCCGAAATGGAGGAGAAAAAGGGGCGGGGCCATGCCGCTGGGTGACACTCGTGAATGGCCCAGTGCCCCTGTGAGTTTCCCCTCCTCTGTGTCAGTTTGCCGCGCAGCGCGCACCGCACCATCCCCCCTCCTCACGTTCTAATGTAATGCAGGGCTGTCTTACGATTCCCCTTCCTCCCCCTCCTGCCGCTCTGCAACGATGTCCCACCTCCTCCTTGTTATGGCAAGCAGCCACATAGCGATGTCCCACCTCCTCTGGTACAGTGATCCAATGATAGGAATCACTGTGCCGTGTGTCATAGGAGGCGGGACATCGCTCCCGCGGCTGCACGGGACATCATCATCACAGCGGACATCAGCATCATGAGGTGAGTGAAGTATTTCATTGAATACACCGCTAGTTTACTGTTTTTCTTTGAAATAAATATTCAAAAACATTATTGGTATCTATTTTTATTTTTGAAATTTACCGGTAGCTGCTGCATTTCCCACCCTAGGCTTATACTCGAGTCAATAACTTTTCCAGTTTTTTGCGGTAAAATTAGGTGCCTCGGCTTATATTCGGGTCGGCCTATACTCGAGTATATACGGTACTGAAGATGCTAATAAAATAAGTGTATTAAAGTTGCAATAAGGAATAGAGAATTGGAAAGGGAGGGAGGATGACACAATTAAGAAACTGAAAAAAAAATCAGAAAAAAATCTATTTTTTATGTTGAAACCAATGTCTATGCTAGAAATCAGTATAAAATCTAAAATTATGGTAGTAAATAAATATCACTGTTATTTAAATAGAAATATGTATTGGTTTCTGGAAAATTCCTGTCCCCTTTTCCATTCTCCCCACTCTATCCATAGTTTCTTCAGTTCTGATGGATTTTGAAAGGACTCAACATCTTCCTATTTCCAGAAAAGTAAGAGGTATGCAGGCTTTCATTTTATATCTATTTGACAAAGTGAATATTTATCTTATTGACTGAGCCTTTCTAACATGCAGCTCACAGTCTGCATATGATAAGTGCAGGCTGGTGTTTACTACACAAAAAAGTATTTGCCATCAGATGGTGACAATTAAACATTTAAAAATGGAAAAGATGAAATTGGCAAGTCAGAAACTAAGATCATAGTTGTTAAGTGAATCACTGCAGTTATTAAATTAGTAACAGGGTTGTTAAGTGAATCGGGCTTCCCCATTGATTTGAATAGAATAGAGTACAGTAGGAATAGAATAGAATAGAGCTGGAGAGGACCTTGGAGGTCTTTTAGTTCAGTCCCCTGTTCAAACAGGAGAACCGATGTTGTTTCAGCTAAGTGGCTGTCTAGTTTCTTCTTAAAAACCTCCAATGCTGGAACGCCCACAATTTCTAAACAAAACTTATTCCTCTGGTTAATTGTTCTCAATTTTTTACTTTGCTTGCCAGAAGGTCATAAAAGGGGATCACATGACCCCAGGACATTGTAACTGTTATAAATATGAGTCAGTTGCCAAGCATTCAAATTTTAATCATGTGACCATGGGGATGTTGCAACAGTCATTGAATAACGGTCATAAGTCACTTTTTAAAATGAAGTTTGTAAGTCAAGGACTACCTGTATAGTTAAAACTGTAAAACCAGATAGCAATGTTGAACTGCTAAACCCTCAGTTCTTGAGCCAGCAAAAAATATGCTAGCATATAATTTGTTGCTTTGATTGCCAAGCCCTTTCTACCCTAGTAATGAGGACAGCATCTGGTTGCTGCCCTCACCTTTTTAATACAAAAAACCCCAAGGTAAGCAGCACTGGCTTCATTTTTTCTTCCTCCACACTATTATTTGCTGGTAATAAAACAATAGTCAATTGATGAGGGGGGTGGGCTGGAGCAGTATTGTATGAATATAAGCAGATACTTGGAATAATGTGTTCAGTCACACAAGTTATCTGACTATCTGAATACAGGCAGTCCTCAATTTACAATAGTTCATTTAGTGACCATTCAAAGTTACAATAACATTGAAAAAAGTGACAAGATTGTTTTTCAGTTATGACCTTTCCAGCATCCCATGATCATGTGATCAAAATTCAGATACTTGGCAAGTGGTTCATATGTATGATGACTGCTGTGCCCCAAGGTCATATGACCCCCTTTTGTGACTTTGTGACAAACAAAGTCGATGGGGAAACCAGATTCTCTTAACAACCAGGTTACTAACTTATCAACTGCAGTGATTCACTTAATAACTGTGGCAGAAAATGTTAAAATGAGGCAAACCTCACTTAACAAATATCTCACTTAACAACAGAAATTTGGGCTCTGTTGTGGTCACAAATTGAGGACTATCTGAACAAGCACTAAATTTATGTTTGGGATATCGTATGAAATGAGTGGGAGCAATCGTAATGAACAAGCTCAATCCACAATTAGGGCTGCAATGGAATTACAGTGTGGGTAATAAACCCAGTTCTGCTTTTGTAACTGGCAGCATCTAGAACTGGACATCCCAGAGTAGGCAAACTGCTGTTACCCATAATTAAAGTCATAACAAGTCAAAAGGACTTTCACAAAAAAAAAATCATTTTTTGACAGACGCAACTAAAAACTTGCAATACTCCCAGTGATAATTGAATTACCAGCACACATTTGTAGGAACTCAACTCTCTTTACTATCATATTTTTCCAAGTATAAGATGCATCTTTTTTCTTCAAAAAGAGGCTGAAAATCTGGGTGCGTCTTATACACCGAATACAGTATTTTTTGCCTCCTGAAGCTCACCCCTTCACCAAAATGGTCATGCATACCCTTATGGAGATTTTCAGAGAACTTCTGGGGGCTAGGGAATGCAGAAATGAGCAAAAAATGGACCATTTTTGCCCCCCACCCTCCCCAGGAGCACTCTGCAAGCCTCCCCACAGCTATTCATGCCTTTTTTTAAAAAATGGGCCCATTTTTGTGAAAAATGGGCCGTTTTGGGGAGATTTGCAGAGTGCAAAAACTTTTTCTTCCCCTTTTGGAAAGCTCTTTCACTGATTGATGAGAATTACATTGATCAAATGCTGTGCCAGCAGAAACACCTACCTATCTACTGTATTTCTCTCTCTCTCTATTCTCTCCCTCTCTCTCCCTCTATCTACCTACCTACTTTTTAAAAAAAATTGCCTCTTCAAAAGCTTGGTACATCTTATATTCCAGTGCATTTTATATTCTGGTGTGTCTTATACTCTGAAAAACACGGTAATTTAAATCAGTTTTCTATGAAGCACAGGATTAGTGCTTTCCTGCTTTAAAAACAGGTCAGGTTTTCTTCCATAAGAGCATTACAATTGTATTTATTTGGAGCCTATAGACATGACTATAGACAATAACTAGGACTTCAGAACTTCTCATTTGAGTTATATAGGAAGCTGTGTCAACTGTTACTAAACAGTTCCCTTGGGGCTCACCAATTTCATGTAACCTTTTTAAAAACAATATTTAATTAAATTGCAGATATAGAGTTCACATGTTGCAAAGTATGGTTTATTCATCAAGCTATAAAGGACATAAGCGTTGCTTGAGCAGGGCTACAGGATTGTCTGGGACTCTACACATCTTCTTCACAGCCAGTTTTCTTGTTACTCTTGTGGTATCCAAAGCAGAACAACCAGTTTCAGTTAGTTTTGTTCCATAAATTTTCAACCTTACGAATTCTCAAGCTTCCTCTTTCTGCTATGTATTCACAATGGACAGTGATTAATATTTATATGTATTTATATGTTAGAATATAGGTATGTACATATGTATGCATATCACAGTGGTGGGTTTCAAAATTTTTTAGAACCTCTTCTGTAGGTGTGGCCTGCTTTGTGGGAGTGGCTTGATGGCCATGTGACTGGGTGGAGTGGCTTGCCAGCCATGTGGCTGGGTGGGTGTGGCCAACTTGTAAAATGTGGTGAAACTCATTTAACAACGCTCTTGCTTAACAACCAAAATGTTGGCTCAGAAACTCTGGCATTTAAAGCATGCAAGTCTTAAAGCTGTCAAGTTACAAGTCCCTTGCACCCCTAACCCTTCAGGGAAAAAAAATCCAGGGGTGTTCAAACCTGACAGCTTTAAGACTTGTGGACTTCAACTCCCAGAATTCCTCCTCTTGCTCTTCATCTTGATGATGCGGACGGACAGGGGGAGGGAGCTAGAACTGGTTCTAAACGGCACTGTAGATTTGTGAAACATGTTCTATAGAAGAGGTTAGAACTGGCAGGAACCCACCCCTGATATAACATGTCTATATGTGTGTTATGTATGTGTACACTTTTGAGAGCAGGCAATGGAATTTCATTTTTAATGTGTGCCAGAGTACCAACAGAAAAAAATGACAATAAAGTTATCTTATCTATGGCCTTCTCATATATCTGTCCCTTCTTTTATCCTCAGTAATGAATTTAAGTGAGAAAAGGAAAAAGATGGAAAAAACATTGGAAATTATTATTATTATTATTATTATTATTATTATTATTATTAATGACAATGACAATAACAATAATAATAATTAATAATAATAATAATAATAATATAATAATAATAATAATAATAATAAAAAATCAAAAAATTAAGAGCAGATGCTAGTAACTTAAAGAACATGCATGAGCAACGGCTTAAAAACAACAAAATCATAGATCGGCTAATCAAAGATATAGATTGGATACAAGAAACATCAATGCTGTAGAGATTGTAAAACAGCAGATAACAGCAACAGCTAGAAAAATTGAAAGATATGAGACACGAATCATCCAATATAAACAAAATCAGCAATTTCGATCAGACCAACGGCGTTTTTATCAAAGTCTTAATGTGAATGGTGACACCAAAAGTGAAAAACCAGAAAAACAGGCCACAGTTGAATTCTGGAAAGAATTGTGGGAAAATGCAAAGGACTACAACAAGGAAGCAAAGTGGATACATGACTTTGAGAAAAGCATTGGCAACAAACAAATGCAAGTATTAGAAATAACAACTGAGATGGTCAAAAATCGAGTAAAAAGGTAAAGAATTGGACATCACCTGGAAAGGACCAATTACATGGTTTCTGGCTCAAATATCTGACCAGTTTACATGCAATATTGGCCAAGCAACTGAATGAAATTTTACAAAAGGGCCAAATTGATGAATGGTTGACAACTGGAAAAACATACTTGATTCAGAAAGATGCAACTAAAGGAACAACACCTGAAAACTACAGACTAATAACATGCTTACCAACAACCTTCAAATTACTCACAGGCATTATTGCAGATAACATGATGGATTATTTGGAAACAAACAACATCTTGCCAGTAGAGCAAAAAGGCAACAAAAGAAGGAGCAGGGGCACAAAAGATCAGCTTCTAATTGATAAAATGATATTAGAAAATTGTAAGAACAGAAAAACGAACTTGAATATGGTCTGGATTGATTACAAAAAGGCATTTGACTCACTGCCACATAGTTGGATCATAAAATGCTTAGAAACAACTGGCATTAGCAAAAATATTACATCCTTTACTGAAAAGGCGATGAAACAATGGAGAACTGAGTTGGCAGTAGGGAATGAGATCTACGGAATGGTTAATATCAAGCGAGGAATTTTCCAGGGTGATTCACTTTCACCTCTTCTCTTCATCATCGCAATGATCCCACTATCAGTAATTTTAAAAAAAATGAAATTAGGCTACCAAACAGCCAAAGAAGCTGAAAAAATTTCGCATTTACTATATATGGATGATTTGAAACTCTATGGAAAGTCAGAAATAGAAATCCAATCATTGACAAACACAGTTCGAGTATTCAGCACCGATATTTCAATGCAGTTTGGCATGGAAAAATGCGCCACTGTATCCATAAAAAGGGGCAAAATCACTGCATGTGAGGGAATTGAAATGCCCAATGGCCAACTAATTAAATGCAAAGAAAATGAAGCCTACAAATACTTAGGCATTCTGCAGTTGGATAACATCAAACATGGAGAAGTAAAAACTACTGTCAGGCGAGAGTACACCAACAGAGTTAGGAAAATTTTGAAATCTAAATTGAATGGCGGAAATACAATCAAGGCCATAAATACCTGGGCAATACCAGTTATAAGATACACAGCTGGTATAGTTAACTGGACACAAGCTGATTTGGACCTTTTGGACCGAAAAACCAGGAAACTAATGACAATGCACTACAGTTTACATCCACGTGGTGATACTGATAGACTGTATCTGCCCCGAAAATCAGGTGGCAGAGGATTATTACAAGTGAAGCAAACAGTTGAAGAAGAAAACATGCACTGGCTGATTATTTAAAGAAAGTCAAGAACATTTATTAATCGAAGTAAAGAACAAAAATCTACTGAAGGCCCAACAGACAAAACAAGATATAGAAAAGAAGTGATAAAATCAAGAATGGAGAGTTGGCAGAACAAAGCACTGCATGGCCAATTTCTGGAAAAAATAAAAGATAAAGTGGACAGTGAACAAACTTGGTTATGGTTAACAACAGGTACATTAAAGAAAGAAACAGAGTCACTAATCCTGTCTGCGCAAGAACAAGCTATCCGCACAAATGCCATTAAGGCCAAAATCGAAAAATCCTCTGATGATGCCAAATGCAGACTTTGCAAAGATGATGAAACTGTTGATCACATCCTCAGCTGCTGTAAAAAAATTGCGCAGACTGATTATAAATTGCGGCACAATTCAGTAGCACAAATGATCCACTGGAATCTGTGCAAAAATTATAATATTAAAACAGCAACAAACTGGTGGGAACATCAGCCTGAAAAAGTCACCGAAAATCAGATGGTCAAGATCTTGTGGGATTTCCGTATACAAACAGACAAAATACTGGCGCATAATACACCAGACATCACACTGGTTGAGAAAAATAAGGTCACAATCATAGACATCGCAATACCAGGTGATAGCAGGGTCGCCGAGAAGGAACATGAAAAAATCGCAAAATACCAGGACTTAAAAATTGAAATTCAACGACTATGGCACAAACCAGCAGTGGTAATTCCAGTGGTAATTGGCACATTGGGTGCTATTCCAAAAGCACTGGAATTACATTTAAAACAGTTAAAAATTGACAAAATCACCATCAGTCAAATACAAAAAGCCGCACTGCTTGGATCTGCACGCATATTACGAAAATACGTTACAACGTCCTAGGCCCCTGGGTGGGGCCCGACTAGTAACCAATGCCAAATCCGGTGAAACAACTGGCCGCTGTGATACAATTGTTTATAATATAATAATAATAATAATAATATAATAATAATAATGGAGAAACAATTATTGAGAAACAACGGAGAACTGAGTTGGCAGTAGGGAATGAGATCTACGGAATGGTTAATATCAAGCGAGGAATTTTCCAGGGTGATTCACTTTCACCTCTTCTCTTCATCATCGCAATGATCCCACTATCAGTAATCTTAAAAAAAAATGAAATTAGGCTACCAAACAACCAAAGAAGCTGAAAAAAATTCGCATTTAATATATATGGATGATTTGAAACTCTATGGAAAGTCAGAAAGAGAAATCCAATCATTGACAAACAGAGTCAGAGTATTCCGCACCGATATTTCAATGCAGTTTGGCATGGAAAAATGCGCCACTGTATCCATAAAAAGAGGCAAAATCACTGCATGTGAGGGAATTGAAATGCCCAATGGCCAACTAATTAAATGCAAAGAAAATGAAGCCTACAAATACTTAGGCATTCTGCAGTTGGATAACATCAAGCATGGAGAAGTAAAAACTATTGTCAGGCGACAATACACCAACAGAGTTAGGAAAATTTTGAAATCTAAATTGAATGGTGGAAATACAATCAAGGCCATAAACCTGGGCAATACCAGTTATAAGATACACAGCTGGTATAGTTAACTGGAAACAAGCTGATTTGGACATTTTGGACCGAAAAACCAAGAAACTAAATGCACTACAGTTTACATCCACGTGGTGATACTGATAGATTATACCTGCCCTGAAAATCAGGTGGCAGAGGATTATTACAAGTGAAGAAAGTCAAGAACATCTATTAATCGAAGTAAAGAACAAAAATCTACTGAAGGCCCAACAGACGAAACAAGAATACAGAACAGATGTGATAAGATCAAGAATGGAAAGTTGGCAGAACAAAGCACTGCATGGCCAATTTCTGGAAAAAATAAAAGATAAAGTGGACAGTGAACAAACTTGGTTATGGTTAACAACAGGTACATTAAAGAAAGAAACAGAGTCACTAATCCTGGCTGCGCAAGAACAAGCTACCCGCACAAATGCCATTAAGGCCAAAATCGAAAAATCCTCTGATGATGCCAAATGCAGACTTTGCAAAGAAGCTGATGAAACTGTTGATCACATACTCAGCTGCTGTAAAAAAATCGCGCAGACTGATTATAAATTTCGGCACAATTCAGTAGCACAAATGATCCATTGGAATTTGTGCAAAAATTATAATATTAAAAAAGCAACAAACTGGTGGGAACATCAGCCTGAAAAAGTCACCAAAAATCAGATGGTCAAGATCTTGTGGAATTTCCGTATACAAACCGACAAATACTGGCGCATATACACCAGACATCACAATGGTTGAGAAAAATAAGGTCACAATCATAGACATTGCAATACCAGGTGATAACAGGGTCGCCGAGAAGGAACATGAAAAAATTGCAAAATACCAGGACTTAAAAATCAAAATTCAATGACTATGGCACAAAGCAGCAGTGGTAATTCCAGTGGTAATTGGCACACTGGGTGCTATTCCCAAAGCACTGGAATTACATTTAAAACAGTTAAAAATTGACAAAATCACCATCAGTCAAATGCAAAACGCACTGCTTGGACCTGCACGCATATTACGAAAATACGTTACGACGTCCTAGGCCCCTGGTGGGGCCCGACTAGTAACCAATGCCAAATCCGGCGAAACAACTGGCCGCTATGATACAATTGTATAATAATAATAATAATAATATAATAATAATAATAATATAATATAATAATAGTAATAATAATAATAACTCCGCTGTTGCCGGTCCCAAGCCCGGATGAGAAAGGAGGAGGGTTGGGGTCAGGTTGGCATCTGGTCCCGTAAAAAAAACCCCGCCAACCCATACAATATGGTGAAAAAAACAAATAAGAATTCCATACCGCATCGGTCGTTGCGCAGGTTAACAAGGGCCACGGCGGATGTTGGGTCCCTGGACATCCATCGACAAGTGGGCTACAAGTGGACCAGCCAACAAAATGACAAAATATAGTGCAGATGAAAACCGTGCCATGATGGCCTGTTACTACAACTCAGAGCCAGAAAAGAGAGGCTATTTAAAGCGAATGTATGAATTATGGAAACAACAATATCCAGATTCAAATGTTAGTGAACAACGACTAGCAGATCAAAGGCGATTTATTATATAGAATAAAGTGTTTAGTGAAGTTGAACATGAGGAAATTCAGGCAAATTGCAAAACCCCAAAACATGTCACAAGCGGAAATAACTGATATTCAAGACACAACTAAAGACATTATAGTAGAACTCCCAGAAGAAGCTCTCGGGGAGGAAATAACATCACCACCACTAGAACCAGTTATCACTGAACCAACTGATGAACTAACTCAAAAACAAAAGAATTGAAGGATAAGATCATGGAGCATTTTCTGCTTAATGAGGAAAGACAACGTTTACCATCACTAAAAACTGTGCCTAAGAAAATTTTGGCCCCTATCATGAAAATGGTTAATGCAGTGTTTTCAACAATTGAACCGGGATCCATCTTGGAAACAAACCAGTTAATGTACAGCGCAGCTGTAATAGTCACTAATGAACTAGGCATTAAAATTAAAGTACCTAGTCACACAACAGAAAAAGCATCAAAGCCAAGTGGAAAATCCGTTTAGAACAAAAAATAAAAATTAAGGGCAGATGCTAGTAACTTAAAGAACATGCATGAGCAACGGCTTAAAAACAACAAATCATAGATCGGCTAATCAGAAGATATAGATTGGATACAAGAAACATCAATGAAGCTGTAGAGATTGTAAAACAGCAGATAACAGCAACAGCTAGAAAAATTGAAAGATATGAGACACGAATCATCCATATAAACAAAATCAGAAATTTCGATCAGACCAACGGCATTTTTATCAAAGTCTTAATATGAATGGTGACACCAAAAGTGAAAAACCAGAAAAACAGGCCACAGTTGAATTCTGGAAAGAATTGTGGGAAATGCAAAGGACTACAACAAGGAAGCAAAGTGGATACATGACTTTGAGAAAAGCATTGGCAACAAACAAATGCAAGTATTAGAAATAACAACTGAGATGGTCAAAAATCGAGTTAAAAAGGTAAAGAATTGGACATCACCTGGAAAGGACCAATTACATGGTTTCTGGCTCAATATCTGACCATTTACATGCAATATTGGCCAGGCAACTGAATGAAATTTTACAAAAGGGCCAAATTGATGAATGGTTGACAACTGGAAAAACATACTTGATTCAGAAAGTTGCAACTAAAGGAACAACACCTGAAAACTACAGACCAATAACATGCTTGCCAACAACCTTCAAATTACTCACAGGCATTATTGCAGATAACATGATTATTTGGAAACAAACAACATCTTGCCAGTAGAGCAAAAAGGCAACAAAAGAAGGAGCAGGGGCACAAAAGATCAGCTTCTAATTGATAAAATGATATTAGAAAATTGTAAGAACAGAAAAACGAACTTGAATATGGTCTGGATTGATTACAAAAAGGCATTTGACTCACTGCCACATAGTGGGATCATAAAATGCTTAGAAACAACTGGCATTAGCAAAAATATTACATCCTTTACTGAAAAGGCGATGAAACAATGGAGAACTGAGTTGGCGGTAGGGAATGAGATCTACGGAATGGTTAATATCAAGCGAGGAATTTTCCAGGGTGATTCACTTTCACCTCTTCTCTTCATCATCTCAATGATCCCACTATCAGTAATCTTTAAAAAAATGAAATTAGGCTACCAAACAGCCAAAGAAGCTGAAAAAATTTCGCATTTACTATATATGGATGATTTAAAACTCTATGGAAAGTCAGAAATAGAAATCCAATCATTGACAAACACAGTCCGAGTATTCAGCACCGATATTTCAATGCAGTTTGGCATGGAAAAATGCGCCACTGTATCCATAAAAAGGGCAAAATCACTGCATGTGAGGGAATTGAAATGCCCAATGGCCAATTAATTAATGCAAAGAAAATGAAGCCTACAAATACTTAGGCATTCTGCAGTTGGATAACATCAAGCATGGAGAAGTAAAAACTATTGTCAGGCGAGAGTACACCAACAGAGTTAGGAAAATTTTGAAATCTAAATTGAATGGTGGAAATACAATCAAGGCCATAAATACCTGGGCAATATCAGTTATAAGATACACAGCTGGTATAGTTAACTGGACACAAGCTGATTTGGACCTTTTGGACCGAAAAACCGGGAAACTAATGACAATGCACTACAGTTTACATCCACGTGGTGATACTGATAGACTATATCTGCCCCGAAAATCAGGTGGCAGAGGATTATTACAAGTGAAGCAAACAGTTGAAGAAGAAAAACATGCACTGGCTGATTATTTAAAAGAAAGTCAAGAACATCTATTAATCGAAGTAAAGAACAAAAATCTACTGAAGGCCCAACAGACGAAACAGAATACAGAAAAGATGTGATAAAATCAAGAATGGAGAGTTGGCAGAACAAAGCACTGCATGGCCAATTTCTGGAAAAAATAAAAGATAAAGTGGACAGTGAACAAACTTGGTTATGGTTAACAACAGGTACATTAAGAAAGAAACAGAGTCACTAATCCTGGCTGCGCAAGAACAAGCTATCCGCACAAATGCCATTAAGGCCAAAATCGAAAATCCTCTGATGATGCCAAATGCAGACTTTGCAAAGAAGCTGATGAAACTGTTGATCACATACTCAGCTGCTGTAAAAAAATCGCGCAGACTGATTATAAATTGCGGCACAATTCAGTAGCACAAATGATCCATTGGAATTTGTGCAAAAATTATAATATTAAAACAGCAACAAACTGGTGGGAACATCAGCCTGAAAAAGTCACCAAAAATCAGATGGTCAAGATCTTGTGGGATTTCCGTATACAAACCGACAAAATACTGGCGCATAATACACCAGACATCACACTGGTTGAGAAAAATAAGGTCACAATCATAGACATTGCAATACCAGGTGATAACAGGGTCGCCGAGAAGGAACATGAAAAAATCGCAAGATACCAGGACTTAAAAATCGAAATTCAATGACTATGGCACAAACCAGCAGTGATAATTCTAGTGGTAATTGTGTGCTATTCCAAAAGCACTGGAATTACATTTAAAACAGTTAAAAATTGACAAAATCACCATCAGTCAAATGCAAAAAGCCGCACTGCTTGGATCTGCACGCATATTACGAAAATACGTTACGACGTCCTAGGCCCCTGGGTGGGGCCCGACTAGTAACCAATGCCAAATCCGGCGAAACAACTGGCCGCTGTGATACAATTGTATAATAATAATGATGATGATGATGATAATGATGATGATGATGATGATGATGATGATGATGAACCATAGTGACACAGTGGTTAGTAGCCTGCAGTGGTACTGCAGGCTACTTTTGGTGACAGCCGACTGACTGCAATTTGGCAATTCAAACCTCACCAGGCTCAAGGTTGACTCAGCCTTCCATCCTTCTGAGTTTGGTAATTTGAAGACCCAGGTTGTTGTGGGCAATATGTGACTCGTAAAATGCTTAGAGAGGGCTGTAAAGCACTATGAAGCGATATAAGTGCTATTACTATAATAAATTCTGAAGCTAACTAAAATTAACATAAAAGGGACATAGCAACAGTAACATCTTTTACCAGCCCTTTACCATTCCTAAATATATCCTTTAGTTTGATGTTACACTTTTAAAAGAATCTAAAAAATGGACCTGAAATTAAAAGTAATATTTTAGAAAAACTAATTGCTGGATGAGAACTACCTTATTAATTTACTGTCTAACACAGGGGTGTCAAACTCGCATCGTCATGGCATCTTCATGGCATTGCCACATGACGTATTGAGACTTTCTCCCCTTCGCTAAACCAGGACGGGACGGGGCCAGATGTGACACATCTAACCCATGGACCATGAGTTTGACATCCCTGGTCTAATACATTGATCTCAATCATGCTAATGAAGCAACATTTGAAAAGTGGTGCAGCTTCATGGATTTCCTCTGTGTGAGTGAGTGAGTGAGTGTGTGTGTGTGTGTGTGTGTGTGTGTGTCAAAAAAATCAAATGGCAATGGCAACTATGCAACCAAAGTTCTGCACTTTACTTACACAATTGTTGCACCATTCTGATACTGCCACTACCACAATCCCGCCACAGCACTCTTTACCATGTTCTGTTCACTATAATGAAGCCTCCCTGCCCATATGAAATCAGTTTTATGTTCTTAAAGTAGCACATACAAATGTTACTATGGATTGTTCAAAAAATTCAGACTTTGTTTTATTGTTATTAATCTTATTGCACCCCCTGTTGTTTGGAAGTAGTTACAGCAATAGGTTTCCAAAGTACTGTACAATTGAAAATGAGCAATGTGAAATCTACAATTAAAAATAATACAGTATGTGTTTGGATGCAAATAGAGCAACAGAAGAGCCCATAAACTCCCATATTCAATCTGAAACATCTTTTAAAAAATTAAAGACATATTTATATTTTAAAATAGTGATTGTTAGGGATTCACCCATATGACAGCCTGATACAGTCTATTAGGACACATCTTTCTCCATTCAAAAATTACACACACTCTCTCTTTCTCTCTCTCACACACACAGAGATGCATACACTTGTTTGTCAATTATGCAGGGATGTCTGCATGGTGTATTTAAAAATAAGATAGTGGCTGCAGCAGTAAGTTAGAAATTCTATCAATTTATCGTGTTTGGTGTGCATGAGATTCCTGCAAAAAAAGGTGGAAGTTCAATCATCTTGTTGCAGCCATCATAGTGAATCTTTTGACAATAGTCTGCAAACATTTCTGCAAATCATTAATCCAAAATGTTGCATATAAAAAAGTAAATGTATGTGTTTAAGATAGCTGATCTCATGAAAATTTAAATAAAAGGGAACAGGGGAAACATTGCTTTTTAAAAAAAAGACATTTGTTCAGATAATTAGAGATGTAGAGTTTTTTCCATAAAAATTCAGTATATTAATAACAGCTGCAAATTAAAATAGCTACATCTTTAAAAAACATATCATAATGGGAGATTGTTCTACTAACGTGATGGATAGTGTACTGTTATTTTTAATTTATGCATTTGCAGTGATTAATAAAACCTTATGTAAATCATTTTCTGAACTTTTCATCTGGCTTAAGCCCCCTTCATGAAAGAAAATAGGCAGATAGTACATAACTAAATAGACAAAGAAATAGAAGTATGTGCATTCCTTGAAAGCAATTATTTCATAGCATATTCAGCAAAAAATATAGATCCTGAAAATTGCCCAGAAAGAAAGGTTTAGACAGTGGCCTACTTCATCAGTCATGTTATTCTGGCTAAAATTGGAATTGCTTTTAAATGAGGACATCTGATTGTAAATCTGTTTTGTCACAAAGCTGATAGCAACTGCTTAATGGCTCAGTGATCCTATTAATTCTAAGCAGCTGTACTGTATGTCTTCTGATGTCATTGTTACTGAACTCTGTCAAGTGTGGTCAGTGCTATCTGCAGGATACAGCAAGGAGGAGGTTAGAATGTTGAAAGGAGCATTGTAGCACTACATTGTACATCCTGTCCTTTTTATCTATGCTCTGCAACATCATACAGAACCCTAAAAGGTCAGAGTTCCTCTGCTTTGTCATGACATTGTTATTTCATTCTAATTTAAGCAGTGAAGATCCTAAAGACACAGCTGACTTTAGCCTTTTGTGCAATGCTGAAATAGAACTTTCAGTAGCATGGCTACTGTTAAGAATGCTGAGAAGACTGTCCCCACTCCACAGTAACCAGTGATACATAGTGGTGAAAGGAAGTCTCCTAATGTGACTTCAATTCATATGCTTTGAGGAAAAGAAGTGAAGGAGATGAGCTTGTGGTCCACCATTGTCCAGGTACCAGAAATAATATTCTGGCCATTTTTCCTGTAACCATCTCTCACAGTTATGGATGCTCAGAATGGACCACAAAAAACAGGTGAACCAGAAACTTTGAACAAAGCTAGGAGTAAGGATTAAATGGCAAATCAACATTCATGAAACAACTGAAATGTTAGGGCCTAAAATTCAAACAGCTGATAGGAACAAAATGCAGGAACATTACTGAAGAAGCTAAGAAATGTTTTTTCTACCGTATAAAATATGAGCACTTTTAAATTCTCAGATGCCTTTCATTTGACAAAATGATAAAACAAAAGTGCATGTGGAAGAGATGATTTCAAGTCATAAACATTAATCCTTACAAAATTACCTTATATCTGAAAAATATCTGGCCAATAGAGTCTCTTTTGTCAAAAGTAGATTCATTATTAAAGCAAAGTAAAGCAAAAGAGAGGATGTTGTGTAAATAAAGACTGAATCTGACCAAAATCAAACCATAATAGTTAAAATACCTGCAAATGCTTATAAGGTTTACCGACTCAAGGGGGCAGTGCATTTCTATAACAAAGGGAAGGGATGATCCCAGCCCAATACAATAGCCTTCTGAGATTTCTTGTTGGAAATCTACTTGAGAGCTGCAGTGTTGGAGATGCTCTCATTCAGGTCATCTTGTGTATGGAAGAGTCAAGGCTATTTGGCATAATTGCATTAATATTCTATAAATTCTATTACTAGTATCTATAAACCAGTGGTGGGTTTCAAATTTTTTAGAACCTCTTCTGTAGGTGTGGCCTGCTTTCCGAGTCCACTGGTGGAATCTCTTCTAACCAGTTCGGTAGATTTGACGAACTGGTTCTACCAAATAGGTGCGAACTGGTAGGAACCCACCTCTACTATAAACAGTGCCACTTAATTTCATACACCAAAATAGAATTTACTATTCTTGGTTGGCATTCCTTCAACAATGCCATATAGAAAATTAATTCTGAAATTCAGTGAAATTTTAAAAGGAGATAAAGATTTGATATGGGATGGAAATGTATGGTTCATTAAGAAAAAGTAGCAATTTATAAGACTTGGATATCTAGACAGTGATTACACCTTCTGTTTGTTTCATGATGCTGTTTCACATGTCACAATTTCTCCCCTCTGTTGTATGTGTGGTGTAGTTCTATTAATGTATGTGTTCCCATACTAAGCACCAATTTCTTGTGAGAATTTTGCAATATTGCACATTTTGCAATAGTAAAGCAGAATTATTGCAACACTTCTGTTCTCAGATATTTCCCTTACAACACAGAAACCAAAAAGCTTTGAACTTATTTAGAAAGACTGGTCATCCCATTGCCACAGCAAGCTTCAGGAGAGCCTCCTGTGGAACATTATGATATGGAATGCTTATGTGTATTCCCTCAGAAGAATCCTACTGATTTTCAGATTGAAGCCATGTAGCAGGCGAGAAATACAAGGATGCAGCATCCCACAAAGTGGATTCTCAATATCAGTTCAAAGCAAGTTACCAAACAGAAAATATATTCAAAATGGAAGATGAAATCTGAATTTGAAAGCAAAAAGGGCTCCAATATTATGATATAAAACGAAGGTATAAATAGCAATAGCAATAGCAGTAGACTTATACCGCTTCATAGGCCTTTCAGGCCTCTCTAAGCGGTTTACAGAGAGTCAGCATATTGCCCCCAACAATCTGGGTCCTCATTTTACCCACCTCGGAAGGATGGAAGGCTGAGTCAACCCTGAGCCGGTGAGATTTGAACCGCTGACCTGCTGATCTAGCAGTAGCCTGCAGTGCTGCATTTAACCACTGCGCCACCTTGGCCACCTTGGCTCTTCTAAATGAGAACTGTGTCCTTAAGAATCAATAACTAGCCAAATAGTTTACAGATTTTTAATATCAAAACATTCTACTGAGATCATGGTATGAGACAGTGATGTGCAATCAGGTGAGGCAAGTGAGGCACAGCGTCACCACTATCATGAAAAGAAAAGAAATGTAAAAGGAAAAAGTCAAGAGCTGAGGTCAGGCTGAGCTAGTTGCTGCCTCACCGTGGATGACTCTGCTTAACTGTTTAAAAAAGCCTCTAAAAAAGCATCCTCTACTATGAGGCAGAAGAACTGTGTGCCTCATCTAGCCTGACTTTTTAGACATTTTATGATCACTCAAGCAGAGTTAAGCAAGGGTTAAAAGCCTATATCAAAACAATATACAAACGATAATGGACATATTAGATTACTATGACATACACTCAGGAAAACAAGCAGCATTGATATTTATTGATGCACAAAAAGCATTTGATAACATGAATTGGGATTTTCTTATAAATCAATTAACAGTAATGAACTTTGGAGAGAAATTTATTGGGATGATCAAAGCAATATATTCTACTCAGAGGACAAAAATAATACTAAACGGGGAAGCAACAGAAGGTTTCAGTATAACTATAGGGGTAAGACAGGGATGCCCTCTATCCCCCTGTTATTTATCCTCTCAATAGAGACATTAATGTTACAAATTAAACAGAACAAGGACATAAAGGGATGGAAATTAGAATACAGGAATACAAGTCCAGGCCTTTGCAGATGATCTAGCATTTATCATAGAGGAACCCCTAGAAACTGGACTAATATTATTACAAGACATAAACCAATTCGGTAAATTGGCAGGGCTTAAAATAAATAAAGAGAAAACTAAAATATTAACTAAGAATTTAACCAAAAGACAAAATGAAGAACTGGAGGAGAAACTGGGAATTTTGAAGGCCAAGAAAATTAAATATTTGGGAATATGATTATCGGCAAAATGTATTACAATAAAAGAAGATAACTACAATAAATTGCTATGACAAATACAAAAAGACTTGGATAATTGGACTAAATTACAGATATCACTAATTGGCAGAATTTCAACAATAAAATGAATGTATTACCAAACTACTTTATCTTTTTCAAACAATTCCGATTAAATTAGATAATTTTTTAACAACTACCGTATTTTGTGGAGTGTAAGACACACCTTTTTTCCTCAAAAAAGAGGCTGAAATCTGGGTGTGTCCTATAGACCAAATGCAGCATTTTTTGTCTCCTGAAGCCCCACCCCCTTCACCCAAATCACGATCCATACCCTTCTGGGGTTGAGGAGGGCAGAAATGAGCAAAAAGTGGGCCTTCCCCCCCCACAGTCCCCAGCAGCACTCTATAAGCCTCCATAAGGCAATGAATGCAGTTTTTTGACAGAAATGGGCCCGTTTTCACAAAACAGGCTTTTTTGCTCATTTTTGCCCCCCCCCCCGAGCACTCTGCAAGCCCCCCCCAAAGGCTATTCCTGCCTTAAAAAAACTGGCCCATTTTCGTGAAAAATTGGTAGTTTTGGGAGGTTTGCAGAGTGCAAAACTTTTTTTTCCTTTTGGAAAGCTCTTTAACTGATTGATGAAATTACATTGATCAAATGCTGTGCCAGCAGAAACACCTACCTAAAGTCTTACGTGCTGCAGATTGTCAGCGATTTCCTTCTCCAGCACATGCATAAATACACCTGGAAACATCTACCTACCTACTATCTCTTTCTACCTACTTACCTACTGTATTTCTCTACCCCCCCTCTATCTACCTAAGTATTTACCTACTCTCTGTCTCTCTATCTACTGTATTTCTCTCTCTATTTCTCTCTCTATCACTCTACCTACCAACCTCCCTACTCTCTCTCTCCCTACCTATCTACTGTATTTCTCTATATATTATATTGTGTGTGTGTGTGTGTGTGTGTGTGTGTATGTGTGTTTTAACAAAGGCAACAGTAAAAAATTGGGTTTCTGTTGTGATGGACTCTTGTGACGAGCCGATTGACAGATGATGGAAGCAGTTAGCTTCCTCCCATAATTGGGGCTTACCAGGGGTTGTGACACTAAATATATGTGTGTGTGTGTATGTGTGTGTGTGTAACTGATAACGGATAAGAGCCTGTGGCCTAATGGCTAAGAAGTCTGCCTAGTATGTAATATAGCCCAGGTTCAAATCCCAGTAAGGGTATGGCTAGCTGATGAGAGCTAAATAGCTTGAAATAGATCTATACTAGTCTCCCTTTATTTTTTATCAGCACAAATAAACACACACACACACACACACACACACATATATAATCTTTCTATTCTCTCTCTCTATCCCTCTACCTACCTACCTACACCCTCTCTCTCCTACCTACCTACCTAATGTATTTCTCTCTGTATGTCTATTTCTCTCTCTCCCCCCCCTTTATCTACCTACTTACCTAGCTAACTATTCTCCTCCCTACCTACCTATGTATTTTTCTCTCTTTCTCCCCTCTATCCATCTACCTACCAACCTACCTATCTACCTACCTACCTACACCCTCTCTCTCATGTCAGATCCCTAAAAGTGAACTGCCATTCAATTGGGAGGAGGGGAGCCTCGGAGTTAAATCATTTGCTACATCTGTAACAACTGAGTTTTACAACTTCACAACTGGTTTCCTGTCACCGGGAGACTGAAGGTCCCAACATCTCTGGAGGGAAGTTTTTGATAGCCATGTGGGATATATAACTTTGATGTCTAACTAGAGATAGCCATGGGAGCATGTGCTTTATTGACTCCCAGGGCAGAAGAGTTCAGAAAGCATCTTCACACTTGTGTATTGGTCAGAATCTGCATTCGGACAAAGGGGAGGGGTCATTATCAGCTTAATCCCATTTGCATGGCCTAAAGGTTTTCAGATGCTGCTTTGCTTCTAATGGTTTCCATCCTGCCTGATTAAAGGTTCCTTTTGAAATAATCCATTTCAAGACTCTTTACTTTCCCAAGTTAGGAGAGGAGTAATTAGATAAAGCAGCATCTCTCTACAAAGTGGTCAACCAGGAGAGACAACATTTTACTCTACCGAGGGGACCCAGCAAACCATGTCTGAACATAACAGCGAACAATGGAACTGACTGCTGGAGGGAGATAGAAACCCATCCCCCACAACTAAAAACCTATTTCTTGTACCATGGCGGAGAGAACTAGGTGAACTTGGAGGACCCCAAAAAGCCCCATTGGTCAATCGGAATCGGGATGAAAGATGGCTGGGAAGGGAGAACCAGGGGAGTTACTCTTACCCGAGGTAGCCTAAAACCAGGGTGGAAATTGGAGTTAGAAGCCCCCTCTGACCAGGAGGAACTAAATGAAGCCTCGCTGAGAGAGGATTCTCTGAAGACGCATGTAACCTAGTTGGTGATGGAAATTTTGGAAAATCTCAACATCCAGGGGGAGCCAGACTGGCAACTGAGAAGCGGTGAAAGGGCAGCAAATGGGGATGACACCAGGGGAACTAACCCCCCCTCTGGTCCCTGCTGATCAAGCTGATGGCACAGCAGCACCACCTAGGAATCCAGAAAACCCTCCCCCCAGTTGGCACATGGGGTGGGGGCCACTCCTAACCAACCCCAAAACCTGCAGTTAGAAAGAAAAATTCCTTCCCTGGGGGTAAAATTTGATGGGAACCCCAAAATATTAGGATTCTTTGTGTCGTACATGCTCACCTACATGCAAGAATATGGGTGTGATTTTTGAACCCAAGGATCCTGAGTGCGAGTGGTCACCCTAGCTCTGGAAGGAGCTGCCGCCAGATGGATGGTGACTTTACATGATGCCAATGCACCAGAACTGTGGGACTTTGATCAGTTCATGATGGCCTTGTGACGACAGTTCGAGGACTCCCTTGCAGACCGCAAATCACATGACCGCATTAAAGTTGTGAAATCAGTACCCGGCAGGACAAATGTGGAAGATATCCCCACCCCAATGAAAACAAGAACCTTTAAAACTGCAAACGACACCTTCTCTGAATCCTTAGTCTGTTTCAAGTGTGGAAAAGAGGGGCACCAAACTGCAGAATTGTTCTCAGGAACTGGCTAAAACCAGATCACCCATTGGGAGAAAAACCTACGAAACCTGGACAGCGCGGAAAGGAGATGGCCCTGAGGAGCAGGGAGACTGTAGAATTTTCACCCCCTCCCTTCTTTGAGGAGGAAACCCTGGCTTCGCAGCAGAAGAACCATACTCATCCGGAAGTGAACCAGAGGATGACTCACTGGTAAGCAAACCAATTATACCGCTTACCTTGCCCCTGAGACTATTTATCCCCAACTGGGAGAGGGGGATGAAAATCTCAGCTTTAGTGGACTTGGGGTGCACTCACTGTTTGATCAGCCCAACCCTGGTCAGGAAGTTGAGGATTAATGTAAGGAAACTGAAAAGCCCCATAGCTTTTTGCCAACTAGATGGGTCAATAGCGGGGCGGGGGGGATCCAGCTTCATTTGCTACTGAGCCTCTACAGATAGGCATTGGAATACTTGGGATACAGCATATCACACCAGGCCATAGAAATGCCTTTGAAAGTGCAATCGGTACTTGACTTGGAACCACCCAGAACACACAAACAGTTGCAAAGCTTCCTGAGATTTGCAAACTTTTACTGGCAGTTTATCCCCGCTTTCGCCCAAATTGCTCTCCACATCACCAAGCTCTTAAAAATGAAGGGGGAGGGAAACCTGAAACCGAAGCAGCCTTTGAATTGGACAATGGAATGCCAAGCAGCATTTGAAAAACTTAAAAGGCTGTTTTTGGCAGAACCGATCCTAAAGCCCCGGAAACAGAGAAACCGTTCATCATACAAGCAGATGCTGGCAATGTAATGATAGGAGCCGTCTTACTTCAGAAAAATGAGCAAAACCAATTACAACCATGCACTTACACATCCCAAAAATTGAATGAATCTGAGCAAAGGTGTCCCATTTGGGAGAAAGAGGCTTATGCAGTTCGATGGGCTCTTTTAACCTGGAGACATTTCCTAGAGGGGAGTAAGATCCCTTTTGAAGTCTGGACGGATCATAAAAATTTAGAAACCCTAAAGACCCCAAGGAAACTCTCTCCAAAACAAGTACAATGGGCTCAGTACTTTAAAAGGTTTGAATTTACGCTCAGATACCTCCGGGGGGGGGGAGAATTTCCTGGCAGATGCACTATCCAGGAAACCGCAATATAATAGTATGAAGCCAAACGGAATCAAACCCATGATACAAGACAATCAACTAGCCGCTAGAATAACCACCAGATCCCAGGGAAAAAGAAACACTCTGGAGGACAATGATACCACCCAAACTTTTAAACAAGCTTTAACCACCGACAAATGTTTTTTGAGCCACAAAGACTAATGAAAGATAACCTAGCTTGGGTGGGATGGAAGTTGTATGTTCCAGCCAGCCAAAGACTGTACTTAATGGAAAGGTGCCACGATTCCAAACTAGCATGACACTTTGGTTTTGTAAAAACTTTACATCTAATTAAAAGGCAATTTTGGTGGAAATCACTAAAAAAGGGGAACTTCCGGTGGGGGGGGGGGCTGTGGGAGCTTGTTGTTCTTAACAGCTCCAAATCTTGGCTGCGTTAAAGTGTCTAAACAGCAATTCATCAGCCGTTTGGCAGTTTCATTACCTCTTCTTCGGGCTTAGAAGGAGAAGGCAAGTTAATTATGCTTGGGCAGTGCTCCAACTAACCTTCCCAGACCGTAAATCTGGAAGGAAGGGGGGGCACCCGACAGCATAGTATTCTCCGCATCAAGAAGTTCTTCTGCTTTTATCTGCAGAACAAAGGCATCCACTCATCCTCAGAACAAAGTTTTGATTTATTGATTCCAGAATGGGCAGAGCCTCTACTCGTGAACTCCTAATTGTTATGTATTAATTCTTAGCTTCATTTTTAAAGAATTCCTTCTGATAATTTACTTGCTAAAGAGACACACAAAATGGCGCCGAGCAGCTTCATAGCAGGGGTCGGACTTTGAAAATATTTCTACGGATCTCAGAACATTTAAAGAAAGGGAAGTGATTTATCATCAAACTAAACAGCAATTGCTGTATAATTGGCTTGCATAGGCTTACTAATTGACTGAAGAAGATTAAACTTGGAATGGCTTCTAGGCAAAAGGTTCCTCCCCCTCCCCCTCCTAACATCTCCAAAAGTGCAGGTAGCTCGCCTGCTCCCATTGCGAAATTACAGTAACTACTCCCCCTACCTCCGCAGGGAGCCCTGACCAGAGAAATTTTGCAGAAAGAATTGGTTGAAGCCTTAAAAAATCATGCAGCTGCGATGGAAATTAAAATTAAGGAGGAGATATCTGCTGCTTATAAGAACTGTCTGATGAGCTTGTGACTCGCAACCAGAGGATTAGGGATGATATTTTAATTGCCTATCGGGATACATGTCTGGAATTGAAGACAGATTAGAAGATCTTAGTGATTCTAATATCAACCTGGCAACGAAAATGGATGTGGTTCAACAAAAATTTGGCGATGCTGAAAATGAAATTATTATGTTACAGTATAGACAAATGGAATTTACATTAAGAATAAGAGGTCTACGTGAAAATAATCAAGATAATTTGAAGCAGATTTTCTCAGAAGCCTTTAATAAATTGATGGGAAGGCCAGGTGGGAATTAACTCCTGGCTTGCCAGACAAAAGCAATTTCCACGAGACATTGTGGTGTACTTTGCTACAAGAGACATGAGGAATATGATACTGCAAGAGTCTTACAAAACTAAGCTTCAAATTGGGGGTCAGGAGGTGACTGTTTTGAAGGAGATACCACCTAAAATGTTGAGATTAAAAAAGACTATGCTTTTTTAGTTGAAGAGCTCAAAAATTGTCAGTTACAGTTCAGATTGGATGCACCAGCCAGACTAGCACTCATTTACCAGGGGCAAAGATACCGTCTTAATTCAGTATGGAAGGCTCGAGAGTTCTACAATAACATATTGAAGGCTGGACATCCCGCCCCGCCTGGACCCAGAGAAAGAGAACAAGAAGGACAGGATAGACAGCAAACCACACAAGTATCAACAAAGTTGGATCAACTTTCTCTCTCAGAGGTACAAGGAGCCAAGGAACAAAGACAAACCCATGTGATTACCAGACGAATGGACCAAGAATTTAAAAAGCAACAATTACAGCAAACACCTGCCACTGATCAAGAAGCTACAGGTATCAGTCTAGAAGCAGTGGGAGGAGCCAGGCCAAAGATTAAATTCCAGGATGTCCAGATGGCTATTAAAAAGCTTCAGGGAGCTAAATGACAACTAAGTTCCTAACGTGGAACGTTAATGGATTAAATTCCCCACAGAAAAGGAAGAAATAAATCACTATCTTAAACAATTCAAGAATGACATAATTTGCTTGCAAGAAACTCACATTAGATCAACTGATCAAAAATACTTGATTAATACAAGACTTGGACAACACTTTATAGCTTCTGCTCCAGAGAAGAAAAATGGTATAGTTATCTACTTAAGGAAGGACATGAGAGCTGAATTAATTGAAGCAGACTCCCAAGGAAGATATTTGCAATAGATCTGGTATTAGAAGGGAAAAGGATATTGCTACTGGGAATATATGCTCCCAATCAACAAGATAAATTTTATAGAAAGCTCCATGCTAAATTAGTACATTGGGATTATAGATCCTGCATATTATTGGGTGACTGGAATGGCATTATTGATACCAAGAAAGACAAGAAGGCTTTTCGGCAAAATATTCAAATGCGAGCGAAACTACCTAAGTCCTTTTTTGACATGATTGATGATTTCGAACTGAGAGATATTTGGCGAGAAAGGAATGCAGAAGAATACGAATTTACCTTCTTTTCTGATAGACACCAATCCTTTTCCAGGATTGCTTTCTAGGGTAAAGAAGACAAAGATATGTTCCAGAGTTTTATCAGATCATATCCGGTTTGGATGGAGTTGGGAGTTGGGATGCAAGCAAGAAGGACTTGGAGATTGAATGAAAATATATTTAGATATGAGAAAATATTAATGAATGTAAAAAATTGTTAAGAGAATACTTTCTTTTTAATATGAACAAGGGTACATCTATGGAAATAGTATGGGACCCAGTAAAGCGTATGATAGGAGTTTTGATAAATCTAAATAGATTACATAGACGTAAACAGAGGAAAAGCGAATTGAACTTGAAGATGAAATTAGGAAGAAAGAGCAGGAGTTAATTTTAAAACCAGGAGATAAAAAGATTAAAGAAACAATTACTTTATTAAAAAACCAATTTAATATGCTGATTTCAGACCAGGTAGCTACCAATCTGCTATATGCAAACATAACACTTTCTGTAATGCAAATAAATCTGGTAGATGGTTAGCATATCTGATTAGGAAAAAACAGAGATTTCGTAATGTATCGAAATTACATTATAAAGGGAAGGAGGTGTATCAACAGGATGAGATTCAAAAGTATTTCATGAATTCTTTATAGGATTGTACAAGAGTGATAAAATTCAAGGCCTAGATATAGGCAGATACCTGGACAAAGAAAAAATACCCATAGTTAAAGATGAGCAGAAGGAAAGACTGAACCAACCAAGAACTTTGGGGGAAATTCTACAGGTAATTAAACAGTTAAAGGCAGGCTGAAAATATTGCAAAAAATGCAAATAGGAGAGCACTTCTTACAATCAATTAAAGAATATATCAGCAACAAAAACCTCAAATTAATGGAAGTTTAACAGTTTCATTTCAAATTGAAAAAGGTACAAGGCAGGGTTGTCCCTTGTCCCCATTATTGTTTATCATAACTTTGGAATTATTGTTGAATAAAATACGGGGTTCAGAGGATTTACAGAGAATTAAGATTAGGCAGCAAGAATATAGAGTACGTGCTTTTGCGGATGATTTGGTTATAACATTAACCCAATCACAGGAATCTAGTAAGGCTTTAATGACATGATTGATCAATATGGTCAAGTGTCAGGATTTAAAATAAACTTAGGGAAAACAAAAATACTAGCTATAAATATGAATACTAAACAAAGGGAAGAACAAGAAGGAATGACAGGATGTGAAATAGTTAAAAGGTCAAATATTTAGGAGTTTATATCTCAATCTCAAATGGGAAGTCATATAAGTATAATTATGAACCACTATGGCATAGTATACAGACAGAGATGAAAAAATGGGAGAAATTACAGTTATCTTTCTTGGGAAGAACATCAGTGAAAATGAATATTTTACCTAAATTTTTATTTCTTTTTCAAATGTTACCAATACTCAAAAAAGATATGAGCTTGCTAGAATGGCAGAAGGGCATTAATAAATTTGTATGGGCAGGGAAGCCGAGAGTAAAACTAAAAATAATGCAAGATGTGCGTGAGAGAGGAGGCTTGAAATTACCCAATTTAAAACTATATTACGATGCAGTAATTTTATCTGTAATTAGTGACTGGATTAATTTAACAGATGATAGAACACTTAATATTGAGGGGCATGATTTGATATATGGTTGGCATGCTTATCTGCTATATAACAAAAAGGTGGACAAGAATTTCAAAAGTCATATTTTAAGGAATGCTCTACTGCACGTCTGGAAAAAATATCAATACAAACTAAATGATAAGATACCCATGTGGGCAATCCCCAGACTCGCAATAGAAAACATGAACATAGTACAAAAACAGGATGTAACTACTTACAGACAACTTCTTACCTTAGAAAGAGGTGTAAAACCCTTGGATGTACTAAAAGAGGAAAAGGTAATTCAAACATGGTTTTAGTATGGGCAGTTACAGGCCAGATGGAAAATAGATAAAAAATTGGCTTCATGCAAGTCAAGGATAATTTACTCAAACAAATTAGAGATCAAAGTCTAATGCATATAAAGAGATTATATAATGTACTAATAAAATGGACTCGGAAACAAAATTAGTTAAAGACTGTATGATAAAGTGGGCTCAAATATTGAAGAACCAATAATGTTGGATACATGGGAAAAGATTTGGGTAAGAAATGTAAAATTTACACAGGCCCAAAACTTGAGAGAAACTTTTATAAGATGTTTTACAGATGGCATTTAGATCCTAAAAAATTGGCTTCTATGTATCCGAATTTACAACCTAAATGCTGGAGATGTAGTTGTGTGGATGCTACATATTTCACATATGGTGGACTTCCAAAAAGGTTAAGGCATTTTGGATAAAAATATGGTGGATTATGCAAAATGTTCTTTAAAAAAGGATTAAGTTTACCCCTCAGTTATTTTTGTTAGGTATTATTACTGATTGTACAGTTGTAGAGATCAATTTGATTTTGCACTTAATAACTGCAGCTAGATTGTTGGTGGAGCAATACTGGAAGAAGGAAGATTTGCCTACTATCCAAGAATGGACATTGAAAGTAACAAACCTAGCCGAGATGGCTAAAATCTGCATATCTTAAGGATCATTGAAACGAGAGATATAAACAAGACTGGAGAAGATGGATTGATTATATTCAAAATAAATATGGGACTAAGAAATTTCAGATAGTTTATGATTAAGACCAGGAATGATATAAACTGTCTAGAGTTAGCCTAGCAAGTAGGAGCTAAAGCTCAATTGAAAGACATTATTAACTTTTTAATTTCTTTCTAAATATATTCTAGACTGTTTTTGTTAAAGACTTATACCTTGTATTGGTTCTGGGGAGTCAGTGGGGGGGAAGGTTGGGGAGGTCTGGGGGGGAGGTCTGGGGGGAGGGAAGTAAATTTGTAACCAAATTAGGCTTGAAGGGGAGTTGGGTTTAAAAGCACTGTGATTATACATGTATACTGTTTTGTTTTATTTTTTTTAAACAAAGAAGGAGCAAGATATGTTATGTATATTGAAATCGAATTATAAATACCATCAACACAAAATGGAGCTTGCTCAGAAGCTGAAATACACAAAGTGAATGAGAGGAAGAGTGGGAAGCAGAGGAGAGAAGTAAGGTAGAAAGAGGGGGTATGAGAGAGGGCAGGGAGGGAAGACGAGGAGAATAAGGAGGAGTGGAAAGGGGAAGAGGAGAAGGAGAAAGGAAGGGGAAGTAGAGTAGAAAGGATGATGGAGGGAAGAAAGGGAGGGAGGGGGAGGAGAGAGGGAGAAGAAAGTGTTGGATAAGGTACAAATATGGTGTATAGGGAACAGAAGAGCCTATAATTTTTTTTGGGGGGGGGGAGCTAATGGTAAGATGAATTGATGTAAATATTTAACAACACGATATTGGCTATGTAATAGTATACATGTGATTATATATTATAAAAATGGAAAATAAAAAGTTTTCATGGTAAGAAAAAGGAAATCACTAAAAAGGACATAGAGAGCTATGTAACCAGCTGTCCAATATGTGCAGCAGCCAAAAGACGCCAAGGCAAAATGCCAGGACTGTTACAGGAAGTAGCTGAACCCTCAGCATCCTGGAAGGAGATAGCGATGGATTTTATTGTTGAACTACCAGAAAGTGCAGGGAATATTGTCATTTGGGTCGTAAAAGACTTGTTTTCAAAACAGACACATTTTATACCATACCAAAAGATCCCAACTGCCAAAAATCTAGCCAAGTTATTCCTGATACACATTTATTGCCTTCATGGAGCCCCACAGAGAATCATCTCCGACAGAGGGGTCCAATTAACCTCAAAATTTTGGGGGGCATTGTTAAACTTACTGGGTACCACCCAAGGACTGAGCTCCAGTCCTATCTGTGCAGCAATGGTCAAACTGAAAATCACAACATGGTTCTAGAACAATACTTAAGATGTTTTATTAATTTTCAACAGGACAACCGAGTTGATCTTTTACCTTTTGCAGAAGTGGCCTTCAATAAC
The DNA here is from genome assembly GCF_009769535.1 of Thamnophis elegans. Taxonomy (NCBI): domain Eukaryota; kingdom Metazoa; phylum Chordata; class Lepidosauria; order Squamata; family Natricidae; genus Thamnophis; species Thamnophis elegans. The sequence continues at coordinate 56,900,396 of NC_045558.1, read as the reverse complement.
GCTGTGCACTCAAGCACTGGGTTCACCCCTTTTAGAGTTGCAACAGGCCAGGATTTCAACCCCATGCCTGAACTACCCACAGAGGAACCCACCATCCCCTCACTAAAAGAATGGATAGACAACCTATGAAACACATGGCCAGTGGTTAGATTAGCGTTACAGGGAGCTAGAGAGGCTTTCAAAACTCAAGCTGACAAAAAGAAGAGTAGATCCCAAATCCTTCCATGTTGGAGATAGAGTATATCTATCAACAAAATTCCTAAAGTTGTTACAACCATCAAAGCAATTAGGACCACATTTCATCGGACCTTTCCCGATCACCAAAGTTATCAACCCAGTAACAGTAGAATTACTCCTTCCAAAGACACTCAGGAAAGTCCATCCAGTGTTTCACATTAGTTTACTCAAACAAGAAGTAATCTCACAACTCAGACCAAATGGACCTACAGCTCCTGTTCCTATCATGATAGAAGGCGAACAACATTTTGAAATTAAGGAAATCCTGGACTCTAGGACCCACAGGGGGAAACCCCAATACTTAGTTGCTTGGAAACATTTACCTTCAGCCCAAAATGAATGGGTAGAGAAGTACCACATTAGGGCCCTTGCCCTATTGAAAAAATTCACTCCCAATACCCTGACAAACCTTGGTAAAATACTATGATGCAATTTCTTTTCCTATTTTTTCACAGGTGGATCTCTCCTTTTTCTAAAGAACGGCAGCATATCAGATCCCTAAAAGTGAACTGCCATTCATTTGGGAGGAGGGGAGCCTCGGAGTTAAATTCGAAAGAACAAACGGACAAAAATGCAAGGGTCTGAGACTCTAGTTATCGCAATAGAAGACCTGGGCAGGAGATCAACCATCCGACATCACAGAGAAGTGATCACCTGGGGGGGGGTCGCTCCCAGGGGGCCCCTGGATGGCGACTTCGGCTTTGGTGTTCCTGCACCAGCTGGCGACGGCGGTGCTGTGCGAACGATGACAGTGGCAGCATTGCGAGGGCTGCCGGCTTTTGCTGCCGGGGGGGAGGCGCCAGGCTGGTCTTGGACTGCACCAGCAAGGCGGTTTATACCTCACCCGAAAAAGGGAGCGGTGAGCATTGGGACAATGGGTATCGGGACTGGGTGGCTGGTTCTTCGCCGCCGCCATAGTTCTCCTAGATTCCCCCCTCCCTCCTCTCGGACTTCTCTTGGCCTTGCTGTTGCCGCTGCAAGGCTTTACGCCACCTATTTCCTTGTTTGGTGTGCGGTGACCGGCGCGCCTAGTATCATCTATTGCTTTCTTAGAGGTGCCCATTTTGACAGCCCCATTTTTTTGATCGCCCTACCCCTGGCGCTGAAAATTTGGATGGGCAGTGCACCTGGGGGTTGGAACTTTCCCCCCAGTAGCCGCCATTTTTGGCCCCAACTTATTTCACCTTCTCCTCCTCTGGTCTGCCTCTCGAAAAACATCATCAGTTTAATGATTATAAACTGTCTTGCGTGCTGGCAACTCTAGCCTGCTGCGTCACGTGCATACGATGAAAGGAAACGACAAGAAGTGGGGGGAAGCGGTCGTGACTTTAACCACGTTCTTTAACTGAAACCGCTCTGGCCACTCTCAGCCTCTGGACCTCCTGCCCCCCACTTTGCAGTTTATACTTCTGGACCCATGAGGGAGAGAGAGACTGACAATTTCCCCTCCCATATCAACACCAGCTCTGGCTCCAAACTGCACAAATTCGCTTGGGTGGAAATTGAGAACTGCGCAATTTTTACTGGGATGAAGTATGTATGGTGTGAATGACGATGAATGAGCCCACTTTTAATTTTAAATTAATTAATTTTATATTACCATGTTTTGTAACTTTGTAATGTTTTAAATGATTACAGTGGGATATGAATGAGAGAATGGTGTGTAGTATACATGAGAAGGCCAGGAACACAGCTGGGTGCCCCCTCCACTGAGTGCATAAGCAGAAGTGGTAGGGGGCCCAGGCCTGCCTCTGACCCTAGAATGATTGATAGATGTGGTCTGCCAAAAAACGGGGGCCATGGGAGGGAGAGGGGGATCTACGGGGATGGGGGCGGGTCGGAGCATCCCGGTCATGGTTGGGAAGGGCAGGTATGATGGGCTACAGAACTAGCCATTACCGGGGAAGGAGGCTAGCTATGTTAAAGCGATCTGTTCTTCCGGCCCTGTAAGCTCAACTCCAGGTCCTGGTGACAAGAGAAGCCAGGGCCCTGGCCTCAGATTGCTGTTGCTAAATGCCAGGTCTATGATCCATAAAGCCCCCCGTCTGGGACTTAATACTTGATGGGGGTGGACCTGGCATGTATTACTGAAACCTGGCTGGGACATGAGGGAGGAGCCCCCCTCGGAAATGTGCCCAGAAGGGTTTCAGGTGCTCCATCAACCTCGACACCAGTAAAGGGGTGGGGGAGTGGCAGTTATTATCCGAAGGTCGCTAGTTCCTACAGGATCCCTGCTCCAGAGACTGTGTGGTGTGAGTCTCTGCTCTTGAAGTTGGACCTAGGGGTTCAAGTGGGCTTGTTTCTGACATACCTACCTTCCAGCTGCGTCTCAACAGCCCTGCCTGCCCTCCTAGAGTCAGTAGCCGGGTTGGCAGTTGAGTTCCCCGACTAATAGTACTGGAAGACTTCAACTTGCCATCACTGGGCAAACGCTCTGATGGAGCACAGGAGTTAATGGCTTCCATGACAACCATGGACTTGATCCAGATAATTCAGGGTCCGACTCATAGAGTGGGACACACACTCGATCTTGTGTTTCTCTCGGGGGAGTGGAGACATGATCTCGAACTAAGGGGGATAGAGACCTTACCCTTGTCATGGTCAGTTCACTTCCTGCTGAGGCTTGACTTTCGGAAGCTACTCCCCCTCCGCAGGGAGGTGGAGCCAATTAAATGGTTCCACCCCAGGAACCTGATGGACCCACTGAGGTTTCAGATGGAGCTTGGGAAGATACCCGACTCTCTTGCCCACACTCCGACAGATGCCTTGGTCGCCAGCTGGAATGCAACGGCGACTGGGCTCTGGATCGGATTGTGCCTTTGTGGCCTCTCCGCGGCAGTGGATCCAGGAGGGCACCTTGGTTTACCGAGGAACTCCGGGAGATGAAGCGCCAAAAGAGACGCCTAGAGTGACGTTGGAGGGCTAGCAACTCCGAATCTGACCAAACACTACTAAGAGCCTTTATTAGGACTTATTTAGTGGCAATATGGGTGGCAAAATGTGCACACTTTTCCGCTCTTATTGCATCCACAGAATCTCGCCCAGCCGCCCTGTTTAGAATAACCCATTCCCTCCTAAAAGGGGAGGATGCGTGGAACCCTTACAGGGAGGGACTGAGGAGTTTGTTCAGTTTCTGTTGGAAAAAATCACTCAGATTCGGACAGACCTAGACTCCAGTTGGACAGTACCAATGGAGGTATCAAGAGAAGTCTTGCTCAGATTTCCTGGAACGAGTTCCAGCTTGTCACCCCTGAGGAAGTGGACAAGGCCATGGGCAATGAGTGCCTCCACCTGTTTGCTGGATCCGTGCCCTCCTGGCTGGTTTCGACCAGCAGGGAGGTAACACGAGGCTGGCTCCAGAGGATTACTAACTCGTCTCTGCAGGAGGGATCTTTCCCGCCATCCTCGAAGGAAGCGGTGGTAAGACCCCTCCTTAAGAAGCCTTCTCTGGACCCAGCTATTCTCAACAACTATCGTCCAGTCTCCAACCTCCCATTTTTAGGGAAGGTTGTTGAGAAGGTGGTGACCCTACAACTCCGACGGACCTTGGATGAAGCAGATTATCTAGATCCCTTTCAGTCTGGATTCAGGCCTGGATACTCCACCGAAACCGCTTTGGTTGCGCTGATCGATGATCTCTGGTGGGCCAGGGATGGAGGATACTCCTCTATCCTTGTGCTCCTTGACCTCTCAGCGGCCTTCGATACCATCAACCATGGTATCCTTCTGCGATGGCTGGAAGAGGTGGGAGTGAGAGGCACCGTTTCACGGTGGTTCTCCTCTTACCTCTCCGACAGGTCGCAGTCGGTGTTGGTTGGGGGACAGAGGTCAACCCCTAGGCCCCTTAAATATGGGGTGCCACAGGGCTCAGTCTTGTCCCCCCTCCTATTTAACATCTACATGAAGCCACTGGGTGAGATCATTCATCGGCACGGGATCAAATGCCATCAATATGCGGATGATACCCAGTTGTATCTCTCCACCCCATACCAACTCAGTGTAGCGGTGGAAGTGATGTGCCAGTGCCTGGAAGCTGTCAGGGCCTGGATGGGGGTGAACAAACTCGCACTCAATCCTGACAAGACCGAGTGGCTATGGATGTTGCCTCCCAAGGACAGTTCGGTAGTCCATCCTTATGCCTGGGGGGTGAGAATCTACTCCCCTCAGAGAGGGCCCACAACTTGGGAGTCCTCCTGGACCCACAGCTGACGTTAGAACATCACCTGTCGGCTGTGACCAGGGGGACTTCGCCCAGGTTCGCCTGGTGCACCAGTTGCGGCCCTATCTGGATTGGGAGGCACTTCACACAATCACTCACGCCCTTGTTACCTCAAGCCTTGACTACTGTAATACGCTCTACATGGGGCTGCCCCTGAAAAGTGTTCGGAGACTACAGCTAGTCCAGAATGCAGCCGCGTGAGCAATATTGGGTGTACCAAGGCCCCGGGCTGTTGAACTCATGATTGAGTTCCAGCCCCGATTAGACTGGGTGTATGTTGTGGTCTTTTTAATCTATGTTTCAGTGTTTTTAACTTTTTTATTTTTTAAATACATTGTTGTAAGCCGCCCAGAGTCCTTCAGGATTGGGCGGTCTATAAATTTATTAAACATCAAACATCAACACATCAAATCATTAGCTACATCTGTAACAACTGAGTTTTACAACTTCACAACTGGTTTCCTGTCACGGGAGGGATGTTTATGATAGCCATGTGGGATATATTACTTTGATGTCTAATTAGACGTGGGAACATGTGTTTTATTGACTCCCAGGGCAGAAGAGTTAAGGAAACATCTTCACACTTGTGTATTGGTCAGAATCTGCATTCGGACAAAGGGCCTGGCCTAAAGGTTTTCAGATGCTGCTTTGCTTCTAATGGTTTCCATCCTGCCTGATTAAAGGTTCCTTTTGAAATAATCCGTTTCAAGAGTCTTTACTTTCTCAAGTTAGGAGAGGAGTCATTACATTCTCTCTCTCTCTCTCTCCCTCTCGCTCTCTCTCTCTCTCTCTCTCTCTCTCTCTCTCCCTCCTCCCTCCCTCCCTCCCTCCCTCCCTCCCTCCCTCCCCCCTCTCTCTCTGTCTGTCTCTCTCTCTCTCTCCCTCCCTCCCTCCCTTTTGCACAACACTGGAAAAAAATCAATACACCTGCAGATGAAACAATAATTAGAAAAGTACTTAAATGTGCAGAGATGGCAAAATGACAATAGAGCTAAAAGAAAGAGAAGAATCAGATTTCTATAAAATATAGTATAGAATTTATAAGTGGCTAGAAAACAGAAGCCAAAACAGAAAATAGATATGTAAATATAATGATGATATAAATAATATAATTATATGGGCCCAAAATATTGAAGAACCAATAATGTTGGATACATGGGAAAGGATTTGGGTAAGAAATGTAAAATTTACACAGGCCCCAAAACTTAAGAGAAAACTTTTATAAGATGTTTATAGATGGCATTTAGATCCTAAAAGTTGGCTTCTAGTATCCCAATTTACAACCTAAATGCTGGAGATGTTACTCTGTGGACGCTACATATTTTCATATATGGTGGACTTGCAACAAAGGTTTAAGGCATTTTGATAAAATATGGTGGATTATGCAAATGTTCTTTAAAAAGGATAAAGTTTAGTGCCAATAATTGGTTTTTCTTTTTCTTTTATTTTTTTTTCCGGGAGTTGATGGCAAGATGAACTGATGTAATTATTAATTAACACAAGATGATATTGGCTATGTAATAGTATACATGTGATTATATGTTATGAAAATGGAAAATAAAAAAATTATATTTAAAAATAAATAAATAAATAATATTATTATAATGTTACTACTATTGTTGTTATTATAGGACAAAGTAAAAGCAATATGAAGGCAATGCAGAATGGGAACTAGAAAGGCTAAATATGAAGGCCGATACAGAAGGCTGTATAATTATATTAGATTGTTATGTACGTTTTGTGTTTTGTTTTTTCTTGTTGTGTTTTTCTTTCTGTTTTTAAAGATTAAGATGTTCAATTAAAAAATGACACAGTTCTGAGTTTACATAAATTAAAAATAAACAGATTGTATGTTGACTTATTGAAATTAACAAACTTTTTTGTTTCTACAAAAAAAAGAGTTCAGACATCAGATAAACCCTTTTTTTTAAATTAATGTTTTGAATAGACCACAGTTTATTTGATTCATACATTACATTTAGCTATAATGCTAAAGGAAAACACTATGCATTGGGTCTTAGTTTGGAAAGTCTGGAATTCTATCTGGGCTGTGAATGGACATTTCCCCATTAATGGGACCTGATCCTTTCTCTTCTTTACTTTCTCCAGTAAAGGGAAGGTTGAAATAAAAGCTAATGTTTATAACCCAAGCAAAGGATGGCAGGGGAAATATTGAAAAAGTTCTAATGCCCTTTACAAGGGACAAGTTGTACACAAAGCTGATTGGCATTTGTCTTTTACAAATGGGTGTGAAGTAGAGGTATTATCCAACTTGCAGTAGCCTAGGGTAGGGCAGGTGATTGGCATCTTGCTCTCCATTTTTCACTTAGCAAAAATGAATGCAACAAATTGTACCTCACCAGGGACGTGCAGTCAGGGGAGGTAGAGGAGACAGAGCCTCACCACTGTCATCATGAAAGAAAAAAATGTAAAAGAGAAAAGGCTGAGTTAGTTGCTGCCAGAGTCACAGTGGATGACTCTGCTTAGTGCTTACGGTTTAAAAAGCCTCTAAAAAAGCGCCCTCTACAGGAGGAGGCAGAAGAACCACATGCCTCATCTAGTCTGACTTTATGATCACTCAAGCAGAGTTAAGCAAGGGTTAAAAGCCGAAAAATTCCTGATGTAGATAAGCACGTCATTCTCCTGCCTCCTCCTGTAGAGGGCATTTTTAGAGGCTTTTTTAAACAGTTAAGCAGAGTGATCCACACGGTGACTCTGGCAGCAACTAGCCCAGCCTGACCTCAGCTCTTGCCTTTTTCCTTTTGCATTTTTTTTTCTTTCATGATGGCAGGCAAGAGCAGAGTTGAAATCCTCTCTGAAACAACTGGAAAAGGTATGTGGGTCAGAGGGAGGGATGGCATCAAACTTAATCCTCCTGGTGCAACTTTGTGTGTGTGTGTGTGTGTGTGTGTGTGTTTGTTTGTTTGAGAGAGAGAGAGTTTGTTTGAGTGAAGAGAGAAAAGGGGGTAGGAGAGGCAGGGAGGGCACCCTGCCTTACCCGGCCGGAGGGGCATTACCTCTGACTTCAGTCCAGCCTGCGGCGCTTGCTTTCTTTTGCCCGCCTGTGTCCATGACAGACCGCCAGCTCAGGCAGGCAAAAGTCACTTTCTTTTGCCCCTGTGTCCATGGCAGCCCATCAGCTCAGGCGGGTGAAAGAGACTTTCTTTCGCCGGCCTGTGTCCATGGCAGCACGCTAGCACAGGCAGGCGAAAGTCACTTTCTTTCGCCCCCTTTGTCTTTGCGGCAGCTCCCCAACACAGGAGGGTGAAAGAGACTTTCTTTCACCCGCCTTTCACCCGCCTGTGTCCATGCAGCCTGCCAGCACAGGTGGGCGAAAGTCACTTTTTTTCACCCACCTGTGCCTGCGGCAGAGCTTAGGCAGGCTGCCACGAGCACAGGCAGGCGAAAGAAAGTGCTTTAGTCAGTGGGGTGTCGGGGGAGAGGACTGCCTCATCAGCCATAAACCTCACAGCATGTCACTGTACAGTCACATAATATCCATAGACATACATGAACCGCAGTGGTGCAGTGGTTAGAATAGAGTACTGCAGGCTACTTCTACTGACTGCCGGCTGCCTGCAATTTGGAAGTTAGAATCTCATGATGTTCAATGTTGACTCAGCCTTCCATCCTTTTGAGATTGATAAAATGAAGACCCAGATTGTTGGGGGCAATATGCTGACTCTGTAAACTGCTTAGAGAGGGCTGTAAAGCACTGTGAAGTGCAATTGTTTATTGTTATTGCTATATCCATGAATCAGCAGAAAAGCAGGCTGCCATAACTTGCATGGTTCCAATTACTGCGTGCTTGCAATCACCATTGGGGACAAATTGATGAAAGTTCTGCCAGTGGGAAATATATCCACCATTTGTTTCCTCCCATGTGGGCTGAAGCTGGGAAAGTGAGTTTTAACAGATGACTTGGCTTACAAGTTTCATCATCTATCCTTCCTGATCCATCTTCTTCTGCTTTACTGAGAATGTCCTTGGTAGCCTTATGTCTCAATGTGATAAACCTAAACCATGGAGTCAAAGGGGAGTTCCTGTTAAAGCAAAAGCAACCCATACTTCTACATTAACAGATCTTCTCTTTTTTTGGGGGGGGGTTTCATTCATTCTCTTGATATTATATTTTTCATTCTTATATACCGTATTTTTGGGAGTATAAAATGCACTTCCCCGCTAAAAGAGGGTGAAAATTTGGGTGTGTCTAATACACCAAATGTAGCCCTGCCCACCCACCGGCCCCCTCTTGGAACATTTTCGGCCTCTGGGCGTCACATTTCTTGGCTGTTCCAGGTGGCAGGGATTGGCAGCAGCCTTGCTTCCAGTCAGTTTTTGATAACAAGCAGCACAGATATTTTCATCCATTTAAAACAAATCCTACCTCCCTACGTGCATTTAACTGGAGTGGGTGGGGTGGGGGTATGATTTTTATGGCTGCAGAAGAGGGACTTGGCACCGAAAGGCTTCACTCCCAAGATGCTCCCGTCTTCCTACTATAGCCGTAGGCATTGAAAGCCTGGCTTTTTTGCAACAAGGCCCAATAGAGATGTAGCACTTCAGTCCTCCTGGCCAATGCCATCTCATAAACATGATGCCAGGCTTCCTGGTAAGCCCCTGTGCTTTTGCTGCCTCGGTCAGAGCCTGATTCCAGAAGCGCCCAGGGAAATTGCGGAAGTTGCGATTCAGTTGGTGAAGTAGGTGCTGCATGGGAGGCTCACCGCTTAGCTTACTCTTTCCAGATGACCCAGATGGAAGGCAGTCGGTTTCTGCTCCTGGCCCGGGCGATGGATCTGGCCTGAAGGAAAGAGAAGGTAAGTCTGAAGAAAAGCAGGAGGAGGGGATGCAGCTCTGCAATATGTATCAGGGACAAAAAAGGGTATCACGTTCTCAGCCTCTGCATGCTGGGGTTTGGTAGCGGTGGTTTTGGGCAGTTCCAGATAGTGGGAATTTTTAATTTATGTAAACTCAGAGAACTGTGTCTTATTTACTAGTTTTATAGGCTGAATTGGTTTTATAATATACTAAACCCCCCAAAATTGGTTACAGCTTTAGTATGATGTCAATTCAATGATAGAGTCCTAACAAGAGTATCTTTGATGCTGATGGATTTTACATTGGCAGATATTACCAGACAGTTTCTGTATTACTGATGGCCTCTTATTCGCAAACTCCGAGTGGAAGTGAGGCTGCTCCTGATCCCTGCCATCTGGAACTGCCCGAAAACACGAGGCACGGAGGCAGCAATGGTCTGTGGCAATCCCTGCAGCATGGAACCACTGATTGGGGTATTCCGGGAGGTTGATTTACTCACCAATCAGCTGCTTGTGCTGAATCAGGCTGCAATAACGTGCTGAAGATGACCAGGCTGTTTGCTATTTGCTGCAAGGACACTAGCCAGATGAATACCGATGGATGCTAGTAGGCAGAAGTAGAATTTTTTTTCTTGTTTTGTAAGTTGCATCTTATACTCTGGTGTGTCTTATAGTAAATATGGTACTTTTTCTTTAAAAGCTGCAATGATGGAGCACCCACAACTTCTAAAGGCAAGCTGTTCAACTGGTTAATAGTTCTCATTGTTAGGAAGTTTTTCCTTAATTCCAGGTGCTTCTCCTTTGATTAGTTTCCATCCATTGCTTCTTGTCCTGCTTTGTGGTCCTTTGGAAAATAGATTGATCTTTCTTTGTGGCAGCCTCTGAAATATTGGAACACTGCTATCATGTCACCCATACTCCTTCTTTTCACTAGATTAGACATAGCCAATTCCTGCAACTGTTATTCATATGTTTAGCCTCTAGGCCCCTTTCATTATTACTTGCTTGTTTTCTATTGCTTGTGCTTATTGACTTGCTGCCTTCTGCTTTCTTGCTCAGTGTCTCTCCCTCTGAAAAATCAAGGCTTTTTAAAGGCATCCTTATCCAGCTAGATTTTTCTATATTTTCTGATATTTAGAATAATTGTTATTTTAAGCAGCCAGTAGTTATTTTTACCTACTTGATCAGGTAGGCATTGAGTTATGTCCATTGGTTCAGTGACTGTTCAAAAGTACAATGTCATTGAAAAAATTGACATGTTTTATTCTCAAAGTACCAGCCTTTGCAGTCATGCGATCAAAATTTGATAACTTTGCAATTAGCTCAAATTTATTACTGCCCTCTTCCTTGCTGCCACCCCAACTGGGCAACAGTCTGGGCAGAGGCAGGAATCCAAGCAAGCAGGCAGGTGGCTGACAGCAAAGAATGGGTTGGAAAGTGCTATGGACAGGTACTAGGAAGCCCAGGCATGCCAGTACTGGGGACTGAGCCAAGAAAGTGCTGGAGTTTAAGGTAGTGCTGTTGGGGCTCAGCCAGTGTTGCCAAGAATTAAACTTGCTGGCACATTAGCCAATCATCAAGTATGGAGTGAGGCAGACTGGTGCTTGAGGCCAGCCAATGCTACTTTATGCCCATGCCATGCCAAGCCATGATATCTTTAAATATGAAATAATATTTCTGTAAAATATTACATACATATAAAAGTATTACATATATATTCATATTTTCATTCCCATACATCTAAAAGTGTACCATTGTTAAAAATAAATAGATGCAGTTAAGACCTATAAAATAAGACATATACTGTATCTCATAATTAGAATGTTATTTACTGCACTGCTTCTAGAAAATATGTTGGTAAGAAGATTAAGTAATCAGTTGTTTTGTATTCTAAATAATAGGATTCTATTCAAATGATTCATTTCAGCATAGTTTACAGCTGTGCAGTGATCGTAACTACTTAAAGGATTGCAAAATACTTTATAAGTAGAAGTACTTACAAGTTACTTGTAAGCAAATACTTACAAGTACTAAAGTTACTTGATAAGCAAATTCTGTTCACTTCATTGTGCCTGCAGCACTCCTGCAACTGTCAAAGAAATTAATTTCCACATTTTTATAGCTAGTTTTCATATTCTATACTTGAGAATCCATGCCAGAATTCTGGGTCTGAGTTGTTCTGCCTCTTTCAAGAAAATTTGGTGGCAAAAATGTTTAAAATATTTTAAATAGCTGAATACCTTTGTGTTTTCGATGCATATTTACTTTTGGTCCCTTACAAGAAAAACAAAATATTTGAAAATGTGGAAATCTTACCAGATTTGGAAACTTCATGAGATATACTATAAGTCACTTTAATTAGGGTACATAATATTTAATAGTACATTCTACAGATATTCATTCATAAGAATCCTCTAAAAGTAGACACTGTAATACTGTTTAATAAATTTGATCACTCAAGACACTGAACATATCTAATACTGCCCTCCAGGTTCCCTACAACTTCCCTGTAAGGTGGTTGGGCTGAGACAGACTCACTCAAAGTCACCCAGCTGGTTTCATGACTAAGCAGGACTAGAAACTCACTGTCTCTCAGTTTCCAGTTTCCAACCAGCCACTTAACAACTACCAAATCTCTCTCTCTCTCTCTCTCTTTCTCCCTCCCTCTCTCTCTCCCTCTCGCTTTGTACTTTCTGCCACCCTGAGTCCTAATTCTGGATGTATTAAAGAGACAGAATGTCATGAGCCAGATAGTTTAATCTGGTGACTAGGGAAGTCTGTGAGTTAAAGTCTACATATCCTAAAGTTGCCCCGATGTGAAAAATACTGTTTTAAAAACCTCAATTTAGTGGATTTATAACCATTTCTTTTATTATTGTGTATATTACTTAAACTGGGAAGTGTATAACTCATTTGTTTTCTTCTCCACTTTCTGTTTCTAAGCTATGATATTGTTGGAAGAAATGTCCATCTGGTTTCAGTTCCAAGTGGAGAGAAAGACACTGGAAACAGGAAGCTATTTGGAAAGATGATTTAATGGTGAAGCAGAACCACATGGGTTTTTGGGGTCCTGGGCAAACAGTTACATTTTTCTTGAGGACACACAAAGACTTACATACACATACACATGCAAAGACAAGAGAAAACAAAACAGAAAAGGAAAACAGTACTCTCAGGTTTACACACACTGGTCCCACCATAAATCTCAGTTAAATTAGGGAAGGAACAAATCTTAACAAACTTACTACGTGAAGACAGAGGAAGGTAGGGAAACAAACAAACAAAAGCCCCAACATTCCTATTTATATGGTCCCTTTTCTTGTAAGTACCTTTATTTAGTCAATTGGTTTTCCAGCTTCATCTTGTCCCTGAGCAAAGCCCACTCTTTACACCAATTTATTCACATTTTCTTACCAACCAGAGCAGGCATCTGTTGTTCATGCTAAGCCTTGAGAAATATCCTAAATCTCATGGGGGGGAGGTTCCTGTCACAATTCTCAAGCTACAGCTTCCCATGTTCTCCTTCCAATGTGGGATTCACCTTGGCCTAGCCAGGTGAAAAAAAATCTGTCACCTATCACTTTTCAGACAAAAAAAAGCATCTGGGAGGTCTCTGGTTCCCTCACAGAGTACAGGTACCATCCTTAACAGGAACTACTGCCTATCAGTTTTGGACCAAAAAGGAAAAGTGATCTGGGAGGACCCACTACCCCCCCATACAATGAGTATAGACACCTCTTAAAATTCTGCCTATCAGTTTTTCAGACCCTTGGAGTTCTGAGAGGACCTGCTGCTTTTCCTATGCAGTGAGTATGGGCATCTCCCAACATAGGGCTTTGCTCAGTGACTTCCCAGATGTTGCCCATTTAACTCTCTCATTCACCTTTTTCCATTCCATTTCACACAACACACTTCTTTCTCTAACAGAAGGTCCTCTGCTCTGGAAAATCCTCATGATCTCCAGAATCTGTTGGTCTTTCTATGGTTAGGAAATGCACAGAGGGAACAAGATCTAGCTGTTGATTGGGAGGACTCTCTCACCACATACATGCATACACACATTTTCCATGCTTTTCTGGGCTTAAAAGTTAAAATGTAGGAAGTACTCACCTTCTACAGGAAGAGAAAGGAAAGAAAGAGGAAAGAAAAGAAAGAAAGTAAAGAAAGAAAGAAAAAGAAAGAAAGAAAGAAAGAAAGAAAGAGACTTATGATCACAATTGAGCCCAAAATGTTGGTGCTAAGCCAAGAGCGTTGTTAAGTGAGTTTTACCACATTTTACAGTTGGCCACACCCACCTGGTCACATGACCATCAAGACATGCCACAAAATAGGCCACGCCCACAGAATAGGTAGGGAAAATCTTTTGACACCCATCCCTGCCTTTTGTTTGTTTTTTCCTTTTTGAAGATGGAAACTACATCAGTTTTTTCCAAATCCTCTGGTAATTCCCCACTACTTTTCGCTTCCCAACATTTTTAAAGATATGATACAATGGTTCTGAGATAACATCTGCCAATTTATTCAGAAATCTGAGATATAATCCACAAAGTCCCAGTGATTATATTAATCAGGATCAGACAGGTGTTCTCTTACCATTTCCTTCTTATTTTAATTTTTATGTCTAGTCTGTTTTTACAGTTATATTTTTGGTAGGTGGCTATAATTTCTTTTTGTGTGATGACTGATGCAAAGAATGAGTTAAATAAATAGCTCTGCTTTCTCTCTACTGTCTGTTACTTCCTTACTATCTCCCCTTTTAGTACACCGGCTGTTTCCTTGGTTTTTTTCTTGTTACTTATATGTTGAAATATTTTTTAAAAAATTATCTTTGACTTTTGTTGCAAGTCTTTGTTCATTCTGATCCTTTGCTTTCCTGACTCATCTTTGCAGATTTGGGGCATCTGCTGATATTCTGCCTTAGTTATGTGTCTCTCTATTTGTCTTTCAGTTTATCTGATAGATCTTGTATAACCATGCTGGCTTCTTCTTCAATTTCTTGTTTTTCTTTTTTAGTATTATTGCGTGGACTGGGCTTTATCATTATATTTTCAGTGTTTCCCATACTTTTTGAGTTGTTTCCCTTTTAGGATTTTTATCCATGAAATTTGCTTAGGCTCTCTCTGAGTTTGTTAAAAATCAGCTCTTTAAAGTTTAAGACACTGATTGGATTATATTCTATTGCTTGTGTTTGCATTGTATTTAATTCCAGTATGACATGGTCACTCTCGCCTAAGGTTCTGGCAACTTCAACTCCCTCTATTATTCTTCCTATTAGTAAGAATTAGATCAACTGTAGTTTTTCCTCTATTTCCCTCCTCTACCTTTTGGATGACAAAGGTTGTCAGCTAAGTTGGTTAGAAACCCATTTGGTTTCTCACTTGGTGTTAATTCTTCCAATTGATGTCAGGGTAATTAAAGTCCCCCATTACTATTGTAATGTGTTCCCAACTTGCTGCAGAGTTTACCTCCCAGTTGATATCAGGGTACTTAAAGCCTTCCATTACTCCTGTGGTATGTTTTATACATACATTTATTAATGATTAGCAAAGAGTTCAGCTACTTTCTTCTGCTTGGTTTGGATAGCCTTAGTATACACCTATGGCAATGTTAATTTTTTCCCCTTTTATATTGATCCATATGGATTCTAGGAGATTTTCATCCTTGGTTTTGTGGATTTGTGTAGAGATGTAGTGATCTTTTATATATAATGCAACTCTATCTCCTCTTTTGTTAGATCTGTTTCTTCTGAATAGTTTATATCCTTCCATCAGTACATTTTAGTCATGAGTTTCATCCCACCAAGTTTCAGTAATGACAATTATATCATATCTGCCTTCAATGTACTAATACTTCAAGTTCACCCTGTTTTTCCCCCTAAACCTTTGAGCATTGGTGGTGTAGGCATTGGAATCCTTTATTGGTCTTGAGTTGATTTCTTTTATCTCCTACTTTGTAACTGGGACTTCCATCCTTTTCATCACTCTCTATTTCATTGTTTTTCTTTTTTATTTATTTTTTGTCTTTACTCTCTTCCTCCTTATGTGATTAGTTGTCTAGTTGTTTTTGCATGGAATTAGGTTCTATAGGTCATGAAGATTCACCCCCTCCCCCCCAGTTTAGTTTAAAACCCTTTGGATAACATGAGCCAGTTGTTTTCCGAATATATTGTTTCCAGTTCTTGTGAAGTGCAGTCCCTGTCCATCGCTTGCCAGTAGCCCTTTATCTAGTAATGCAGACCATGGTCTAGGAAGCCAAAGTTCTGTTGACAACACCAATTTTTAAGCACTACCTATGCTCCTAATTCTTTAACTTTCTTCTCTAGCTGTTCATAATCTCTTGTTATTGTTTTCATATTCATTGTTGTGTCATTGGTCCCCCTATGTAGGAGAAGGAAGGAGTAGTAATCTGTGGGGTTGATTATTTATTAAAGAGTTACATCTTTGATTTTTGCTCCAGGGAGACTATGTAATTTCCTAGATTGACTGCCTGATCTGCAGACTATAGTTTCTGTTTCCCTAAGAATTGAATCTCCTATCACCAATATTCACCTTTTTCCTTTAGGGAAGTTTGGAATATTTTTCTTCCAGTTGCAGAAATGTTGGGCTGTGTCTCTTTTAAGAAACTATCGATGAATGCTCTCTTGTGAGTGTCTGTATATATATTCCAGAGGAAGGTTATGAAAGCCATTGTTTTGTTCCAGAGGATAATGCAATAGATACTTGCATCTGCGGTCTGTTAATGTGCTGCTGAACCACACCAAAACTGTGGTTCCAATAGACAAAAGGAAGCCAAAATAATTGCATGCATCTACATGTTACTGACTCTCTACAATCAGATATGAGAAAAACTTGTAAATAAGTATTATTTCTTGTATTTTTTTTTTAATCATGTGTAATCCTGTAGAAGACTGCCCTGATTTTTTTCTATTATAATTTTAAAGCCAGTCTCAGCGTATTCTTGGATATACTCTATGGATCAGGTTATCGTGTTGCCCCTGCCCCTATTTCCTGTTACTTTCAGGAGTTATTAAAAATGTCTGAATTGTGTCATACCACCAACAGAGTTTTCAGTATCTCACTGCTGCAGTATCTAGTGGTTTTTGCATTTTATTGAGTGGGGATGATAATCTGAGAACTGTGTAGTGAAATAATGCAACAGAAGAGTCAGGGTGAAACAAGAATCAGCATCAATAGGGGGGGGGGCACAAGATCAAACTGATTCAAAAGGAAAGTAAGTTCAACATCAAATAACCTGCTAATACACCAAGGTAGGTCATAACCAATTCTGTGTGGGTGTAAAACATTGAAATGGAAGTCCCCAAAGGACTAATTGAGTAAATGCTGCTATTTGAAGTTTTCATCACTTATGAAATAAGGAACATAGAGTATTTTTCATTACACAGCCTTTACTAAATCCAAAGCCTATCATTCTGAAATGCAGCTACACATACGGCACTCTTATAAGGTCAGTGTCTATATTCATACATTTTGCTGTGTGATTACTTATTGAACTATGTTTTATTGAACTTATGCTCTAATTGATAGAGTTCACAAAAAACGTATAAAACAGCATTCCTGAACTTGATATCTCTAATGATCTGAGTTTTTGTAGTCCTGCTATGGTAATCTTGAAGCAGAAGACTCAAAGACCTTTCTACAGAATATCTAAAAAGTTTAAATCATGACAACTGGACCAAACTTTTATCCAATTGCCATGATTCAACATTTTTAGATACTGTTGGCCTAGATCATTGAGTCTTCATTTACATGTTCTACAGAATAGCAAAATCAAAAAAAGAAGGAACAGAGGCTGTTGCTGTTTTCACTTCCTCTTTTATGGCTTTTCCCAAATCTGTTATATGGAAGCAAGACCCTGGCAGCATCTCTGGGCATTACTTTGTTTGCTCTTTTCTTTTGCGAATCTGCAAGGGAATAAAAGCATGCTGTTTAGTGGAGGCAAGAGATACAGGAACTTTGTTGCCATCTAGTGCTGTACCAGATTTTTGTAGCTCAGATATACTGTAGAGCAGTGGTCCCCAACCCCCGGTCCGCGGACCGGTGCCGGGCCGTGGAGTACCTGGCACCGGGCCGCACAGCGGCCGGGGGCCATGATTGCTGCAGCGGCGGGGGCCATGATCCCTGCTGCCTCTTCACCCACACGCGCAGCCTGAGATCAAACCCCGGGACTCGAACCCGAGAGCCGGCCTCTCCGGTCCAACCCCACTCCCAACCCGGCCGCCCGCCCGGCCGCCTTGGTAGCCCGTGGAGACGGAGCGCGTTCGGTTCGCCGCTACTGGGGGCGCCGTCCCCATGACGTCACCGCGGAGTCCTCGCCTCCTTCCCTGGCGAGGCTTTCTCCCCGCCAGCCAATCAGAGGCCAGTCCCCGGGCAAGCAGGGACAAGTTGCTGGCCGGTCGAAGCAGAAGCGGGAGATTGGAGGGGGGGGAGAGAGAGAGAGAGAGAGAGAGAGAGAGAGAGCGCTGGGCGGGTGGCAGCGCGTTCCACAGCGGACTAGGCGTGCCGCGGGCTGCCAACCCCCCCCCCCATACACACGTACACACACTGCCTCTCTGGCAATTGGCTGCCCAGGAAGGGAGCGGGGAGCTTTCACAGATAGGAACGTGATGGGGTTTGTTTCCTTCCCCCACTCCTGAGCCCCCTTTTTTTTTTGCTTGCCTTCTGGGGTCTCCGCCGTGGAGCAGCCGAGGTCAGATGGGGAGGCGGAGAGAGAGAGAGAGAGAGAGAGATGGGCGGGTGGCAGCTGTCTGTGAAACATCTTCCCCTCCCCACCTCCTGGGCAGCCAATTGCCAGAGAGGCACGGTGGGGGTGGTGGGGGTGGTAGGAAATAAAAAGAGAAGTTGCCCTTTCATTTTGCAATCTCTCTCTACGACCTTGTTTCATTCTCTTCCCTTTGTTTCGTCCTCATTTCTCAATCTCAGCAACTTTAACACTTTTGGACTTCAACTCCCCAAATTGCCCAGCCAGCTAGAATAGATAGATAGATGGTGGATAGGTGATTGATAGATAGAGAGGGATGGATGGATGGATGGATGGATGGATAAATAGATAAATAGATAGATAGATGATAGATAGATAGAGGATATATACACATACACGCATACACACATACATACACAGAGAGAGACAGAGACAGAGACAGAGACAGACATGGATGGATAGATATCACAGAAGTGAGTACACCCCCTCACATTTTATCAATATTTAAGTATATCTTGCAGCAGTTTAGACATTAATGGCTGGGGGCCATGATCGCTGCAGAACAACGCCCCCCCACCCCTGCGCGCGCTCAGCGGGCCACGGTAAAATTATCAAAGGCTGACTGGTCCGCGGCGATAAAAAGGTTGGGGACCACTGCTGTAGAGTAAATGACTTCCAGGTAGCCAACTGGGAATTTTCTGAGATTAGTTGCAAAAACTATATGCAGATCCAGAAATATTCTAAATTGGAATACAGTCTAGTCTATTGGTTTACTACATGGGAAGAAAGAAGTTTCTGGGTGAGTGAGGAGAAGGGTTCTAAACTGGCCCATTATTGCTTAAAGGGAAAGAGGAGCTATGAGAACTTCAACTTCTCTTTCTCCCACTCTCAGTTACTGCATCCTGGAAGAAGGCTTGGGATATGAGTAGGTCCATCTAAGATGTTTACATTGCAGCTCAGAGAGCTCTACTTATGCTCCTGACTGCTCCTCTGGTTGTTATATTTTTGTTGGCAAAATGCAAGCTTCAGATTAAGCAAAATAGAATTGGTTGTTTTAATACCTCTGACTGTAGTACTATTGTTGATGACAGTGCAAGTTTCAAAATTAACCAAGGTGGAACTAGCTGTCCTAATTCAGTGACTAGAAATATTACTACATTGAACAGTTGTGAAATTGTACATGAATCTGTGAAATGAAAGATTGCTCAGTTTGGCTTTCTGATTTAAAACTTAGTTATGTGATTTGTTTTTTTAGAAAGTGGTTAGCAAATTTATTATGGCATAACTTCATGGACTGCAAATTATTTATATTACCTCATCACATACAGAAGAAAAATCTCACAACTATTGTTGATAATGTAATAAGCTACATGTTGCATCTCACTTTTTGCAGGCAGTCAAATATTTTACAAAGTCTTTCAGTTTTCTTCTGGATATTGCTCTTATTTCTTTATTGTGTTTCTATTTTTTTTCCACTGATGCAATATATATACTGCAGCCTCTTCTATTTCTGAAGCATTGCTGTGTTAAATTGTTGTTATGATTATTTTTTCTTCTTTGATTACTTATTTGAATAAAACAAAATATTAGGACAAAATAGTAAAAAAATATAGAATTAAATGTAAGAAATAAACAACACAAAATCAAACAAAAAGGAAACAAATATTGGGAGTATACATGAACATTCAACTCTTTCTTCTCTATCTAGAGATTTCCACTGATATTATTATCTCTCTCTTAAATCTTATTTCTGACTTCTAACCTTAGAGCATGTTTCATTAGATTATTTGTTGTTTATTACAAGAACTTTGAAATTTATTATGTGAGAGGGGATATCGTCTGATCAAAAGCATTTCATAAATCTCATGATTATGGATTTGAATCCACATTCTTAATTCTAGTTCAAGATCACAACATCACTCCACCACTGTCAAAAGAACATTGCTCTATACTTAATTTTGATTGATCTACAATGTAATTCATTGATCTTATTTTTTTATACGAAAAAGAGTTCTAATATATCTAGGCTGCAAAAATTCAGGAGGGCACTAAATGGAAGAAGGGAGGTTCAGAAAACTTCGATTCTTTGCTGACTTATCATGATCATCCTGATTTTTGCAAGTCAAAAATGCTTATTTAAAAATATATATTGTTTCTATTGAAGTAATTTTTTTTCTTTTTTCAATGACATTACAATTTTTTTTTAAAGGATAGCCAGTCATAAGCAGTTTTTCATCAATTTGTCATTGAGAATGTGAAACATGTTGTTTTTTAAAAATTAAATCTTACTCATTTGGTGGGAGACCTAGTTTTAAAAAAATACTAATTTATGTTCACTTCCTTGTGGTTCTTGTTACTGGAAGGAAAACCGCATTCTAAAATGCAAATACCAGTTAAAGATATGAACAGAAACCCATTTTTAAGCTATGTTTGTTTTAACAGTTGAGCAGAAGGAAGAAAGCTGGCCCATCTGTGTTGCCACCAATTGAATATGTAGTTGACATATTTTAATCAGCATTTCAGTCAAGTGTCAGATTGATTGGCAGATTAGTGATTTACAACAAAATATGAAATCAACATTAAAATCAGAAACCAAATGATTGCACATTTAAAATAGTGGAATGGCTACAGAGAAGGTTCAACCGAAAGTTGCAAGAGAAGCTAATGGCAAGTTTAGGGGAAAGTCCTTAGCGTCTTAATGAGCTGGAGGTAAAATAAAAAGAATCATTGTCCAGTTAGCATGCATCCAAGCAATGCAGGGCTTTAATATGTGATCAAGAGGGATACTGAGGTTGGTATCAAAAAACACAGAAGCCAGTATTGAAAGTAATGTCCTTCTGGGTTCGGCTCCAAGTGGGGAAAAAGACACTGGAGACATGGAGGCTGCATGGAAAGATGGTTTAATGGTGGACAGGACCACATGGCTTGAGTCCTGAACAGAAAAGGTGATCACATGCTTCAATGTTGGGTGAGGAAGAAGAGAAGGCCAAGGAAGGGGCTTGCTGAGCTTTTTATAATCTGTTCAGCCCCACCTCCTTATTTCCTGTTCCTGTGTAAGAAATGTATTCTGATTGGTTGTTAGACTCTCATGGGGGCATGCAGGGGCACTCTCTAGGCTGTTGAGTTTGGTTGAGTTCTCAGATGCCATATGGTGAGTGGGTAAAGGCTAATCATGCCTTAATCCCATCACCCTGGAGCTGAAGTGGAGAACTCTTTATTATATAAAGGGACTGGCTTGGGCATCTTAATGGCCCATTGACAAAGGGGGTGGCAGGAAGCTGCAGTGAGCTACTCTGTGTTTAAAACAGGTTCTTCTTCCTTTTTACATCCAGGGAAATGTAATATTCTGCCTTTTCAATATTTCCTAGGATATTTCATTTTCTGGGAGAGGGCTGGGTGATAACTTTCTACACCAGTAAGAATACATGGGGTCATTATTCCTTTCTCTGTAGCTATATATAATAATTGTTCTGCAAATCCCCTGTGAAAATAGTTTAAAATGGGTCAAAATAATTACTTTTCTTCAATACTGCTACTCAGAAGCTAAAGAATTTAGTTGTGATAATTGCCTTCTTCAAGGTAAACAGTCACTAATCAGCATAACCAATTATGGGCTTATCTGTATCTCCTAACCAT
Source organism: Thamnophis elegans (assembly GCF_009769535.1). Lineage (NCBI taxonomy): Eukaryota > Metazoa > Chordata > Lepidosauria > Squamata > Natricidae > Thamnophis > Thamnophis elegans. The sequence continues at coordinate 56,878,769 of NC_045558.1, read as the reverse complement.
CTGATTCCTGATCCTTAGAGTTTAATCCTTCAAGTTGCTATTGTTGGAAGAAATGTCCTTCTGGGTTCAGTTCCAATTGGGGAAAAAGACACTGGAAGCATGGAGACTGCTTGGAAAAATGGTTTAATGGTGGACAGGATCACATGGCTTGAGCTGCTGAACAGAAAAGGGGGATCACATGCTTCCAGGTGTTGGGTATAGAAGAAAAGAGAGCGAGATGCCGAAAGTCCCTGATTTATGCCCTCTCTGGCCTTTGATCTTGATCTTGTATTCTGATTGGTTGTCAGGTACCCACAGGGCCATGCAGAGGCAATTCTCTAGGCTGTGTTTTTAGTCCAAGTTTGATTGAACATTGCTTCTTCCCAGGTGCCCTTGGTGAGATGGGTAAAGAGCTAATACTATCATGCCTTAATTCTAAGGTGACCAGTTTTTCAGATGGTAAAGAGGGACACCATTGACTGGGGGCGGGGGGGGGGGCGGCTTGATTAAAAATTTTATATTTTGCCAAAAGGTCACACAAGGCGATTACATGACTCCAGGACACTGAAAGCATCATAAATATGAATCTGTTGCCAAACATCAAAATTTTGATCACGTGACCATGAGGATGCTTCAACGGTCGCTAAGTGTGGAAAATGGTCGCTAAGTGTGAAAAATGGTCATCAGTCACTTTTTTCAATGCCATTGTAACTTTGGTCACTAAATGAACTGTTTGAAAGCTAAAGCTAGCTTGCATTATGCTAGCTTACATTTTCAAGAGAGAGAAGCTAAACTCCTTATTAGAATTGAAATAGAAATGAGCAGAGCAGAGCAGAGCAGAGCAGAGCAGAATAGTTTATTAGCCAAGTGTGATTGGACACACAAGGAATTTGTCTTCGGTGTACATAAAAAAAATAAAATAGAATACATTCATCAAGAATCATAAACTACAACACTTAGTGATAGTCTCTCTCTCTCTCTCTCTCTCTCACACACACACACACACACACACACAAACACACACACACACACTCCTCCTCTGGATTCAATGGGACTTTTAGAAAATCCCCACTCCTGTGCACATACGATGTCAGCCTCTGCTTTGCTGCTGCTTCGGCTGCCATGAAACAGGGAGGGAGGGCATGGTATTTGGGAGGGGTTTACTAATTGTGCTGGAGGAAGATTCTGGAGCTCTGCTGCCTGTCGGACTACGCATGCAGAGGAGGTTCCCGCCAAGACTAACGGCACCAACATTCCATCTTAGTGATGCCTTTTGAAGTTATCTCACACCTGACACTTAGGAGAATTATGATTGGACTGTAACTGTGATGCCAAGGGGTGGGGAATGGGTTATTCTATATATCAATCGCTTTCGCACCTAAATAATCAGTTTTCGCTTCGCTATGCCTTTAATCATTTATAATTAGTAAAAGTACACTTGATTTCTACCTATGGAGTCTCGTGGTCTTCTTTCCTAATTACCCAATGAAGAGGTGCTGACACACTCCCTCTTTCTCTCTCTCTCTCTCTCTCTCTCTCTCTCTCCTCCTCTGGATTCAATGGGACTTTTAGAAAATCCCCACTCCCTCTTTCTCTCTCTCTCTCTCTCTCCCCTTCTCTGGATTCAATGGGACTTTTAGAAAAGCCCCACTCCTGTGCACACACTCCCTCTTTCTCTCTCTCCCCTCCTCTGGATTCAATGGGACTTTTAGAAAATCCCCACTCCTGTGCACACACTCCCTCTTTCTCTCTCTCCCCTCCTCTGGATTCAATGGGACTTTAGAAAATCCCCACTCCTGTGCACACACTCCCTCTTTCTCTCTCTCTCTCTCTCTCTCCCCTTCTCTGGATTCAATGGAACTTTTAGAAAAGCCCCACTCCTGTGCACACACTCCCTCTTTCTCTCTCTCTCTCCCCTCCTCTGGATTCAATGGGGTTTAGAAAATCCCCCCTCCTCACACACTCCCTCTTTCTTTCTCTCTCTCTCTCCCCTCCTCTGGATTCAATGGGGTTTAGAAAATCCCCCCTCCTCACACACTCCTCCCTCCCTCTGTCTCTCTCTCTCTGTCATTCTCTCTGTGTGTCTGTCTCTCTCTGTCTCTCTCTCTGTCTCTCCTCCCTCCCTGTGTGTGTGTGTGTGTGTGTGTGTGTGTGTATCCCTGCCCCTGTGGATGGGCTACAGACTAGCAGAGCCTCCTCTTTCTCCTTTTTAACCAAGTGATCTTCGGCTGTTGCACAATCCCAAGGGCACATGCTGCCCTGTTTGCTGAATCCAGCATGGCTTCAGAGAAAGAAGACGTGCAAGAAAGCCCCCCCCATCCCCCCTGCCTGAACGTTTGAATGAAGAGGCTTCAGGCTCCTTTGTCCTCAGCTTTGCAATTTTGCAATTTTCTTTCATTCTCTGCTGCCTGAACGAGTGAATGAGGCAGAGGGAGAATGAAAGGAGATTGCGTCCCTTCTGTCTCCCCGTTGCTCAGAAAAGCAACTCCGGGAAGGTCCTTTGGTGTGGCAGGCATCCTAGAACCTGCCTGCTAACAAAGGACCTTCCCAGAGTTGCTTTTCTGAGCAACGGGGAGACAGAAGGGACAAAATACCGGCCGGCTGGGATGAGTATACAGGGCAGGCTTACTTCCGGGTCCGGTCACAAAAATCGGGTCTTTTTAAGAACGCCCCGGGACAAGGGACAAATTGTGTGAAAGTGTGATTGTCCCGCGAGAATTGGGACGTCTGGTCACCTTACTTAATCCCATCACCCTGGAGCTGAAGGGGGAGATAATTGTTATGTAGAACAGATTGGCTCAGGAATTTTAATGACCCACTGACAAAGGTGGGGGTTATTAAGAGTGAGTCTGCTTCCTGCCTAAAACATGTTTCTCCATTTCTTACCCAGAGAAATATAATATTCTGCCTTCAATATTTCCCACGACATTTCATTTTTCTAAGAGAAGGGTGGGTTTTAATTTCCTACACTACTTTAATGCTACTTTAATCCTTAGAGTTTCTCAACATCATGTAATCTCTAAAGTAGACTAGAGAGTAAGCTAAAAAGTGATTGTGATTATGTTGATTTACAATATATTCCTTAAAAACATTGACACAAACACTAGAAGAATCAACAATAGTATATATTAGAATAAAAATAAATGCAATAAACTATCTGTGGGAGAAAAAAAACCTGCCAACAGATATTCCTGCTGTGGAAGTACACCCCAAAAGGACAGTGCCAGAAACCTCACAGCACCAGAAACCTCAGAAAACAGTGCCAAAAAAAACTCAAGCCAGCCCTTCCCCCTTTAAGAAAGCCAAAAAGCACAAGTTGAAAGAAAAATTCAGAGTAGCCCTGCTAACAGAGCTGACAATAGAAACACTTAAGTAGAAACCATTAAGATAAGGAGAATCAGGTTAAAAATAACTCACCAAGGCAAAACCAAAAGTCCCTTTTCCTGCCCCCTGACAAAATTAACCCCCAGGATAGGAAAGACAAGGTCCTGGGACAGGATTAACCCATTAAGGTAGGAAGACAGGATCCAAGGCAATCACTTTAACTAGAGGCATACAAATAAGCCCATCAAGCTGCAGAAGCTTTAAAGGGGAATTTAACATAAAAAAGTTATTCACACTCCCAAGCCCCTTGCAAGCCAGGAATGCTGGAACTGTGTCACTACCTTTATTGCCTTCCTGAATTAATTGGTGTGTGCGCCTGTGCAGGGAAGATGGCTGCCTGAGCTTTTCGCTCTGGCTAGAAGAGAGTTGATTTTGCTCAGATTGAGCCTCTGCCGAATGCCAGACCCTTTGCAAAGTGGAAATTGGGCGAGAAGAAATCAAGACGATCTCAGAGGGCTGATTACCTTGTGAGACGCTGCCCTGGTGGCTTTGGGGCGGTCTTCGGCATTGTCGGATGGCATCAAGTGGCCTTTGGGCGCCCCCCCCACGGACGGCGGCCCTCCAGCTGGCAATGATCCCAGCTCGAATTCGGGTCGGTGCTTGGTTGTGGAGTGACGCTCTGCCTAAGGGGCACTACTCTGGCAGCTATGGACGGTCTCTGATGGTGCCGAGTGCCAAGTGCTGATGAGCGACCTCTGGGTGGCGCCCCCCCTCCCTTGTGTCCCGCGGGCAATAATTTTCCATCTGACGTCAGTTTTTAGCTTGAATTCGGAGCGCTGCGGCCCTGCTTTTGCCGACGAGATGCCGCTGAGTCGTACTGCCACCCAGGGGATGTTGGTGAGTGAGTTTAACATTGCTGCGCTATGGATCTGTGTGACTGGCCTCCTTGTTGTCACCGTTGCTGACCCTAGCGCATTCCCCCCTTCCATCGCGGCCCTCTCTGACTTTTAACCATCATTGTTACAGACTGGCTGCTGTAATCCCAGCTTGTGATCACCATGGCCAACTTCCACCTCCGACTCCCACCACCATTGCTGCTGCCATCCGCGGATGTTCCTGGCTAGCCTTCTCCAGACAACGCTGCCTCCCCAAACTGTTTCCACCCTTCGACCCGCTCCCCCCCTCGCTTTTGTCCCTGGGATTGTTGCTTCGAAGAGAGTCGGGGGGTGGGAGACCGACCATCTGTTGCCTTTTCATCGCCATATTGGCTTGGGCACGACGCCTTCCTCCCTCGCCTGCTCCCCCCCTCTGCTTTCTGGCCTGATCCTAGATTATCAACTTGGACATGAGGCCCCCCCCGCGCTATTCCGGCTGCTGCTGCTCGGCCATGGAGTCCTTAGATCCCCGCCTTCGCCGAGAGCCTTGTATGCCACTCTGTGTTTTCAAGCTCTACAAAAAGGGAAAGCAGAGGACGAAGAGGACGTGGGTAGGGAACTTGTCCTCTCCCCCCCGACAGGGTTCAACCCTCCCATCCACTTCAAACTGTAGAACTCTGTCCTTTCTACTGGACTCAGTGGAGGAGAAGTTCCTGAGCGCAAAAACTTTCCTCTCTTGTACTATTACTAACTTATTTGTCTCAAAGCTGCGCCAAGCGCCTGACGGCTCAAGAACAGCGCCCATCTTTGTTTACTGAGTGTAGGAGTGAATGTTGGTATGGATGGTTGAGAGAATGTTCCCACGTGTTCCAGACTTAAATTGTTAAATTTTATCTTGTTTTATTGTATATCTTAACATTTTACTATTAGTGGGGTATGCATGCGGAGAATGTCTGGCCGGTGTGTATGAGGGGATCGAGAGTGCGACCTGGTGCTCCCTCCACTGAGTGCAGAAGCAGAAGTGGATGGGGGCCTGAACTTGCTTCTCGTCCCAGAATGTGTGGTTTGAATGGCCTGCCGGGGAGAACGGAGGCCAGAGGAGGGGAAGTGGGGCTGATGGGTGCGGGGATGGGCCGGTGCATCCCGGTCATTGTTGGGGGAGGCAGGTTTGATGGGAGCCGAGGTGGCGCAGTGGTTAGGGTGCAGTACTGCAGGCCACTTCAGCTGACTGTTATCTGCAGTTCAGCGGTTCTAATCTCACCGGCTCAAGGTTGACTCAGCTTCCATCCTTCCGAGGTGGGTAAAATGAGGACCCGGATTGTTGGGGGCGATATGCTGACTCTGTAAACCGCTTAGAGAGGGCTGAAAGCCCATGAAGCAGTATATAAGTCTAACTGGTATTGCTATTGCTATTGCTATTGCTAGCTATTACCAGGGAAGGAGGGTTCACTACGTTACAGCGATCCCCCATCCCGGCCCTACCAGCTCCACTCCAGGACCAGATGGTGAGAGTTCTCAGGGCCCTGGTCTCAGGCTGCTGTTGCTAAATGCCAGGTCTATGGTTCACAAAGCTCCCCTCGTCCGGGACCTAATATTAGACGAGGGGGCAGACCTGGCATGTATTACTGAGACCTGGCTGGGCCATGAGGGAGGAGTCCCCCTCACTGAAATGTGCCTAGAAGGGTTTTGGGTGCTCCACCAGTCGCGACATCAACGAAGGGGTGGGGGAGTGGCAGTCATCATCCGAGAGTCTCTAGCTCCTCACAGGATCTCTGCTCCGGAGATTGTCAGGTGTGAGTCCCTGTCTGGTGAAGTTGGACCTTGGGGGTCAAGTGGGTTGTTACTAACGTACCTACCTCCCAACGGCGTTACAACAGCCCTACCTGTGCTCCTCGAGTCAGTAGCTGAGCTGGCAGTTTTCCCCAGGCTTGTAGTGCTGGGGGATTTCAACCTGCCATCACTCGGCGAACGCTCTGATGGAGAACGGGAGTTCATGGCTTCCATGACAGCCATGGACTGGACCCAGGTAATTTAGGTTCCGACTCATTCAGCGGGGCACACGCTCGACCTCGTATTTCTCTTGGAGCAGTGGAGACGTGATCTAGATTTGAAGGGCATTAAGATCTTGCCCTTGCCTGATGGACCCCATGGGATTTCAGATGGCACTTGGTGAGATACCTGACTCTCTGGCCCACAGTCCGGCGGAGTCCTTGGTCGCTGCTTGGAATATAATGGCGGCAGAGGCTCTAAACCGGATTGCACCTTTATGGCCTCTCCTCGGCAGTGGATCCAGGAGGGCTCCTTGGTTTACCGAGGAACTCCGGGAGATGACGTGCCAAAAGTGATGCCTAGAGCGATGTTGGAGGGCTAGTAACTCTGAATCCGACCGAACACAATTAGAGCCTTTGTTAGGACTTATCTAGTGGCGATATGGGTGGCAAATGTGTGCATTTTTCCGCTCTTATTGCATCCGCAGAATCGCACCCAGTAGCCTTGTTTAGGAGAGCACGTTCCCTCTTGAAAGGGAGGGATGCGGACGAACCTCTGCAGGGTAGAGCTGAGGAATTTTGTTTCAGTTTCTGTCGGATAAAATCGCTCAGATTCGGATGGACCTGGACTCCACTTGGACGGTACCAGCCGAGGTGCCAGGGGAAGGTCCTGATCGGATTTTATGGAGCAAGTTTCAACTTGTCGCTCCTGAGGAAGTGGACAAGGCCATGGAGCGGTGAGTGCCTCCACCTGTTTACTGGACCCATGTCCCTCCTGGCTGGTCTTGGCCAGCAGGGAGGTGACATGTGGCTGGCTCCAGAGGATTGTTAACACCTCTCTTCGGGAGGGCTCCTTCCCACACCCCTTAAAGGATGCGGTGGTGAGACCCCTCCTTAAGAAACCTTCCCTGGATCCAGCCATCTTGAACAACTATCGCCCGTCTCCAACCTCCCATTCGTGGGAAAGGTTGTTGAGAAGGTGGTGGCCTTTCAACTCTGACGGACCTTGGATGAAACAGATTATCTGGATCCCTTTCAGTCAGGTTTCAGGCCTGGTTATGGCACCGAAACTGCTTTGGTCACGCTGACCGATGATCTCTGGCGGGCCAGAGATAGAGGTCATTCCTCTATTCTAGTGCTTCTTGACCTCTCAGCGGCCTTCGATACCATCGACCATGATATCCTTCTGCGACAGTTACGGGAGGTGGGAGTGGGAGGCACCATTCTAAGGTGGTTCTCCTACCTCTCGGACAGGTCGCAGTCGGTGTGGTTGGGGGACAGAGATCGACCCCTAGGCCCCTCAAATATGGGGTGCCACAGGGTTCGGTCCTATCCCCCCTGCTGTTCAATATCTACATGAAGCTGCTGGGTGAGATCATCTGGCGGCACGGGATTAAATATCATCAATATGCGGACGATACCCAATTGTATCTGTCCACCCCGTGCCAACTCAGTGAAGCAGTTAAAGTGATGTGCCAGTGCCTGGAGGCTGTTAGGGTCTGGATGGGAGTGAACAAGCTTGCACTCAATCCAGACAAGACCAAGTGGCTTATAGATGTTGCCTCCCAAGGATGGTCCCTTCACCCCCCCTTCACCTGGGGGGTGAAGTTATTCACCCCTCGGAGAGGGCTTGCAATTTGGGTGTCCTCCTGGATCCACAGCTGACATTAGAACATCATTTGTCGGCTGTGACCAGGGGGGCTTTCGCCCAGGTTCACCTGGTGACCAGTTGCGGGCCTACCTGGACCGGGAGGCACTTCAAATAATCACTCATGCCCTCATCACCTCAAGACTGGATTACTGTAACACACTGTACATGGGGCTGCCCCTGAAGAGTGTCCGAAGACTACAGCTGGTCCAGAATGCAGCCGCGCGAGTGATAATGGGTGTACCTAGATACACCCATGTTACACCTATCCTCCGCGAGCTGCACTGGCTTCCCATAGGTCTCCGGACCCGCTTCACGGTGCTAGTCATTACTTTTAAAGCCCTACATGGTATTGGACCTGTCTACCTGAGAGACCGCCTCCTGCCATTCACCTCCCAACGACCAAGAAGATCACACAGGTTGGGCGTCCTCCGGGTGCCGTCGACCGGACAATGCTGGCTGGTGGCTCCCCGAAGGAGGGCCTTCTCTGTAGCTGCACCGCCTTGTGGAACGAGCTACCTGCAGAGATCAGGACCCTCACCACTCTCCTGGCCTTCCATAAAGCAACCAAGACCTGGCTGTTCTGGCAGGCCTGCGGCTGTTGATTAATTTCCAGCCCCATCTGATGGAACGAATGTTGTATTAATTTTTAACATTGTATTTTTAAATATTTTAAATGTTTTTACTTTGTTGTGAGCTGCCCAGAGTCCCAATGGGAGTGGGCGGCATACAATTTTATTAAAGTTCAAAGTTCAAAGAACCCTGCTTTCTGGCAGCTTGCTTCTATGTCATTTCTTCCCAGATAGGAATGATCTCAGGAAAATTTCTTCTAACACTGCCAACTTCATTTTTCAATCTGCTGATGTCCAGAGCCTGCTCATAACAAACAATTGGTGTAGTACTTTTGGAGGTTCACTTGGCAGGAGTCTTGTCATAATGATCATCATCCATTCTGGAACTATGACCAATACTTCTCAGCCTGTCCCTGAAATGCCAATGCTTCTATGTGTAGCAGCAATCAGGAGAAAATGACATTGTAAAAAACAACAACACTGTTTTAATGCATTATTGTCAATAGTTGCTTATTGAATGATAAATTGTTGTCAATTAAATATTTCTTTATTAATAATTTTTACTAATGTTAAGTTCCCATACGTTTTTAATTTTATTATACGACTTTATCCCCAATTATCACATTTCTAACTCCTATGGAGAGGAAGATGGAAAATTATTTTGGAACAGAATATGGGGTAAACCCATCTATTTACATAGTATCTTCCTGAACCAATTCATTATGAAGTCATTGGAAATTTTGTTTCACAGATTGTACCAACACTTTACTGTTTAGTCTTCATTGTTGGCCTGCTGGACTACATGCTAGTTATGCTGATTCTTATCAGAACATTAACCCAAACTCCTTAACCCTAATCCTAACCATGGGAGGGAGGTGGTAAAAGGAGTATACATGATGCATGATAGCAAAACTTTTTCAACCAAGTTATTTTAAATAAGCTAACATACATAATGTATCCAAAATCCAGGATTTATGAGTCCTAGGGCAGTGTTGGCAATCTTTTCAGCACCGAGTGCCGAAACAGGAGACCACACACATGTGCGTGAGCATATAGGAAACCAGAAGAGCAGCTCCCCGGTGCGCATGTGTGGGAGTGCAAGAAACTGGAAGAGCAGTTCTCCAGCACATATGTGCGCACTGGGAATATGAGCTTCCAGTTTCCTGTGTTCAGGCATGCGCACAAAGATTAGGTGTTACATGTGTGCCAGAGAGCTGTTCTTCTGGTTTCCAGAATGCAAGCCCAAGGGGACCCAGCCTGAAACCATGAAGGGCTCTGGAGAAGCCACCCACCAAGAAATGAGTAAACTCAGCTGCTGTGATAGAGCTCCCTGAGAGAGGTGCCTAGCCCCATTGCAGTGCTTTAGGTATGGCCACTCAGGCCACCACGCCACCGATTGCCCAGCCCTGAGCCCCAAGCTGAAGCCTGGCCCACTAGGCCCCAGTAAACCAAGGAAGCCACTCAGAAAGGTGCCTGAAAAGTCCAAAGTCGCTTGCTAGGAGGTCCCATCCCGCAGCTTAAAGAATGAAGAAACTCTGGCCAACGGGACCCCGCACTGGCCCCTTACGACAGCGAGTCTAATGGGGAGAGTGACCAGGTAAGTGGAGCCAATCTGTCCTTTCTCTATTCCCATCACCACCACAGCACCCAACTCAGAGCTCAGGGGAAAGTTTGAGGCCCTGATAGCCTTATTAGCTTGCCAGCTGCTATCAAGCTGGGGATTTGAGGCAAAGAGACTATCCAAATTCATTAAGTTTGAGAAGGTTGGTGGCTCCCTGCTTTGAGGAGCACCCACCGCCCACTAATAGAGCCAGTTAGGCTAGAGAGACCCAGCACTGGGAGATGATCTGGTTTGTTGTCATCCCTAAAATGATGGAGTCAATAATTCTAGGGCTAGCATGGCTAGATAAGTGGGGACCCATGATCTAATGGGAAGGGGGGGAGCCAGAAGATGAGACTGGCAAGAACTCTCATCCCCTCCTCATGAGCAAATCTGGCAGGAAGAGAGGGAGGGAGGCCCAGAGCAAGTGAGGGAGTTGCCACCAAACTGCTGGGCCCCCCATCTCCAAAGAGTACTGTTATGTCCTTGACTTAGACCGACCTCAGTCCTCAACATATGACTGACAGCCCGGCAACCAAGGGCTCACACCCTTGGCTGAGATGCGCCAGGCGGAAGCAGGCTTTCTGTTGCATTCTTAGCTGCCCTGCTTGACAGTTTCCTGTATAAATATGGTGCTGAATTGTATATAGTTGTGTTTGCTTCATTCCTGTTAATAAAATAGTTGTTCCTGTAACCTCAGCTGTTCGAGTCTCGTCTTTCACTTCAGAATCTAACACTGGCGACGAAGGTGGAATTCTGAGAGACGACCCACTCACACAGTGTCTGAAAGAAGAAGGAACAGTTTTTTCCTCTTCTTTTCAAGATCTCTCAGCTTGATAGTGACTATGGCTTCGCTTTCACACTTTGCGCCGTTCGGCTCCACTTCAGAGTTATGGGCCGGGTTCCTTGAATGTTTCGAATGTTTCCTGATAACTAATAACTACCACCAGCTTCCAGAGGAGATACAATCAACAGCCCCAGGCCTGCCAGAACAGCCAGGTCTTGACGGCTTTACCGAAGGCCGGGAGAGTGGTAAGGGTCCGGATCTCTGCAGGTAGATCGTTCCACAGGGCCGGCGCAGGCAACAGAGAAGGCCCTCCCCTGGGGAGTCGCCAGCCAGCATTGTCCAGCTGATGGTACTCAGAGGAGGCCCAAACTGTGCGATCTTGTTGGTTGTTGGGAGGTAAGTGGCAGGAGGTGGTCTCTCAGGTAGGCAGGTCCTAAACCATGAAGGGTTTTAAAAGTGACGACTAGCACCTTGAAGCGTGTCCGGAGACCAATAGGAAGCCAGTGCAGCTCGCGGAGGATAGGTGTAATATGGGTGTATCTAGGTACACCCCATATCACTTGCACGGCTGTGTTCTGGACCAACGGATAATACCACTGCATCATAATACAGTTTTAGATTGGGTAGTTTCAAACCTCCCCTCTCACGTACATCTTGCATTATTTTCAGCTTTACTCTCGGCTTCTTTCCTGCCCATACAATTTATTGATACCCTTCTGCCATTCTAAAAGATTCACATCTTTTTGATGACCAAGTCTTGGGTTAATCAAATATTTTTGATCGGTTGATTTAATATGAGTTTCTTGCAAACAAATTATATCATTCTGAACTGTTAAGATAGTGAAATATTTTCTTTCTCTTCTGTGGAGAATTCAATCCATTGACATTCCATGTTAAAATCTTAATTGTCATCTTTGGTTACCTGAAGCTTTTTTAGAGCCTCCTGCATAGCCTGTTTAACCTTTGGCCTGGCTCCTCCCACTGCTTCCGGACTGGGTGCTGTAGCTCCTTGATCGATGGCAGGTAATTGTTGGAGTTGTTGCGTTTTAGCTTGTTGCTCCATTCGTCTAGTAATCATACGGCTAGGTCTTTGTTCCATAACACCTTGCACTTCTAGGAGAGAGAGATGATCCATCTTGTCTGGTAGTTGTGTGATTTGCTGTCTATCTTGTCCTTCTTGTGATCCAGGGATGGTTTCTTGAAGAGGGGTCTCCACCACTGCATCCTTTAGAGGATGTGGGAAGGATCCCTCCAGAAGAGAGGTGTTAACAATCCTCTGGAGCCAGCCACATGCCACCTCCTTGCTGGTTGAGACCAGCCTGGAGGGGCACAGGTCCAGTAAACAGGTGGAGGCACTCACCGCTCCAAAGGCCTTGTCCACTTCCTCAGGAGCGACAAGTTGAAACTCACTCCATAAAATCTGATCAGGACCTTCCCCCGGTGCCTCAGCTGGTACCGTCCAAGTGGAGTCCAGGTCCGTCCGGATCTGAGCAATTTTATCCAACAGAAACTGAACAAATTCCTCAGCTCTACCCTGTAAGGGTTCGTCCGCATCCCTCCTTTCAAGAGGGAGCGGGCTATCCTAAACTGGGCAGCTGGGCGAGATTCTGCGGATGCGATAAGAGCAGAAAAATGCACACATTTTGCCATCCGTATCGCCACTAGATAAGTCCTAATAAAGGCTCTTAATTGTGTTCGGTCGGATTCGGAGTTACTAGCCCTCCAACGTCGCTCCAAGCATCTCTTTTGGCGCTTCATCTCCCGGAGTTCGTTGGTGAACTAAGGAGCCCTCCTGGATCCGCTGCTGCAGAGAGGCCATAAAGGTGCAATCCGGTTTAGAGCCCCTGTCACCGCTATATTCCAAGCAGCGACTAAGGACTCCGCTGAACTGTGGGCCAGAGAGTCAGGTATCTCCCCAAGTGCCATCTGAAATCCCATAGGGTCCATCAGGTGCCTGGGGTGGAACCACCTAATCACCTCCCTAAAGTGGGGGATTGGTTTCCGAAAGTCGAGCCTCAGTAGGAAGTGATCTGACCATGACAAGGGCAAGATCTTAATGCCCTTCAAATCTAGATCACATCTCCACTGCTCCGAGAGAAATACGAGGTCGAGCGTGTGCCCCGCTGAATGAGTCGGAACCTGAATTACCTGGGTCCAGTCCATGGCTGTCATGGAAGCCATGAACTCCTGTGCTCCATCAGAGCATTCACCGAGTGACGGCAGGTTGAAATCCCCCAGCACTACAAGCCTGGGGAACTCAACCGCCAGCTCGGCTACTGACTCGAGGAGCACAGGCAGGGCTGTTGCAACGCTGTTGGGAGGTAGGTACATTAGCAACAAACCCATTTGACCCCCAAGGTTCAACTTCACCAGAAGGGATTCACACCCGACAATCTCCAGAGCAGGGATCCTACGAGGAACTAGGGACTCTCGGATGATGACTGCCACTCCCCCACCCCTTCATTGGTGTCGCGGCTGATGTAGCACCTGAAACCCTTCTGGGCACATTTCAGTGAGGGGGACTCCTCCCTCATGGCCCAGCCACGTCTCAGTAATACATGCCACGTCTGCCCCCTCATCTAATATTAGGTCCCGGACGAGGGGAGCATTGTGAACCACAGACCTGGCATTTAGCAACAGCAGCTTGAGACCAGGGCCCTGACAACTCTCGCCATCTGGTCCTGGAGTGGAGCTAATAGGGCCAGAAGGAGGGATCGCTGTGACGTAGCGAACCCTCCTTCCCCGGTAATAGCTAGCCCTATAGCTCCCATCAAACCTGCCTCTCCCAACAATGACTGGAATGCGCCAGCCCATCCCCGCACTCGTAGACCCCACTTCCCCTCCCGTAGCCTCCGTTCTCCCCGGCAGACCATTCATATCATTCATTCTAGGACGAGAGGTAGGCCTGGGCCCCTACCACTTCTGCTTCAGCACTCAGTGGAGGAGGCACCAGGTTGCACTCCCAGTCCTCTCATACATACCACAGTCACTCACTCATGCAATCCCCACTATAGTCAGTTTAAAAATACAGAGTTAAAAACATAATGATATAAAATTAATTAATTTAAATTAAAAGTGGGCACATTCATCATCATTCATACCATACACACATACTTCATCCCGGTAAAATTGCGCAGTTCTTAGTTTCCGCCCAAGCGGATTGTGCAGGTCGGAGCCAAAGCTGGTGTTGGTATGGGGGGGGATTTCCAGTCCCTCTCCTCCCTCGTAGGTCCGGAAAATGTAAACTGCAAAAGGGGAGGAGGAGGGGCAGGAGGTCCAGAGTCTGAGAGGGGCCAAAGCTGATCCAGGGGGGGGGAAGAATGTAAATGCCAGTTCAAGCCAGTTCAAGAAGGTGATTAAAGTCACGGCTGCGTCATCCCCGCTTCTCACCGCTTCCTCTCGTCATATGCGCACAACACAACAGGTTATAGGGTTGCCAGCATGCAGGGTAGTCTTTATGATCATTGCAATGATGGTATTTTTCGAGAGGCAAACCAGGCGAGGGGAAGGTGAAATAAATCAGGGCCGAAAATGGCAGCCGCTGAGGGGAAAGTTCCAATCCCCAGATGCACCGTCCATCCAAATTTTCAGAAAGGGCACCTCCAAGGAAACTACAGATGATAATGGGCACGCCGGTCGCCACACATTAGACAAGGAAATAGGTGGAATAAAACCTTGCAGTGGGAACAGCACAGCCGAGAGAAGTCCGAAAGGAGGGAGGGGGGAATCTAAGGGAACTGCGGCGGTGGCAGGAAGCCAGTCACCCAGTCCCGATACCCATTATCCCACGCTCACCACTCCCTTCTTTGGGCGAGATGTAGTCCAGGCATCTCCCCTCGGCAGCAAAAGCCAACAGCGAAAATGGAAGTAAAGACGCTTGCTCGCCGTCCTCGTAACGCTGCCGTCGTCGTTGTTACCCGTACAGCACCGCCACTGCTGTTGCTACCGCCAGCTGGTGCAGGAACTCTGAGGCCGAAGTCACCGCCGAGAGCGACCCCCTCCCAGCTGATCACTTCTCTGCGATGCCAGATAGTTGATCTCCTGCCCAGGTCTCCTATTACAGTAACTAAAGCCTCAAGCCCTTGCATTTGTGTGTTCTTTCGAATGCCTAAGCGGTAACACTTGGCAGCCATATTCCATCCCGCGCAAGAGGGACCTCCTAAGTATGTGATATAATGTGTTGATTTTGCAAAATTTTCCTGTTTTTCAACATAGAAAATTACTTGCATGAGAGACAGAAATCTGTGAATAAAACATAGATAGGATAGCAAATATTTTCAAGGATAGTATCAAGATCGACAAAATCTCAGTAAGCCAGAACAATGGACATAAAATAGCAAGATGAATTTAATAGAAACAATGCAAAAGTATTTATTTGGGTAAGCAAAATCAAAGGCATGACACAAATAGGAAGATTATTCTGGAGAGGAGTACATGCAACAAGAATCTGGATACCTTGGTGAATCATAAATTAAACGAATCCAAAGTGTGATGCAACTGTCAAAAAAGGAGATTCCATCCTACATTATAGCAACAGAAATACTGTGGATCACCATCCATTTGTATTCTCATTTGCTCAGATTGTAGTTAAAATATTGCTAAAAGCTGCAATACTTTAGATGCAATGGGAAGATATTTTGTTTTGACAAGTAGGATAATTCCTAATAGCAATAGTGCTTCAATAGTAGAACACATTGTTCTAGGTGGAACTCACATTCCTCAGATGTATTTGAACAGAGACTGCCAGGGATGCTGGTCAATGAGTTGGTTTACATGATCAGCAAAATTATTTCTAAAGCTTATATATTGGAACTGGAACACGGATTGGAACAAACTTTATTTGGATCATTTACAAAGTTTTAAAAAGATTTAAAGCAATAAAAACAGCAGAGCAGAGTAAAATAGGCTGTGGAATAATGCACAGTATGTATCATACACCGATTACAAAGTACATCCTAGATCAAAATATGGTTGCCTTTCTTTATACAGGCACCAAGGCATCATAAAATAATCTAAATACTACTCTGTTTACAGCTTAGACAGCTGAGTGACTAGTATTAATCCAAAACTCTAGTAAGATAATTGATTGATTCCATCACCAAATATAAGTAATAAGTAAATATGAGTAATTACTCATTAGTATCTCATATGGGTCTGGCTTTATCTGGCCATCAGCATACTGACCCATTTTTCAATGGCAAGAGCTTTGGGGTGTGTTTTGACAGTTTGCACTGTAATTGTGCAATGAAATCTACAGATCTGGGTGAAACTGTGAAACTGTTGAGTTTTAGTTTGTCTTTGGCATGAAAGATAGCTGGATGATCTGTCACATTCTCTCAGCCCAACTCACCTCACAGGATTGTTGCTGTGGAGAAAATAAAAGGAAGATATACTGGATATATGTTCTGCTTTAAGTTATATGTAAGACTAATACAATTGGGATATAAAATATAGAAGAAAGATGTGGAAAGTGCCAATCAGAAAAAGGTATTATTTTTAGAAGAAAGGAACTGATTCTTAATTTTTTTAAATAAGATACTTTCTTGGCTAACAGTTTGCAGAATTTGAACAATCCTTAGTTTCTACAGAGAGATAGTATTTTATTTTTTGCCTTACATGTATCTTTTTCTTTAATTTATAATGTACCTGACAAAAAAGAATGATCCTGTCAAGATCACCTTTTAAAAGTTTTTAAACTGGTAAGTCAATTTATTTTATAACACAAAAATTTAGAGAACATATATGAATAAATATATTCACATCTGCAATCACAAACCCTGCTAAAAGCATGATAGAAGATAAAGCTTGAAGGGAAATGTTGAATTTCAAACAACAACTCTTCATGCCATGCTTTTTAAATGTATACCTTTGGTTATGTTTGCATTTCAGAAGTTTGACTGAATATAAATGATTGTCTGTGCACAGTAGTTCTTCTCTGCTCTGTTTTGTGGACAACTAACGAAGAGAATGCTGATAGATCAGCAATGTTAGTTCTAAATAACAATCGTTCAAGTAACTGAAATTTGAGAAAAACAACATTATGAAAAATATTTTTTGTAATGTTGTAAAATTTGAATCTATTCATGACTTTATAGTAGAAATATCTACATATACTGGTTAATAACCTGTTTATAGTAATTTAAATGAGAATGTTATGCTGTGAGATAAAGCTGGTTTCTATATGGAAATAATAGCTTTCTTGGGTTGATGCAGGCTTTTTCAAAGATGCTGTTGGAGTAAAACTCTGAGAGGTCCCAGCCTTGTAATATATAAATGTGAGAAATATATACACAGAGGGGGATTTTTTTATAATTTCAGAGAAATGGGAATAAAATAAATTATTGGTCTATCAAACATACTGCTCATGGATATCTGAAAATTTTATGCTCTTCCAGGCTTTCATGTAATTGTAATGAAGTGTAACTTAATTTAACTTAATTTAATAAATAAGTAGGAACACAAAGATATACAATCATTAATACCATTTTTATAAGAATGCCATTCAGACTCATGAAGATAGTTTAGTGTGTTGTTTAAAAGTTTTTCTAGAAAAGACAAATTATTAGAAGCAACAAAAATAATACAGAATAATTTCATCAGGTCCTTTTCAGTAAATGATGGTTTTTTGATTGGCTTCTATTTTGCTATGATAATCATAGTCTGTTAATAGATGAGTCCTACCCATGGCATCCATTTTGTACTTACTCTTACAACATATTCCAAAATTCCAATTTGTCTACCAGCCCAAAATTGTTGCCTACTTCTGCCAAATAAATGCTACTGTTAAACCAAGAAGACTTCTGCAGGCTTTAGGTTTACATTTATGCACACTAAATAATATGCCAAGTTTCCCATATAAATGAAACTATTAGTATGGAAGAAACTAAAGGAGGACAATGATGCTTATAAAAAAATATTTGATGAGGTTAACTGTCCCCACTCATCCATCCAGACAGCAATAATTTAGCCTTATCCGATTAGCTGCACCTTCAGATTCTTATAATGCAGGGAATGATTTTTTTCTCAATTTATGCAGTGGCTGAGAATCAGAACTATCAGAAATATAGTGGTTCTACATCAGAAAACTCACAGGGCCCCACTAAAATAGGAGCAGCTGTTACTGAACTGTAAAACCTGGATGACTCAAAGTGTATGTTCAGTGATGAGCTGTGCTGGAGTCTTAGTTCAACAGTATCTGAAAGACCTCAGACCTCGATCTTTAAATTGTAAAGTCACTGAATCATCTTCAGAGCTAATTTATTTTGACGTTACTACTTATGAGTTTAAAAATGCTTGCATCACTTGGTCTTTGAATATGCTTCTAATTTGGGTGGGGAACATTTGGAGTTGTTCTTATTCTTGCTTCCTTCCTTGTTCTCACCAATTTCCCTGCATTCACTTTGTTTGGGTTACTAAATGGAAAAGGCAGAGTTGGGAATCTGGCAGATAGTAGTGCAGTGATGTAGATTCAAAGGGCAAATCATGGGTGCATAGGTGGCCCTTGTTTGAACATTAAACCAAATGTATCTTTTCATCAAGACTTTGGCAGCAATTGTGGAAGAAACTGCTGAGTTCGAGGAGAAATGTGCTTCAAATTATTTTGCCCTTCAAAACAGATTTCTTCATAGCCTTCCTCCTCAGCATTATTCTTAACAGAGTTGTATGACTACTGACCACACAAGTCACACATCAGACTTTCTGGGACATATTGGCTAGTGATTTTTCTAGATGTCCTTTAGGAAGGCTGTTAAAATAGACTTGTTTAACAGGGACTTTTATTTGGCATAGTTCCAGTGGATTGAGAAGCCAGCAAACATTTGTATAGGATGTACTATTGAGTTACTTACATGTTGTACCTTGAGATCTCATTTTGTGATATACAGCATAGAAATATAATAATATAAAAATAAATAAATACATACATACATACATACATACATACATACATACATACATACATACATACATACATCAACAACTTCATTCTAAAAGCACAGGACCAAGTGTGTTGGGGGATAAGTTCAAATATACATCTGAAAGCTCAAAGCATCTATTTTTCCTTAGGTACTCCAATTTTGCTCCTCTCCTTAATGCAAAAGAAGCTTTTATTTTTCCAATACTCCTGAAATGCAATAAAGGCTCCACTGGATGGAACTGCAGAAGTGAGAAAACAATGCTGGCAGATTGCATATGACCTCTGTAGTTAGATTTTGTTTGGTTTGTTGTTTGCATATCTGTGTAGCACTCAGGAACTGGAAAAAGAAGTAAGGGAAGATTTTTTTCAAAGGAAATACAAAGCCATTCCATCTGAAAAATTAAAACAAAGCAAAACCCTCAACCAACCAATCAATCAAAATAGAACTGGTAGGGACCTTGGTGGTCTTCCAGTCCAACCCCCTGCTCAAGCAGGAGACCCTATATCAGGGCTGTCAAACTCACATTGTTACGGCAGCATCACGTGATATATCAGGACTTTTTCCCCCTTCGCTAAACCGGGTGTGGGCGTTGCCAGCACATGATGCATCTGGCCCATAGGCTGGGAGTTTGACGGCCCTGCCCTATACCATTTCAGACAAATGACTGTCCAGTCTTCTTTAAAAACCTTCGATGAAGTAACCACAACTTTGACAGCAATAAACAGCACTTTCAACTACATTGCATCTGAACTGGAATTACATTGGCTCATTTCCCAGTGCTCATAGTACCCTGGAGCTTCTTTCTGACTGGCAAATAATCCAAGTATAGGTGTGTCCTGATCAAAGCCTGGATCTTCCTTCTCAGATCATTTTTTGCTATTCCCCTAGTAATAATGTACCTGCAATTCTGTCAATAAACGTCTCACTTCAGAAGACACCTTGCAAGGATAGCCAGATGAATCCAAATTCCGTAAACAATACTAATCCTTCTAGCAAAGAATAGTTTCACCTCTGACATACCTCTCCATTCAGTATTGCACTCAGATCACACTGCTTGAAGGGAGGGCTGCTCCTGACCCAGCTATAGAAATGGGAGGAAAAATATGGGATGGCATTCCAGCTCAGCGACCTTTGCATATAGGAAAGATGAGTCACTACTCCCCAAAGGCAGCCTAGTAGGAAATGGGCAAGTGAAACATGCATTCTCTAAATATGGAAGAATCTGCTTCTTGCTTTTAAACATACCTGAGATACATAATTTACTTAAGCAATAAAGGAAATTTCAATAATTTTGCAGAAACAATTGTCCTGAAATTTCCTCCTTCCCCCCTCTATAATTTCTAATTAAAAATATCTTGATATGGACTGTTCAGCCTTTCTCAGCCTTTTGCTTTTTCTCTACTGAAAATGTCAAATCATTTCTATATCTTCTCCCCACCTTATCAGCTGCAATAAACAGACAAAACAGTGACAATGTACTGAATTTCCTTTATGACAAGTATTTGCACATTTGAGTCTTGAAAACTCAGTATGACAAGAAGGGGAGTTCCAGCTGCAGCTGTTTTTCCGGCCATTCACACTTGCTGCTAGATGTAAACAGGCTTAGTGGGCCTCAGCTGGCTCCCAGTTGCTATGGGATGGGTTGCTTCCATCACAAGTTCAGAGCAGGAGGCAGTCTAGTTATTTGGTACACATTGAGATTTTCAAGGAGTTCTAGCAGCCAGAAAGGAATGAAACAAGCTGATATTTGTCCCTTCTTCTTATGCATTGCTGTTGCTTATTATTCCTGATATTCTTAAAGCATCTTATTCCCTAATATTTCCTGCAATTCACAGCTCTTAACATTGGTTCTAGCTTCCCAGAATGTCACATTGCAGTGAAGTCTACCTGAGCAGCTTTCCAGTAGTGTTAACTAAAAGCTGTGGCAATGAAGAAATATTGTGTATGTCATATTTTGTCCTATTTCTTGATAGCTACAACTGGCAGAGCTCCTCTAAATTTGGCAAAAGTAGACGGGAAGGAATGGAGGGAGGGAGGGAGGAAAGGCATCTCCTTTTCTCCAGGTCTCATTTTCCCATGACTCAGTCATGATTCAGACCTTGCAGTGCTCCTCCACTTTGCTTCTTAATTTGTGGTTCAGTTGTAGATAGAGTTCTCAGAAACTAATAGGTGGGATGGCTTTGTCCACAGATAAAGCAACTAGATCACATGCTAAAATGTAGGCAATTAAATTCTGATGACCACCTGAAATTGCAGAATAATCTCTGCATATCCTGTTAACTACAAAATCTGGAGATCTTTACATGATGATTCTACAATTAAACTCAGGCATAAGTTGCTTTTCTTGGTCTTGCTACTATTATATTATTATTGACTGTTGCAGTTAGATAGATGTTTAGGCTGGATTTGGTGTGTTGTACACATATCAAATCTTTCACAAGGATCTTGGATAGGTAGATATAATTTAATATTATAAAACATATCATTACAAGATATAAGCTGTTCCAAGTAAAGCTGCCTTTTGCAACTGAGTGACAGTGATTTTGTCAATGCTGATGGTATTCAGGTAGTATGCCAGATGGTTTGGAATTGCAGCCAAGGCACCTATTACTATTACTACGTTTTTTGCCATCTCTTTCTACTTCTATTTGTAGGTTTTTGTATTTTATGATTTTCTCTGTTTCTTTCTTTTCTATTCTCCTATCTTCAGCGATTGCCATGTCCAATACCCAGACATTTTTGTCTTTCTTATCAGCAATTATTAAGTTTTGGGTGTTACATGGCAGATATTGCTCTATTTGAATTAGAAAGTTTAGCTGCTTTGTTTTCTATTACTTTGTCTAGTTGGGGTTTTTACTAATTCTTACAGTCAAATGATATTCCTTGCAACTACTATTGCTACTTTGTTATGCTGCTGCCTTGTGTGAAGTTTTGCAGCATGTATACAGGTGATTTACTGTTTCTTCAGCTTCTTTGCAAAGGTGGCAGTTGTTGTCTGTTTCTGTCTTCTCAGTTCTGGTTTTGTATGCATTTATTCTTAGAGCGTTGTCTTATGCAACCACAATTATACCTCTGTGTCTTTCTTCAACTTTTCTGCTCTTAGCCATTGTCAGGGATTAGTATATGTGCTTTGCGTACAATTTTATTCATGTAAGGGCCATGTAATACTTTGCATTAGCATGTCTTTTTGTTCTTCATTTGATCTTACGTATAGGCCACTTTGATTTCTTTAGCTTTGTAAGCCCTCATAGTATAGAAGCTTCAGTGGATCTTCTGCGATCTTCTTTCACTGCTCTTTTTTCTTCATCATCTTTCTGTTGCAGCTGCAACTTTATTATCATACAATAATAATATATGGAAGTATTATTATTATGACTGCTGAATCCCTAAAGACTTTGAGCATAGTATAGTTGTACTATTAATGTAGAGATATTTCTGAATGTCCTCAGTTTCCCTAATTCTGTTTTAAAACTTTGTTCTCCCTTCAACATCAGATGATGTTGTTCTTTTTCATTCCTTAGGGAACATGTACATGCAAGCCTTTGTGACTATTTTCTTCAGTTAACTCCTGCTACAGGGATATGTCCTTCTTGAAAGTCTAAGAGTAATAAAAGTTCCATTGGAAAAGTTAGGTAAGTAACATTGAAGCATTAATACGTTTTATTTTCATAAAACATATTTTTATGTGATAGCTCCTTCCTTTCTTTTTATTAATTTATATGCCCTTATTAATTTATATTCTGGCATTGATTAGTTAAGGTAATGATAACAAATAAAATAACTATCTAATTTGTGAAGGAAAATGCAGAATCATTATTCATATTAATCAAGAACTTTGTCAAGGCAAAAAGGACTGTGACATTTCTAGTTCTTCAGAATTCGAAATCAGATAAGGTGGAAAAGAAGCTGGTCTGATTGGTTTCACTATCAATCATCAACTTGCTTCTGAACGTTTGTAGAATGAAAATTGTAATATTGCTTTACAAAATGGGAACCCTGATATTATTATGAAGCTTCACTTCACAATAAAAACCTAAGATAAATAAATGGTGAGTCAGAAAATAGTATATGTAGTTCAAGCAAATCCACTACTCCCAGGATTGCTTCTATTGGAATCCATCGGAACCTGTGAGAAAACAAGTTTTCATTCCAATTCACATTCTTCTCAACTACTTTCCAAACACATTTCAGCCATAGGGCTATTAAGTTGCTCCTTTAATAGTAGAAGGATTTAATAAGTTGAAAATGGACTCTCTTCAAATATTTTATGTAAATTTAATTTAAAAATATGAAAATCTTCTGTGACTAATATCCCGTGAAATCTGGTTTGACTTTTTGTTAAATGAATTCATTGCTTGGGATCCAAGATTTTGGAAAGTTAACTCCCATTTGGATGTACTTGCCATTTAATGTATTTACATGAGTGTAAGACATATTACAGATCTATTAGCAAAAATAGAGCTTTCACTATTTTGTTGCATTTCCAAAAATAAAATGTTTTCAATGGGCACAATGGATTAGTCAAGTTCTAGCAGATGCAAATCTTCAGTGAGTCAATTTTTCATCTCAGATATGGTAACATTTATGAAGATGAAAGGTGATCTTTTCTTTCCCTGATTAAATTCAGTGTGTTCTCTTATATGGAAATCATATGGCATTGTTACTATTATATGTTTCCAATATTTTTAAAAGCTTTGCTTTGTCTCCCTTTAATAGTAAACAACTGTCTTTTTCAGTAACCAGGGAACAAGATGGACAATCTAATAAATGGAACAAATGAAGGATCTACCACCACTGAATTTGACTATAATGATATGGCAACACCATGCCCAGCAAAAGCTGTCCAAAAATTTGGTTCAAATCCTGCCAATCCTTTATTCTTTGGTATTCATCTTTGGTCTTTTGGGTAACATGCTAGTTGTATTGATTCTAATCAAATATAAGAAATTTAAGAGTATGACTGATATACCTATTAAATTTAGCTATTTCTGATTTGCTTTTCATTTTCTCAATGCCATTTCGGATTCATTATGTAGTAGATGAGTGGGTATTTGGAGATGCAATATGCAAAATTATTTCTGGAATCTATTTTTTAAGCTTCTACAGTGGAAGCTTTTTCATATCCCTCCTGACTATTGATAGGTATTAGCAATAGTTATGCAGTGTTTGCATTAAAAGCCAGAACAGTATTCTATGGCATCATCACAAGCATTATTACCTGGGGCCTAGCAATTCTAGCCTGTTCACCAGGAATAATCTTTCATATGGCACAAGAAGAAGCTGGTAGGATAACATGCTCTTTTCATTTTCCTTATCAAAGTCACTTTGAATGGAACATGTTCTTTACACTGGAACTGAACTTCATAGGCTGATTTTTCCAATGATGGTTATGACTTTCTGCTATGCATGCATCATAAACACTTTGCTAAGATGCAGAAATGAGAAGAAGAACAAAGCAGTCAGCTTATTTTATCATAATGATTGTTTACTTCCTTTCTGGGCCCCATACAATGTTGTTCTTCTGATCCAGTTGTTCAAAATGGATAAGTGCAGCAGGTTAATGGTATTGGTTTAGCAATTCAAATGAACCGAAACACTTGCAATAGCTCATTGCTGTATCAATCCTGTGATCTATGCTTTTGCTGGTGAGAAATTTAGAAAATATACTATTAACTTTTTCCGAAAACATGGTGTCACCATCTTTCAAAATACTGTATCTTTCTGTACCGAGAACCTTTGGAACGGGCCAGTTCACGTACTCTCATTCTACTGGAGAGCAAGACATTGCAGCAGTCTTATAAAGCATATATTTAGGGGGGAAATTGAGTGTTTATTTATTGGTGCATTTTTATGGACTTTTGCAATACAGATAGTCCTCAACTTATGACCACAATTGAGCCCAACATTTCTATTGCTGAATGAGACATTTGTTAAGTAAATTTTGCCCCATTTAACAACCTTTCTTGCCACAGTTAAGTAAATCATGCAGTTGTAAGTTAGTAACATGGTTAAGTGAATTTGACTTCTTCTCCATGACTTTACTTGTCAGAAGTTGGCAAAGGGGATCAGATGACCCAGAAACCACTGAATCCTTCTTAAATATGAATCAGTGCCAAGTATCTGAATTTGATCATGTGGATGCTACAATAGTCATAAGTGTCAAAAATGGTCATAAATCACCTTTTTCAGTGCCACTGTAACTTCAAAAGGGTCACTAAATGAACAGTTGCAAGTCGAGGACTATCTGTAAGAACTCCTCATTCAAAGGAGCCAATACAACTTTGATGTGAAAAGGTATGTTGAAAGGTAGGATAAAGATTTGTTTTGCTATGTAATTCACAAACCAAGCCATATATCATGTTCATATCATCTCAGTTGAATAATTATAAATGTAAAAAGGCATTTTGCAATAAGAGAAAAAAGCTTTGCTGGCAAAGCATATTGTTTTGATTGCATTTGAGATAGTTTCAAGCATTTTTTGCAGCAGGACATATGTTTACTAATTCTAATATGTAGGTTAGTTTAGTGACATTTAATTGCCCCAGTTCCTTGTAAAAGTAAGACTTTCTCTTCTCTAATTTCATCAAAGTTGAAATTCTGCCCATACTTCCTGGTAAGACAACAGCTACTAGTTAGAAATGGAACTATACAAGGTGGTTTGTTGTTAATTTTAATTAATTAAATATTGCTTGCTCAAATTCTGGGTTCTTGACATTTTTATTTCATAGGTTCATGAATCATATATAGGACATTGGGGTAGCTCATTTCATTATAACATGACATAAAAAGATTCCCTATCCAATGGGGAAAACAGTTCAACTTAAGAAGACATTTCAAGGAGCCAGGGAGACTCTAAGTGAAATTAGCATTCTCCAAAATACTTATAAGGTTTCAGTCTGTAACGTAAATTAAATATTCTCTATTAAGAATGACTTCCACTACTATTACCCAACAATTATTCAGAATTTTCTCACATTTCCAATATTGTACAATTCTGGTCAGAGACACATTCAGCATACAAAGAGATATTTTGTGCTGCAAAAAGCATAATCAATTAGGAAAATTGATCTTTTCAGCTTAGAAAAATATCAAATGGACAAAAGAATACCAAATAGAAATGTGGATAATATGTTCTTCCTTACAATATATAGACTTTGCTCAACCATTAAACTAAATAGATGTAAACATGTAGTCCAATTTGCAGCTAAATTAGTATTGTCATCCACAATTTCATTTTTTTAAGGATATGTTTCAGCCATCAGATCCCAGAATCCCCTGCACGGTAGATCAACATCTACTGGCATCATTATCATATGGTGTGGAGAGACCATATGGGAGAAATTCCTTCCTTCCTTCCTTCCTTCCTTCCTGTTTTCCTTCCTTCCTTCCCTCCCACCTGCCTCCTTCCCGCTCTCTTTCTCTTTCTCCCTCCCTCATCCATCCATCTGTCCCTCCATACATTTATATATATATGTAGTCCTTGACTTCAAGAGCATTCCCTTTAGGGATGCAAGTCATGATAATTATTAACAGATGTCCATGTAACTGTCATTCCTGCTCTCTCCATTACATTCATGAAGTGACTATACAGATTGCTAAGCAGAGCATAGGATTCCTCTGGGTAAAAGAAATCCTGAGAGGCCTACAGACTCAGGACCACCTGCCACAGGCCTCCAAATCTTCCTCCAACCCGCAAGGGACCCTGTGCTCCCTTGCGTGTCCTTTGTGGTCTCTGCAGACTTTGGGAGTGATTCCCACCCCTCCAGGTCCCATCCCCTCCTCGTCTCTCCACCTCCACTCCACATCACCAATCACTCAATTACCTCTGTGTATCTCTGGAGCTCTGGAGCTTCCATTAGGGAAGCAGACCACCTCACCACTTTAGCATCTTTACAGGGTCGCATGGTGCCATCCTGAAAGTGGGTCCATTTTCAGAGCACCCACAATTCATTGCAACTGCTCTGAAAATGGCACCTGCTTCAAGAATAGAGCCATGTAACTTAAGGATACTGAAAAGTGGAGTGGCTGCTCCCTTCCCCAACACAGACTCTGGAGGTCTGAAGTTCTACAGAAGGTAAATGAATGGATCATTAACAGGGGTTGAGGAGGAAGGTTTGTCATTGGTGGAGCAGGAAGCAAGCCCAAGACCTGTGAGGACTCAGTGGGGCACAAAAACAGGCCCAATGTTTCTGGGAACTTGGTGGGATGAGATGGTGGGAGATAGGTGGAGGGTGCTGCAGTGTTCCTGCAGTTGGTCATATGGGAAGAATTTATAAATTTATAACTGTCAGAAATATTGTATAAGGAATCATATGTTAACTAACCCAGGCTCCAACAAAGTTACTGATTAACAGCCTTTGAATTCCTTTAAACTCACAGCAAACATAAAAATTAATTAAACAATTATGTAAATATAATTATAGCAGTTCAAATGAAGAGACTCAATCTACATCACTTGATTTAATCAATTCCTTGGCCAGGTCAACAAAGCCATGTCCCTCAAGTGTCACCCTCGCACCAGCACATACATGCATACACATCTCTCAAGGTCCCATCAATGACAAGTTCCCCTATAAAACTATTTTGTATCTAATTTTCTCTGTAGTTTACCCTGCAAGCAAACCTCTTGATTTGGGAATGAATAAATATTTCATTTGTATTTGTTCTTGTGGAATCCCACCTCAAGTTGGAACCCCAAATTATTCTTCTGACAGTAATAAGGGTGAATTCTCACATCACAAGTTCTGCTAACATTTCAAATTCCATGCTTGGAACATAACTATACTTTGATTACTTCTGAAAAACTGGCAGGGTTGTAAGGAATTGCCAATCTAATTTGAATGAGTTATGAGTTATGAAAGTTTATTTATATGCCGCCCTTTTCCCTGGGGGGACTCAGGCGGCTTACAACTCAAGGGAAGGGGGAAACAACATTTAACACATAAGAACAATACATATTAAAAAGCGCAACATTCATACCATTCGGGTGGGTTACAATCTTTAGCCCCAGGCCTGACGGGATAGCCAGATTTTAAGGGCTGTGTGGAAGGTCTGGAGGGTGGTGAGGGTACGAATCTCCACGGGGAGATCGTTCCAAAGGGTCGGAGCTGCTACCGAGAAGGCTCTCCTCCGCGTAGTTGCCATTCGACACTGACCGGCAGATGGACTCGGAGGAGGCCTAATCTATGTGATCTAATTGGCCGCACGAGGTAATTGGCAGTAGGCGGTCTCTCAAGTACCCAGATCCACTACCATGAAGGGCTTTATAGGTGACAAGTAGCACCTTGAAGCGTACCCGGAGATCGACAGGCAGCCAGTGCAGCTCGCGGAGGATAGGTGTTATGTGGGTGAAGCGCGAGGTGCACCCACGATCGCTCGCGCGGCCGCATTCTGGACTAGCTGAAGTCGCCGGATACTCTTCAAGGGCAGCCCCATGTAGAGCACATTGCAGATACTCCAGCCTAGAGGTCACAAGGGCACGAGTGACTGTTGTGAGGGCCTCCCGGTTCAGGTAGCGCGCAACTGGTGCACCAGGCGAACCTGGGGCAAATGCCCCCTGGTCACAGCTGACAAATGGTGGTCAAAAGTCAGCTGTGGGTCCAGGAGGACTCCCAAGTTGCGGACCCTGTCTGAGGGGTGTAGTGTTTGACCCCCCAGCCTGAGAGATGGAAACACTTGCCAAATTAGTGGGAGGGAAACACAACAGCCACTTGGTCTTATCTGGGTTGAGTACAAGCTTGTTAGCCCTCATCCCGTCCCTAACAGCTTCAAGGCCCTGGTGCATCACATCCACCGCTTCATTGAGTTGGCACGGGGCGGACAGATACACTGAGTATCGTCCGCATACTGGTGGTATTTTATCTCGTGCCCCCGAATGATCTCGCCAGCAGTTCATGTAGATGTTTAAAAAGTAGGGGGGACAAGACCGAACCCTGCGGCACCCCATATGTTAGGGGCCTAGGGGTCGATCTCTGCCCTTCCGACGAAACCACCGCTGTGACCTGTCCGAGAGGTAAGAGGAGAACCACTGCAAAACAGTGCCTCCCCACCCCCACCTCCTGCAGTCGTCGCAGAAGGATACCATGGTCGATGGTATCGCAAAGCCGCTGAGAGGTCAAGGAGTACCAGGATGGAGGCGTGGCCTCCGTCCCTGGCTCTCCAGAGGTCATCGGTCAATGCGACCAAAGCGGTTTCTGTGCTGTAGCCAGGCCTGAAGCTGGACTGGAATGGTCAAGATAACTAGCTTCCTCCAAGGACCGCTGGAGCTGGAAGGCCACCAACCTTCTCAACAACCTTCCCCACAAAGGGAGATTGGAGACTGGACGTAATTGTTAAGAACGGCTGGATCCAAAGATGATTTATTCAGGAGGGGTCTCACCACTGCCGCTTTAAGTGCAGGGGAAAGACCCCCTCCCGAAGGGAGGCGGTAACAACCGCCTGGATCCAGCCCCGTGTCACCCTCCCTGCAGTTAGCAACCAGCCAGGAGGGACACGGGTCCAGTACGCATGTGGAGGCACTCACAGCTCTCATGTCCTTGTCACATCCTCAGGGGCAACATCTTGAAACTCAACCCAGCGTGGTCTACCAGATTATCTCCTTGTGCCTCGGCTGGATCTGCGGGATCGGAGTCCAAGTCCGACCGAAAACCGAGCAACTTGTCCGCTAAGAACTGGACGTAGTCCTCAGCCCTACCCTGCAGGGGGGTCCCCCGTATCCTCCTATTTAGGAGGGAGCGGTTATCCTGAACAGGGCGGGTGGGCGCGACTCAGCGGAGGCAATCAAGGTGGCAATATAGGTCTTTTCGCCGTCCTAATTGCCCTGATGTATTCCTTGATGCAAGATGTTAAGTGTGCTCGGTTCGATTCGGATTGTTGGACCTCCATAAGTGCTCTAGGCGTCTCTTCCGGTGCTTCCTCTCCCGGAGTTCCTCGGTGAACCAAGGTTGCCTCCGGAATCCACTGCCTCGGAGCGGCTGTAGTGGCGCAATCCGGTCAAGAGACTCCGTCGCTGCTGAGTTCCAGGCAGCAACCAGAGTCTCCACCGGACTGTGGGCGAGGGTATCAGGAATAACCCCAAGCTCCGTCTGGAACCTCAAGGGGTCCATAAGTCGCCTGGGGCGGAACCACCTGGTCGGTTCCTCCTCCCTACAGGGGGGTTTGGTCTCCGAAAGTCCAAGCCTCAGTAGGCAGTGGTCTGACCACGACAGGGGTATGATCTCATTACCCCCTCAGACCAAGATCACAAGTCCACTGCTCCGAGAGAAATACGAGGTCGAGCATGTGACCCGCTGAGTGGGTTGGGCCCCGAATTACTTGGGTCAAGCCCATGGCTGTCATGGAAGCCATGAACTCCTGAGCCCCATCCGAGTGTTCACCGGGCGAAGGCAGATTGAAATCCCCCAGGACCATAAGCCTGGGGAACTCAATTGACAATACTTTGTACTGTATGGCAGAGGCAGCAACTGAAAAGACCTACTCCTCCTCATCAAGGAGATCTACAGTATGCCTATATTGCTGAATCCAATAGGATTGGTCGAAAACAATGAGGGAGAAGCAGTTTTGCAAATAACCTGGCCCCATGCTATGAAGGTTTTAGATATAACAACCAAGACTTAAATTTTCCCTAGAAGCAAAAAAGCAACCAATGCAGCTTGTGGAGCAGTGATATAACATCCCATAACTGCCTGTGCCACTGCATTCTGCACCAGCTGCAACGCTTGGTGCCCTTCAAGGGCAGCATTTTTATAAAGCAACAATCCATTTGGAAGGTGACTAAAATGTGAGTGGAGGTTGAGCTGAAGCCTGTTCTTCCCTACCCAGCATATTACAATTTCCAGACCATGAGATATAACTTCAAATGCATCCCTTTGTAGCCTAGGAGCAGAGATATAAAGCACAGTATCATCAGCATACTGATGATATCTCAACCAATGCTGGCAAATGACCTCACCCAGTGGCTTCAATAAATATTAAATAAAAGTGGGATGAGACCCCTTGAGTCCTGAAGCAACACCCAAAGCTTTGGGTTAGATATCTGCTCCCAATCAGTACCCAATGCATTATTACGAGTGGTCTCAACTCAAAAGTTGATTAAAAGTCAAAAGGAATGGGCATACTACACACACACACACACACAAAAACACACACACACTATAGGAGATAATATATTAAATTAAGATAAAACCATAATAAAACCACCATCCCATAGATGTAGTGACAACATCATAAATACCTTGGAATTTCCTGAGGGGACATTCTTGAACTATAGGTATTATAATTTGTTCTGGTACACATAGTTGCATTTCTGGCATTTCTTGGCCATTCCCCACTTAAAGAACGTTGTTCTTGCATAGCCTGTTTGATTCACAGTCTGGACTGGTAAAAACTAAAAAGTTCAGGTCCTAACCAAGGACCTAAAAGCTGTTAAAGTAAGTATATTATTATCATTATTATTAATCATTGCGCAGTCAGCCAGATGTTCAAACTGGGTTTGGCATTTTTGTGTACCTATTGAGTCCTTACCAGGGACCTGGGATAGGCAGATCTGGATGCTTGTTGGTGTTACAGAAATTATTGCAGGATGGAAGCTGATCCAAGTAAAGTCTCCTTCTGCAATTGACTAATGTCAATGCCTATGATATTTTAGTGGTGCTCCAGTTGTTTTGAATTGCATCTAAGGCGCCTATTGGTACAACCCTTGCTTGCCTTTGCCACAGTCCATTCGATTTCTATTTGTATGTCTCTGAATTTTGTTATCTTCTCCAATTAATTCTCTTCTATTCTGCTGTCTCCAGGCACTGCCACATCCACTATCCAGACTTTTTTTGCTTTCTTATCAACAATTGTTAAGTCTGGGGTGTTATGTGGCAGGTGCATGTCTGTCTGGATTCTGAAGTCCCAGAGCATTTTAACTTCTTCATTTTCTATGACTTTCTCTATTTTATGGTCCCACCAGTTCTTGCTTGCAGGCAAATGATATTTCTTGCAGATCTTCCAGTGCAGCATTACTGCTACTTTGTCATGCCACTGCTTGTAGTTGGTCTGTGCAACCTTCTTGCAGCAGCTTACTAAGCAGTCCATCATTTCCTCAGCTTCTTTGCATAGGCAACACTTACTGTCTGTTGCTGTCTTCTCAGTTCTGGCTTTGTATACATTTGTCCTTAAGACTTAATCTTGTGCAGCCAGAATTAGTCCCTTCAACTCTACTTCTTTTAAGCCATTCTCTGCTATTTTTTAAAATGTACTGGCCATGTGATGTTTGTCATTCCATGGTCTCCATTCTGTTCTTCATTTGGTCTTTCTTATAGGCCAGATTGGACTTTCCAGTAGGCAGTAAGCCTTTCCGATATACTAACTTTAGTGCATCTTCTTCATTGTCCTTCAGCTATTCTTTCAAAGCCTTTTTTTCTTCTTCAACCATCTGATATACTTGCACATTCTACACCCACCTATTTGTGTTGGTAAATAGAGTCTGTCAATGTCACTGTGAGGATGAAGTGCATGTTTCATTGTCATTATTTTTCTGGTTTTCCTATCCCTTGCTTTTAGTTCTGCTTAAGTCCAGCTCACTATTCCAGCTGTATAGCTAATGACTGATATTGCCCAGGTGTTGATTGTCTTGATGGTATTTCCTCCATTGAGTTTGGACTTTAAGATCTTCTTTACTCCCTTGATGTATTCACTTCTAATCTTTTTGTTGACTTCAGAGTGCTTGATGCTGTCAGGTTGAAAGATATTCAGGTATTTGTAGTAATCATTCTTATCCACACTCTTCATGTTATTTTATGGGTCATCTTGATTCCTTCAGTTTCACTGTTTTGTTCTTGTTTGATAGTGCACCACATTTGTCATACACATACACACACACAAACACACATCTGGACCGTGTTGAGGAACAGTTTTATTTCAGATGGAGTTTTCCCATCCAGCTTCAGATCATCCATGTAAAAGAGGTGGGATAGTCTGGCAGGTATTTTTGATGCTAGATAGCCATGGCCTGAGTTATTTAGAATAGAGACTAGCAGATCAACATTGATTTATAATATAAATAAAGTATTCACAGAAGTGGAATTGGAAGAACTGCAAAAGTTTGCCAAGGGCAAAGAAACCAAAGCATTGCCAGAAGTAACTTAGAATATAGAGACTAGCGAAGGGAACCCAACAGAGATACAAAACTGTTTTCATTTGAAACCAGGAACCTCTCCTCTGTCTCAGGAAAAACAAAGCCCTGTAACTAAAGAAATAAAGAATTTAAACAAAGAATAAACTGAGCTTCTAGAACAACACAAAAACATCAGAATAAGGCTGCCTGCATTGAGTTTAGAGTTTTTAGAGTTTATTAGAATTTGTAGGCCGCCCTTTTCCCTGAGGGGACTCAGGGCGGCTCACATAAACCGGGAAAGGGGAATACAGACATCAAGATAGAAACATATAATAAAATGGTAGGCAACATACATTCATCATTCGGGAGGGGCAACTATCCTTATCCCCAGGCCTGACGGGCGAGCCAGTTCTTCAAGGCTATGCGGAAGGCCTGGACGGTGGAGAGGTACGAATCTCTACGGGGAGCTCGTTCCAAAGGGTCGGGGCTACTGCTGAGAAGGCCCTCCTCCTTGTGGTTTGCCAGCCGACACTGGCTGGCCGATGGGATACGGAGGAGGCCTAGTCTATGGGATCTTATTGGTCGCAGGGATGTAATTGGCAGAAGGCGGTCTCTCAAGTATCCAGATCCACTGCCATGTAGGGCTTTATGGGTGATTAATAGCACCTTGAAGCGCATCCGGAGATCGACAGGCAGCCAGCGCAGCTCGCGAGGATAGGTGTTATGCGGGTGAATCGAGGTGCACCCGCAATCACTCGCGCGGCTGCGTTCTGCACTAGCTGAAGTCGCCGGATGCTCTTCAAGGGCAGCCCCATGTAGAGCACATTGCAGTATTCCAGCCTAGAGATCACAAGGGCCCGAGTGACTGTTGTGAGAGCCTCCCGATTCAGGTAGGGTCGCAACTGGCGCACCAGGCGAACCTGGGCGAATGCCCCCCTGTCACAGCCGTTAGGTGGTGGTCAAATGACAGCTGTGGATCCAGGAGGACTCCCAAGTTGCGAACCCTCTCTGAGGGGTGTAAAATTTGACCCCCAGCCTGAGTGGTGGAATATTAGTCAAATCTTTGGGAGGAAAACACAACAGCCACTCGGTCTTTTCTGGTTGAGCACAAGCTTGTTAACCCTCATCCAGTCCATAACGGCCTCAAGGCCCCGGCCCATCACATCTACCGCTTCATTGAGTTGGCACGGGGCGGACAGATACAATTGAGTATCGTCCGCATATTGATGGTATCTAATCCCGTGCCTGCGGATGATCTCTCCCAGCGGTTTTCATGTAGATGTTGAATAGTAGGGGGGATAAGACCGAACCCTGAGGCACCCCATAATTTAGGGGCCTAGGGGACGATCTCTGCCCCCCCACTAACACCGACTGCGACCTGTCCGAGAGGTAGGAGGAGAACCACTGTAACACGGTGCCTCCCACTCCCACCTCCCGCAGTCGTCGCAGAAGGATACCATGGTCGATGGTATCGAAAGCCGCTGAGAGGTCAAGGAGGACCAGGATGGAGGGATGTCCTTCATCTCTGGCTCTCCAGAGATCATCAATCAATGCGACCAAAGCGGTTTCTGTGCTGTAACCGGGTCTGAAGCCTGACTGGAAGGGGTCTAGGTAGTTTGCTTCCTCCAAGGACCGTTGGAGCTGGAAGGCCACCACCTTCTCAACAACCTTCCCCAAGAAGGAAGGTTGGAGACTGGGCGATAGCTATTAAGAACAGCTGGATCCAAGGATGATTTCTTCAGGAGGGGTCTCACCACCGCCGCTTTCAGTGCGGCGGGGAAGTTCCCCTCCCGAAGGGAGGCGGTTACAACCGCCTGGATCCAGCCTCGTGTCACCTCACTGCAGTTCGTGACCAGCCATGAGGGACACGGATCCAGAACACAGGTGGAGGAACTTACAGCTCTCATGCATTGAAGCTTGTTCCAAAGAAATAGCTACCACAAGCATTAAGATGTATATGCTGCAATATCAAGTACAAGCACCAACTCACTGCAAGAAAATAATAATACTAATAATACTAATGATACTAATGATACTAATAATACTATAATACTAATAGCAGCATTAGCAAAGGATGACAGTTACAAATACTTAGGCATATTGGAAGCACATAATATCTTGAATGGAAAAGTCAAGAACCAACACAAAAGAAATACTGTATTTTTTGGAAAATAAGATACACTCCCCCCCTAAAAGAGGGTAAAAATTTGGGTGCATCTTATAGACCAAATGTAGCCCCACCCACCTGCCTACCCACCGACCCCCACCCTTTAGCCATTTGTGGCCTCTGCATGTCATATTTTAGACGTGACCCAGGCTGCAGGGATTGCTACAGACCATCACTGTCTCTGTGCCTTGCATTTTTGGTCTCTGTGCCTCGTGTTTTCAGCCTCTGAACACTCCGTTTCAGACCTGTTCAAGGCTGCGGGGATCGCCAGAGCACATCGCCACTGCCTGGAACCACCCGAAAACAAGATGTGCAGAGGACAAAAATGTGAGGCATAGAGGCGGTGATGGTCTGTGGCAATCCCTGCAGCCAGGAACAGCTGATTGAGAATATTCCAGAAGGCCGACCCACCTGCCAATCAGCTGCTCATGCTGAATCAGGCTGCAATAATATGCTGAAGCTGACCTGGCTGTTCATTATTTGCTGCAAGGATGTGTCAGAGTTCGCAGCAGCAATCACATCCAGAAAGCACACACAAATAACTGATTCAGCAGGATTCAATAAGTTCTCTGTATATATAACACATAAATATACAATACCAAAAGCAAGTTTTCTAACGTGGTAGTAAATACAGCAAAACACAAGCACGGGAGATGAGTTTTAGTTTCAGTTTCAGAGCTGCCGACTAGTTTGCAGCTTTTGTACAAAGTTTTGTACAAAGCCATGCCCAGGCTTCTTGCTATCTCTTTATTGCTCACACAGCAAATACTGATTCAATTTTCAAACAGCCTTCATTGGCTGACTTAGTTGCTATGCTATTCATTAGCTGACCTTTTACCATGTCTCTGCCAGTCATGAACTCTCATACATTGACAGGATGCTAGCCAGATGAATGTCAATGGAGGCAGAGGCATATTTTTTCCCCTTATTTTCCTCCCCCAAAACTAAGCTGCGGCTTATACTCCAGAGTGTCTTATACTTCAAAAAATACAGTACATCAGGAGGGTCCGCAAAATATTAAAATCAAAACTGAATGCTGGAAACATAATTAATGTATTAATTAAAGCCATTAATACATTAATACAGTTCCAGTGATATCTACCCAGCTGGAATCATCAACTGGACTTTGGCTGAACTGGAAAATTTGGACCGAAAACATGTAAAGTTTTGAATATGTACCATGCTTTACACCCACAAAGTGATGCCCACCTGCCAAGAATAATAGATGGCAGAGGGCTATTGCAAGTCCATCAAACTGTAGAAGAAAAGCAAAGTTTCAATGACTATGTAAACCAAAGTACAGAAAACTGCTGCAGGATGTGAAAATGGAGAACATTATTAAAACAATAGAAACAAAGGCAGAAAATAAGGAAAACAGCTA
This sequence comes from Thamnophis elegans, assembly GCF_009769535.1. NCBI lineage: Eukaryota > Metazoa > Chordata > Lepidosauria > Squamata > Natricidae > Thamnophis > Thamnophis elegans. Next base: position 56,842,431 of record NC_045558.1, on the reverse strand, counting down.
GATGACAGATTAAATGGATGGAAAATCAAAGCTTTGCTTGTACAGCATTTGAAAAACATTGAAGGAAAATGTGATAACTTGACATAGGCATGGCTTAAGATGGAAACCATCAAGAAATGGAAGGTTTAATACTCAAGAACAAGCACTACAGAGAAGGCAGCTGACATTGCAGGGAAGCAGTGCAGATGAGTGGAGCTCCGCGAAGTCCCGCCAATTGCTTCAAGCCAGGAGCCTCTATGGGGCCAAAGGGGTGATGAAGACAGAGGGGATACTTCGGTGGTTGCGAGGAGAGTGTAGTTTCCCTGTTTGACCCAAAGAAAGCCCCAGAAGAGAGGATGAACATTATGGCTGAACCAATGGAAGAGAAGGAAGAAAAGATCCTGTAACAATGTGGCTTCTCTGGGTGAAAATCTTCTAAATTTTGTTGTGGAATTTCCCCCAAAACACCTCCTGTGGAAAGTGGGACTCAACTGAGGTGGTGGTAGGGTTTTTCCCTGCACCCCAAAGAATAGTGGCGACCAAGATCTGAAGCTACTGTCACATCCAGAAAAGTAAGAAAAGAAGTTGTAGGAAGAAGCAACCTTAAAGGATAGACTGGATTGGTTAGTTTTCAGTAATATTAAATTGTTTTAAAATATTGGATTATACTTTGTTGTCACCTTGATTTGAGGGACTTTGAAAAATTATTAAAAAATACTTTTGGAGACATTTTACTCACAGCAAAAGCTGAGAAAAAGAGTAAGAGTGACACCTACTGGTCAGGGAAGACACTATGGAGCTGAAAAAAGTGAAAGAAGAAGTGAAAGTTGTTTTGACTGATAAGCTGGAATACACTTAAACAACACCTGCAAATTGCAAATTGATTATACTAGGTGTTTGGAGACAGACTGAAAACATTCAACTTTTTGAATCTTTGAGGATTACAATTATGCTGGACAGTGTGAGACTGTGAAGCAGTTTGGATTTATTTTGAAATTCAGTGAGGGTTGCTAATGAGCTATTTAATGGGAGTGCTTTTGTGAACTGTTCTAATATTGGCTTTTTTGTGATAGATAATTGGAACATTGGGATTTTGATAGATTATTGAGTATTTTTTAATTCATTAAAATAAGGCAAAATGTTACAACAGGGAAAAATAAGTGTATTATTAAAAGAAATATTATTGATGCTCCAAGGTATACAGGAAGCAAGGACGAGAAACCATAGGGAGATAAAGAATTTGATATGTGATGTAGTTGTGAGACCATAAAACCATGAGCACATGACACTGAATAATGAATAAGAAATCCAGGAAATAGAGGAGAAAATAGAAAGAACAGAAGAAAGGATGGGGAGGAAAAATGACAAATGATAGAAAAAGATAAAAAAGGAAGAGATAGTAAAAGCGTATGAATTAGTAAAGGCAAATTACACCTTAAGAGATCAAAATATAAAAGAGGATACACAGAAAGACATTCCTGAAGTGAGGACAGAACCATTGAAGGGTGTATTGAAGGCTCAACAGAGTGAAGAAGCTGTTGAGATAGATGAAATACTTAGATCAAACATGAACAATGTAAGAAGATACAAGATTCCAAGGGAGGAGCATGGGAGATATGCCAAGAAGTCAATAAGAGCTGAAACACGTAAAGGACAAGGGAAGAGGGATAGATACAGAATGCTTCCTAATACAGGAGCTGTTAGATTAAAAATTAATATAGAGGTAGAAACTAGAAATGGGGGAAATGTTACTATATATATTCTTACTTAACATTATATAATTGTTATGTAGATGTAAAGATTAGAAGTTGAAAGATGACCTTATGTGTTTTATCAATGGCTAGATAACAGAAGCAAACATTAGAAACTAAAAGATTAAGAGAATGATTAATTAAACAATGAAAATTTATTAGTATGGAGAGCAAATATTACTATTAATATAGGATTAATATAGGATTATACTATAATTAATTATGATTATTATTGTCATTATTATTAGCACTTCTTAAAAGGTACCCATCAACATACTGTTCATGTAGATATTGAGTTTTATGTAATTTTAAGAAAAAAAAATAAAAATAAAAAGCACTAAAAACTAATGCCATGAAAGTGAAGATACAAAAATCCACTGACAATGCAACCTGCAGATTTTGCAATCATAAAGTTGAAATTGTTTCACATTTAATATGTGAGTGCAGCAAAAACACCCAAACTAATTACAAAGCTAGACATGATTGAGTTGCTAAACTAATCCACTGATCATTATGTAAAAAATATGACTTACCTGTATCCGAAAAGTCCGAAACATTAAGTGGAAAATGTTATCGAAAATGAGAAGGTGGAGATCTTGTGGGACTTTTGAGATAGTCATTTAGAACACAACATGCCAGATATCACAGTTGTCGAAAACAGAAGCATACAATTTATTGATAATGCTGAATCAGGAGACACCAGTATCTAAGAAAAAGAACTAGGAAAAAAATCACAAAATATTGCGACCTGGCCATTGAAACTAAGTGATTATGGATGAAACATGTGACAGTGATACCATTGTCATTGGGGCACTTGGCACCATGTCCAAGAATTTTGCAAAATACATCGAGACATTGCAGCTTCCTGCCAGTGGTGGGTTTCAATTTTTTTTAGAACCTATTCCGTAGGTGTGGCCTGTTTTGTGGGAGTGGCTCGGCAGCCATGTGACCATGTGGGAGTGGGTTGGTGGTCATGTGACTGGCTAGGTATGCAAAATGTGGTGGATGCTCTTGCTTAGCAATCAAAATTTTGGGCTCAATTGTGGTCATGTTCTCTTTCTTTCCTTCCTTCCTTCCTCTTTCTTTCTTCCCTTTTTTTCTTTCTCTCCTTCCTTCCATCCTTTGTCTCCCTTTCTTTCTCTTTCTTTTTCTCTTTCTCTCTCTCTCTCTTACTCTTTCTTTCTTTCCAAAGGGACACAATAGTTGGACCTAACTAGATGTTATGCACCATAAAACATGCCACCTTACAAAGCTTACCCATCAAATGAGCAATAGACATTTCACTGCTGTGGAAAAAATATTCCTTGTATTTACATAATATTCCACCTTTTATAGGCTTTATAAACGTATTTATTTCCATAGGAGAAGAGAGAGATCAGCTGGCAGAAATGGGCTGCTTTGTTAATCTGAGGGAACAGCCAGCTTTACTTTCCTTTTCATCCAAACCTGATGAAATAGTAGTTATTCTGAACTAGTGATGGAAAAGGATGAAACGAGGGGCCAATATTTTTGTCTCTTGTATCCACGCAATATAAAGGCATTATTGCGGCTGCCTTATTTGTCTGGATAAAAAGAACAGCTTGAGAGGATCAGACATTTTATCAACTCAGGTACCCTATCAGGTTTAATACTGTTTAGACAGAGCGAGCTAGGTAAATAGAGATAATGATAATGATAATGATAATGATAGATAGATAGATAGATAGACAGACAGACAGACAGACAGACAGACAGACAGACAGAGAGGAGGGAGGAAGTTCCATCTTCTGAATCCATTTTCCAGCATGGGAAATATTCTTTGAAATTTTTTATTTATTTAAATTTTTAAATTTTTAATTTAAAACAAATACAACATCCTTCTTTACATGCTATAGCAAGTGTACCAGTTGGTTACAAATAGACTTTTACGCATCTCTTCCACAGTCAACAAACATAATTCATGTTAACTCGAGCACTTTAACTCAAATATTCATACATGTCACCATCATCATATATCCATTTTCATTTGACTATAATTGTTATTAAATAATAATAATAATAATAATAATAATAATAATAATAATAATAATAATAATATAATACTCCGCCGTTGCCGGTCCCAAGCCCGGATGAGAAAGGAGGAAGGTTGGGATCAGGTTGGCATCTGGTCCCGTAAAAAAACCCCCGCCAACCCATACAATATGGTGAAAAAAACGAATAAGAATTCCATACCGCATCGGTCGTCGCGCGGGTTAACAAGGGCCGCGGCGGATGTTGGGGTCCCTGGACATCCGTCGACAAGTGGGCTACAAGTGGACCAGCCAACAAAACGACAAAAATATAGTGCAGATGAAAACCGTGCCATAATGGCCTGTTACTACAACTCAGAGCCAGAAAAAAGAGGATATTTAAAGCGAATGTATGAATTATGGAAACAACAATATCCAGATTCAAATGTTAGTGAACAACGACTAGCAGATCAAAGGCGATTTATTATACGGAATAAAGTGTTTAGTGAAGTTGAACATGAGGAAATTCAGGCAAATTGCAAAACCCAAAAAACAATATCACAAGAGGAAATAACTGATATTCAAGACACAACTAAAGACACTATAGTAGAACTCCCAGAAGAAGCTCTCAGGGAGGAAATAACATCACCACCACTAGAACCAGTTATCACTGAACCAACTGATGAACTAACTCAAAAACAAAAAGAATTGAAGGATAAGATCATGGAACATTTTCTGCTTAATGAGGAAAGGCAACGTTTACCATCACTAAAAACTGTGCCTAAGAAAATTTTGGCCCCTATCATGAAAATGGTTAATGCAGTGTTTTCAACAATTGAACCGGGATCCATCTTGGAAACAAACCAGTTAATGTACAGCGCAGCTGTAATAGTCACTAACGAACTAGGCATTAAAATTAAAGTACCTAGTCACACAACAGAAAAAGCATCAAAGCCAAAGTGGAAAATCCGTCTAGAACAAAAAATCAAAAAATTAAGGGCAGATGCTAGTAACTTAAAGAACATGCATGAGCAACGGCTTAAAAACAACAAAATCATAGATCGGCTAATCAGAAGATATAGATTGGATACAAGAAACATCAATGAAGCTGTAGAGATTGTAAAACAGCAGATAACAGCAACAGATAGAAAAATTGAAAGATATGAGGCACGAATCATCCAATATAAACAAAATCAGCAATTTCGATCAGACCAACGGCGTTTTTATCAAAGTCTTAATGTGAATGGCGACACCAAAGTGAAAAACCAGAAAAGCAGGCCACAGTTGAATTCTGGAAAGAATTGTGGGAAAATGCAAAGGACTACAACAAGGAAGCAAAGTGGATACATGACTTTGAGAAAAGCATTGGCAACAAACAAATGCAAGTATTAGAAATAACAACTGAGATGGTCAAAAATCAAGTAAAAAAGGTAAAGAATTGGACATCACCTGGAAAGGACCAATTACATGGTTTCTGGCTCAAATATCTGACCAGTTTACATGCAATATTGGCCAGGCAACTGAATGAAATTTTACAAAAGGGCCAAATTGATGAATGGTTGACAACTGGAAAAACATACTTGATTCAGAAAGATCCAACTAAAGGAACAACACCTGAAAACTATAGACCAATAACATGCTTACCAACAACCTTCAAATTACTCACAGGCATTATTGCAGATAACATGATGGATTATTTGGAAACAAACAACATCTTGCCAGTAGAGCAAAAGGCAACAAAAGAAGGAGCAGGGGCACAAAAGATCAGCTTCTAATTGATAAAATGATATTAGAAAATTGTAAGAACAGAAAAACGAACTTGAATATGGTCTGGATTGATTACAAAAAGGCATTTGACTCACTGCCACATAGTTGGATCATAAAATGCTTAGAAACAACTGGCATTAGCAAAAATATTACATCCTTTACTGAAAAGGCAATGAAACAATGGAGAACTGAGTTGGCAGTAGGGAATGAGAGCTACGGAATGGTTAATATCAAGCGAGGAATTTTCCAGGGTGATTCACTTTCACCTCTTCTCTTCATCATCGCAATGATCCCACTATCAGTAATCTTAAAAAAAATGAAATTAGGCTACCAAACAGCCAAAAAAGCTGAAAAAATTTCGCATTTACTATATATGGATGATTTGAAACTCTATGGAAAGTCAGAAATAGAAATCCAATCATTGACAAATACAGTCCGAGTATTCAGCACCGATATTTCAATGCAGTTTGGCATGGAAAAATGCGCCACTGTATCCATAAAAAGGGGCAAAATCACTGCATCTGAGGGAATTGAAATGCCCAATGGCCAACTAATTAAATGCAAAGAAAATGAAGCCTACAAATACTTAGGCATTCTGCAGTTGGATAACATCAAGCATGGAGAAGTAAAAACTATTGTCAGGCGAGAGTACACCAACAGAGTTAGGAAAATTTTGAAATCTAAATTGAATGGTGGAAATACAATCAAGGCCATAAATACCTGGGCAATACCAGTTATAAGATACACAGCTGGCATAGTTAACTGGACACAAGCTGATTTGGACCTTTTGGACCGAAAAACCAGGAAACTAATGACAATACACTACAGTCTACATCCACGTGGTGATACTGATAGACTATATCTGCCCCGAAAATCAGGTGGCAGAGGATTATTACAAGTGAAGCAAACAGTTGAAGAAGAAAAACATGCATTGGCTGATTATTTAAAAGACACTCAAGAACATCTATTAATCGAAGTAAAGAACAAAAATCTACTGAAGGCCCAACAGACAAAACAAGAATACAGAAAAGATGTGATAAAATCAAGAATGGAGAGTTGGCAGAACAAAGCACTGCATGGTCAATTTCTGGAAAAAATAAAAGATAAAGTGGACAGTGAACAAACTTGGTTATGGTTAAAAACAGGTACATTAAAGAAAGAAACAGAGTCACTAATCCTGGCTGCGCAAGAACAAGCTATCCACACAAATGCCATTAAGGCCAAAATCGAAAAATCCTCTGATGATGCCAAATGCAGACTTTGCAAAGAAGCTGACGAAACTGTTGATCACATACTCAGCTGCTGTAAAAAAATCATGCAGACTGATTATAAATTGCGGCACAATTCAGTAGCACAAATGATCCATTGGAATTTGTGCAAAAATTATAATATTAAAACAGCAACAAACTGGTGGGAACATCAGCCTGAAAAAGTCACCGAAAATCAGATGGTCAAGATCTTGTGGGATTTCCGTATACAAACCGACAAAATACTGGCGCATAATACACCAGACATCACACTGGTTGAGAAAAATAAGGTCACAATCATAGACATCGCAATACCAGGTGATAGCAGGGTCGCCGAGAAGGAACATGAAAAAATCGCAAGATACCAGGACTTAAAAATTGAAATTCAACGACTATGGCACAGACCAGCAGTGGTAATTCCAGTGGTAATTGGCACACTGGGTGCTATACCAAAAGCACTGGAATTACATTTAAAACAGTTAAAAATTGACAAAATCACCATCAGTCAAATGCAAAAAGCCGCACTGCTTGGATCTGCACGCATATTACGAAAATACGTTACGACGTCCTAGGCCCCTGGGTGGGGCCCGACTAGTAACCAATGCCAAATCCGGCGAAACAACTGGCCGCTGTGATACAATTGTACAATAATAATAATAATAATAATAATAATAACAACTCTGCCATTGCCGGTCCCAAGCCCGGATGAGAAAGGAGGAGGGTTGGGGTCAGGTTGGCATCTGGTCCCGTAAAAACAAACCCGCCAACCCATACAATATGGTGAAAAAAAAAATAAGAATTCCATACCGCATTGGTCATCGCGCGGGTTAACAAGGGCTGCGGCGGATGTTGGGGTCCCTGGACATCCGTTGACAAGTGGGCTACAAGTGGACCAGCCAACAAAACGACAAAAATATAGTGCAGATGAAAACCGTGCCATAATGGCCTGTTACTACAACTCAGAGCCAGAAAAAAGAGGCTATTTAAAGTGAATGTATGAATTATGGAAACAACAATATCCAGATTCAAATGTTAATGAACAACGACTAGCAGATCAAAGGCGATTTATTATACGGAATAAAGTGTTTAGTGAAGTTGAACATGAGGAAATTCAGGCAAATTGCAAAACCCAAAAAACAATATCACAAGCGGAAATAACTGATATTCAAGACACAACTAAAGACATTATAGTAGAACTCCCAGAAGAAGCTCTCAGGGAGGAAATAACATCACCACCACTAGAACCAGTTATCACTGAACCAACTGATGAACTAACTAAAAAACAAAAAGAATTGAAGGATAAGATCATGGAGCATTTTCTGCTTAATGAGGAAAGGCAACGTTTACCATCACTAAAAACTGTGCCTAAGAAAATTTTGGCCCCTATCATGAAAATGGTTAATGCAGTGTTTTCAACAATTGAACCGGGATCCATCTTGGAAACAAACCAGTTAATGTACAGCGCAGCTGTAATAGTCACTAATGAACTAGGCATTAAAATTAAAGTACCTAGTCACACAACAGAAAAAGCATCAAAGCCAAAGTGGAAAATCCGTTTAGAACAAAAAAATCAAAAAATTAAGGGCAGATGCTAGTAACTTAAAGAACATGCATGAGCAACGGCTTAAAAACAACAAAATCATAGATCAGCTAATCAGAAGATATAGATTGGATACAAGAAACATCAATGAAGCTGTAGAGATTGTAAAACAGCAGATAACAGCAACAGATAGAAAAATTGAAAGATATGAGGCACGAATCATCCAATATAAACAAAATCAGCAATTTCAATCAGACCAACGGCGTTTTTATCAAAGTCTTAATGTGAATGGTGACACCAAAAGTGAAAAACCAGAAAAGCAGGCCACAGTTGAATTCTGGAAAGAATTGTGGGAAAATGCAAAGGATTACAATAAGAAAGCAAAGTGGATACATGACTTTGAGAAAAGCATTGGCAACAAACAAATGCAAGTATTAGAAATAACAACTGAGATGGTCAAAAATCAAGTAAAAAAGGTAAAGAATTGGACATCACCTGGAAAGGACCAATTACATGGTTTCTGGCTCAAATATCTGACCAGTTTACATGCAATATTGGCCAGGCAACTGAATGAAATTTTACAAAAGGGCCAAATTGATGAATGGTTGACAACTGGAAAAACATACTTGATTCAGAAAGATGCAACTAAAGGAACAACACCTGAAAACTACAGACCAATAACATGCTTGCCAACAACCTTCAAATTACTCACAGGCATTATTGCAGATAACATGATGGATTATTTGGAAACAAACAACATCTTGCCAGTAGAGCAAAAAGGCAACAAAAGAAGGAGCAGGGGCACAAAAGATCAGCTTCTAATTGATAAAATGATATTAGAAAATTGTAAGAACAGAAAAACGAACTTGAATATGGTCTGGATTGATTACAAAAAGGCATTTGACTCACTGCCACATAGTTGGATCATAAAATGCTTAGAAACAACTGGCATTAGCAAAAATATTACATCCTTTACTGAAAAGGCGATGAAACAATGGAGAACTGAGTTGGCAGTAGGGAATGAGATCTACGGAATGGTTAATATCAAGCGAGGAATTTTCCAGGGTGATTCACTTTCACCCCTTCTCTTCATCATCACAATGATCCCACTATCAGTAATCTTAAAAAAAAAAATGAAATTAGGCTACCAAACAGCCAAAGAAGCTGAAAAAAATTCGCATTTACTATATATGGATGATTTGAAACTCTATGGAAAGTCAGAAGTAGAAATCCAATCATTGACAAACACTGTCCGAGTATTCAGCACCGATATTTCAATGCAGTTTGGCATGGAAAAATGCGCCACTGTATCCATAAAAAGGGGCAAAATCACTGCATCTGAGGGAATTGAAATGCCCAATGGCCAACTAATTAAATGCAAAGAAAATGAAGCCTACAAATACTTAGGCATTCTGCAGTTGGATAACATCAAGCATGGAGAAGTAAAAACTATTGTCAGGCGAGAGTACACCAACAGAGTTAGGAAAATTTTGAAATCTAAATTGAATGGTGGAAATACAATCAAGGCCATAAATACCTGGGCAATACCAGTTATAAGATACACAGCTGGTATAGTTAACTGGACACAAGCTGATTTGGACCTTTTGGACCGAAAAACCAGGAAACTAATGACAATGCACTACAGTTTACATCCACGTGGTGATACTGATAGACTATATCTGTGGGAACATCAGCCTGAAAAAGTCACCGAAAATCAGACGGTCAAGATCTTGTGGGATTTCCGTATACAAACCGACAAAATACTGGCGCATAATACACCAGACATCACACTGGTTGAGAAAAATAAGGTCACAATCATAGACATTGCAATACCAGGTGATAGCAGGGTCGCCGAGAAGGAACATGAAAAAATCGCAAGATACCAGGACTTAAAAATCGAAATTCAACGACTATGGCACAAACCAGCAGTGGTAATTCCAGTGGTAATTGGCACACTGGGTGCTATTCCAAAAGCACTGGAATTACATTTAAAACAGTTAAAAATTGACAAAATCACCATCAGTCAAATGCAAAAAGCCGCACTGCTTGGATCTGCACGCATATTACGAAAATACGTTACGACGTCCTAGGCCCCTGGGTGGGGCCCGACTAGTAACCAATGCCAAATCCGGCGAAACAACTGGCCGCTGTGATACAATTGTATAATAATAATAATAATAATAATAATAATAATAATAATAATAATAATAAATTTAATTTTCATTTTGGTTCACAGTCTGGGACTGGTTAAAACTTAGCAACTCAAGTCCTAACTAAGGAACCAATAGCTGTTAAGGCTGTGATAGTGAACCTATGGTACACTTGCCCAAAATGGCACATGTAGCCATATCACCTGGCACATGTGGCATTGCCCATTCCTCTTCCAGGTTTCTGGCACGCATGCATGTGCGATGATCAGCTGGACTTTGTGTGTGTGGCAGGGCTGGAAACTGGAACAGCTGATTTTCCATTTTCTGTTGTGAACATGTGTGCTGGCCAGCTGATCATTGTGCATTAACCAAAGCAGTCCAAGGGCTCCTATTACTGGTATAACCATAGATTTCTTCCTCCACAATAACTCAACTTCAATTTTATTTATTTTTATTTTATTATTAATTTTTATTGTACAATTTTCTTGGTTAAATATAGGGTTTCTATTTTCACAATAACAATGTACTGTCTGGTTACAAGCTCTACATTCTCTATTGAATACCGATAATAAAACTTATATACACAGTAGTTGTAACTATTATTCTCAATACCTATTCTTCTTCATCTTCATTTATCCTTGTTAAGATTTTTACATTGTTTGATTGGACCCTCTGTTCTGTTTTATCTATAATCCATTAATAATATCAAACATCTATAGACATGAAGTAGACATCACATTTATAGCCAATTAACCCCCAAATAGTTGTAAGATTTACTTATCTTAATTATTCGATGTTCATTATTTTTTACACATCTTTGTTTACATATCCAGATTTCTAACTTCTTTTTTTTACAGATAACGTTTTTTTATTTTTGATTACAAATTGTAAATTCTTTTTGTAAACAAAGGGTTGTCCAGGTTTTTCCACTTTTACATTCTGTCATATACATAATTCATTTTACATCATAATACCATTCCTAATTTCAGCCATATTATTTTCTTCCCATATTTCCATCTTAAACTTATTTTTTTCTTAACATATAAACAATATCATTTTTTGCCCTTCAGAACTAAGCCAAATTTATCATTGCATTTTCTCTGTTATTCTATTTTCTATAGGTGGCATATATTCTCAAATTCAATTTTTATATAATAATCATTTTACTTAATTAATTATCCACTGTTAACAATATTAATATAAATATAATTCCATCACATCTTGTTTAGCTACATATCATTAACATAATGTATTTCATTTTGTTCTACTAATATATCCCTTCTCTCCCTTCCTTCCTTTCTATCCATTTTCTCTTAGTTCATCTTATTCTCTTTAATATTCCACTTTTCATCCATTTTCTGGTTGTCCTTTTATTCCATGCTCTTAAGATTTCTTTTTTTTCTTTTAAAATGTATTATATCTTTTCTTCTGAATCTTTTCTATCCCTCTTTGATAGATTGTTTGAGCATCCCTCCCCAGGATTTCTCTTTTTCGCTTCCCACTATTTCTTTCTTTGTTTTTGAATTGTTCCTTTTTTGGATATTATTTCCCTTTTTTCCCTCTCTGCTCTTTTTGTGTCTCTGTAAATCTTGATAGAGTTGTTTAACTGGTTTTTATTTTCAGCTTTTTTCTACAATATTAGCTTTTTGCTTCTCATTTGTGTTCCTCTTTGTCAGTTCCTCTCCTGTTTCCTGTTCTAAGTGTTTCAACAGTTTTTCTGGTTCTTTAATTCATTTTAATATTGCACATGCATCTTTTAACATTTCAAGAAGTTCTTCATACATCCCGCACTCCATGTTATTTAACAAACTTTTAATACCTTTATATTTTACCACAATTAATTAAGTCCCTCTTCTTATTTCCAATTTCTCCAGCTTCAATATCTGGTCCTAAAGTAGTACAGTCCACTTCAAAAGTGTTTTTTTTTTAACTTTCTTTCTTAGTCATTACAAAACAAAGTCAAAACAATAGGGAAGTGCCATATACTCCTTATATAAAGTATAAACACAGAGGGGGGGGGGAAATGGTCACAATTAATATAAACGGACTTAACTCAGCAATTAAAAGAAGGAAAATATTTCACAAATTAGAAAAGCTAAAACTTGACATAATCTGCCTACCAGAAATGTATATTCAAAAGAGATATGAATATCTACTACATAACCAAAGCTTGGAAAAATGTTTACTACACTGGCGAATTGTAAGAAAAGAAGAGTGATCTTCTATGTTAAAGATAATATTCTAGCGAAACTAATATATTCAGATGAAAAGGGAAGAATCTTGATGGTGGAAATTATGGATAATATTAAAAAATACTATTAATAGCAATTTATTATCCTAATGAAAAGCAAGATGAATTTTACAAAAAACTCCACAAAAAACATTCTGATTTGAACTATGTTGATATTTGTATGATGGGAGATTTCAATGGCATTGTAAACCAGAATATGAACTACAAAACCCACAAAACAACAAAGTTAAATAGAAAATTGCTTCTGAAATCCTTCTTCAGGATGATAGATGAAATAAACCTAAAAGATATATGGAGAGAAAGAAATCCTACAAAAGAACAATATACTTTTTACTCAAATAGATCTTCATCATTCTCCAGATTTGATATGATATGGGCCTCAACAGAACTGATTTGTAATGTACAAGAAATTAAGATTGAAACAAGCACTTGGGCGGATCATAATCCAATTACAATCAAATGGAAAAGCCAAAGGACAAGATCTAGATGGACACTAAATAATATCATATTGAAAGAAAAAGACTTTGTACCGAAAATGGAAAAAGAACTGGCCTTTTTCTTTAAAGAAAATAGAAAAAAAGATACATCAATGCAGAATATTTGGGATACAATGAAGGCTGTTACTAGAGGTCTGATAATAGACTACATAAGGAAGAGAAATTCAAAGAAAAGACAAATGCATAGAGCCCTAGACAACGATTATAAAATACTCGAAAAAGAGTTACAGAGATCTCAGCAAAAAAAATATGTTAAAATAAAAAATGAATACAATTAAACATAAAATGGATTTACTGGAAAAGGAAGAACTGGCACAAAAAATTAGAGGCACCAAACAGAACTACTTTGACAATGCAAATAAGCCAGGAAGATGGTTGGCATATAAACTGAAAAAAGAGAGAGAAACAAAGAAAATATTGCAGCTAAGAGATGAGCAAGGACAAATTTAGTAAGGAAATGTGGAGGAAGAAAATTATATAAGACTACTATGCTAACCTGTATGAACAAGAACAAATAGAAGAAGCAGGAGTCAAAAAATATTTACAGGACGCTAACCTTCCCCAGATATCAGACGAAACTAGAACAATGTTGGAAGGTAAAATAACGATGATGGGTTTTAAACAGAAAGATTAGAGGAGAAGAAATAAAAGGAATGAAAATTAAAAAAGAATACAAGCTATAAGCGTTTGAAGATGATTTGGTTTTTATCCTTGAAAATCCACTAGAGAGAGCACTCAAATTGTTAGAAAGAATAGAGGAGTACAGAAAAGTAGCAGGCTTGAAAATAAACAAAGACAAAACAAAGATTTTGACAAAGAACATACCATTAAGACAAAAGGAAGAGTTGGTGGAAGCTTTGCAGATTCGTCACAAACAAGGTTAAATACTTGTGGATATACCTATCAGCTAGATGCAGCGCTCTCAAAGAGGACAATTATACTAGACTAAAGCAACAAATTGTGACTGACTTGATGAAATGGGAAAACTTACAACTATCAATGATAGGAAGAATTTCTACAATTAAAATGAACATTTTACCCAAAATCTTATACCTGTTCCAGAGAATCCCAATCAGATTGGGCAAGGACATTTTTGAAGATCTAAATAAACTAGTTTTGAAGTTTATTTAGCAAGGGAAAAAAGCAAGAATAAAACTCAAATTGCTACAAGATGCTAGAACAAGAGGAGGATTGGGCTTACCTGACTGGGAGTTATATTATCAAGTAACAAACCAAATGTGGATTAAGAGTGGATAACACTAAAAAAATCTAGATTATTGAATGTAGAGGGTCATGATTTACTGTTGGGATGGCATGCTTTTTTATGGTATAAGAGAACTAAAGCATATGGTTATTTTAGAAGACATTATATAAGGGAGGCTTTACTTTTAAATTGGGAAAAGGTTAAAAGATTACACCACCTAAAAACTCAAATCTGGACATCAACCATTGAATCATTTTCATATCCAATAATATATAAAAAGGAACAAACAGTTAGATACTGTATGTTGAAATACTGAATGCAGAGGGTGAACTCAAATCTATCCAAGAGTTGAATCAAGAAGGAATAGAAATGAATTGGTATTCATATGTGCAGATACACTCTAGATATAATGAAGATAGAAAATCAAAAGATCTTTACAATAAAATGACTGAGCTAGATAAAATTTTAACAGGTTCTGATGAAAAAGTAATTAAAAAACTATATGGATATTTATTAGAGGTCAAATTACAAGAGCAACAAGTTAAAGAAACTATGATAGCTTGGGGAAAAAATTTTGGGCATGGGATTGATTTAGAGAAATGGCAGAAATTGTGGTCTCAAAATTATAAAATGACAATGTCAACTGCATATAGAGAAAATTTGTATAAGATGTTTTACAGGTGGCATCTACCCCCAACGAGAATTGCAAGAGTGTCCAAGAATAAATCAGAAAAGTGTTGGAAATGTCATCAGACACTGGGCTCATATTACCACATGGACTTGCATTGAAGCCAAAAGATACTGGACTAAAATTCACATGTAGGTTGGAGAAAATGATACACAAACACATAGACCTTAAACCAGATATTTTTTTATTGGGAATCTGTTCTGACCCCCTCCTCCGTCCAGTAACGAATGCCGAGACAAGCATAGCTAGAATTCTACAACACTTTATTAGCAGGAAACATAAATCTCGGTGGCTGAAAGCCCAAGCATAACAAACAGATAAGAACCTTGGCAGCAACTCAGACTTTGACAGAGACAGATAACAGCTTCTCCAGCGTTAAGAATGAAGTTGAATCCTGCAAACCAGACTCCTCCCAGAGTCTCTCCTTAAATACAATCTTGAGAGGAGCCTAATTACAACCACCTGGGTCCAATTATCTTTTGTAGCTGCATAGCTGTTCTCTCCATTGATCTGCCTGGTGTTGCCGGGCATCCAGGACCACATCCCTTGTCTCCTCGTCACTACTCCAAGGCCTGATGTCAGGAGCACACTCCCTTTGGTTTTCACCACTGCTCCATGCCTCAGGCGCCTCCTGGTGGCCAACCAGCCTCTCTGCGCCCTGCTCAGCATTGGAACCCTGTCCAGGGTCTCCACCTCTTCCAGAGCTGACTCGTAAGGCCCCTCGCTGGTGGAGTCTGTTTGCAGCTCCAACGGCTCCTGCTGGGCCACAACAGGAATCATACCAGAAATTTACAATAAAGACTTGAAATATTTGATTGTAAACATTTTAACAGCAGCTAGAATCGTATTTGCAAAAAATTGGAAAAATGAAACAATACCAAAACAGGAGGAAGTTATCCGAAAGATAATGGAGTGTGCTGAAATGAGTAAATTGACATTTGAAATTAGAGAACAAGAAGGCAAGCAATTTTATAAGTTATGAGATTTCTTTTATTAGTGGCTGGAAAAATAAACCTGGAAATGAAAAATGTTTTACTTATGTTTTAATTGAAGGAAATAAGTGATTTGTTGTTAAATGATTAATAACAATACAATGAAAAACTGACATATATATGAATTGAATAATTTAAAATATTTTGTTTTAAAATGAAGGATGAGGATAATAATGAATCTATGTAGATTTGATAGAGAATTGGTGATATTATGCATAACTTTAAGTAGTGATGTATATTATAAAGATAGCTTGTTGTTGATAAATAGTTTTAATAAGGAACTAATGAAAGATTGGTATATATATGAAGTATTTAGAATACTTTGTTTAAAAATGAAGGAATAACATTTTTGTTTGAATGTATGATGTACAAGGACAACAATGAACATAAGCATACTTGATGGATGATTGGAGGGATTATGCATAATTAAAAGTAGTGATGTATAACATAAACAGTGGGTAAATTCTTTTACACTGTAAAAATATTCAGAATGAGATAAGTGATTACATAAAGGTATATTATTATTAAATAGACAATCAAGAATGCAAGGGAATTAGATTCGTTGAAGAGAAAGAAATATTAATCGTAATTGAATATATGTTGTACAATGAAAGTGAGGTATCTAGTTATATTAGATGGAAAATCTGTGATTGTATATGTAATTGAAAATATGGATGCACAAATGCTTGTAACCAAATGACATGCTGTATGTAATGGATGAGAATTTTTTTATGTTGTCTTTTATGTTTAAAAATTAAAAAAATTAAAAAAAACTTTAGTCCCAGTTTCTTGCTAGGGAGTCAACCTCAAATATTTTGTGGAGAGGCAAACCTTTTCTCCCACCAGGAATGGTCGTTGCGGAGCTCAGTGTTTATCTTCCTGTTTCTTATAGGTTTTGCTGCTTTAGCTAGAGCTTTTTTCACATTCTCCCAGGCTGCTTTTAGCATTGACATCCAGTCAGTCAAGCTGACTGAGGAAGGGGATTCCTTGGATACTCAGGCAGTGGGACAAAGTCCATGCCACTCACTACTTTGAACAGTGTTAGTCCTGTGCTGCTGTGAACAGCATTATTGTACGCAACCTCAACGAAGGTCAGAAGGTCTGCCCAATTGGACTGCTGATAGTTCACGTAGCACCTCAGGTACTGCTCTACCATAGCGTTCAGTCTCTCTGCCCCCTCATTGGTGCTTGGGTGAAAAGCCGAGATAAGGCCCTGGGATGACTCAATGGACCACAGGAACTTCCTCCAGAACTTATCCATGAACTGGACCCGTCTGTCTGAGATAATTCTTTGAGGTACTCCATGCAGGTGGTAGATATGCTTCAGGAACAGTTTGGCCAGCTTGTGAGCTGAGGGTAGTCCGCTGCAGGGTATGAAGTGCACCTGTTTGAAGAACAGGTCTATTATAGTCCAAATCACCGTGTTTTCCCCACTTTTCAGAAACTCTACTATAAAGTCCACTGCAATCTCCTCCCACGGCCTCATTGACTCTGCTACTGGCTGCAGCAATCCAGGGGGTGGGGGAGGATTTCCTGGTCGCCTCTTCATTGTGGCGCAGATGGTGCAACTTTTCATGTAACTGTCCACATCTTCCTTTATTTTGGGCCACCAGAACTGACTCTGGGCTAAGTGTAATGTCTTTAGGAATCCAAAGTGGCCTGCCAGTTTGGCATCGTGGCTCCTCTGGAGAATTAGGGTGCGTAGGGATTCTGGGACATAGAGTTTCATCCCTTTCCATGCAAGGTTATCTCTTTTTGTCAAGATGTGTTAGTTGTTTTGGAACTAAGGGCCTGCTAGCAGTTCAGTTTTGAGTCTTGTGGTTAGGTTGCCTGCTGGTTGGTTGTGCCAGTTACGGCATTGTCATCTGGTGGTCACTTTGGCAGTTATTTGGGTGGAGGGAATCATGGCATCCACCACCTGCTTCTGTTCGCATTTGTACTGGGGCATGCGGGAGAGGGCATCAGCTAGAATGTTCCTGTGCCCTGGAATGTGTTTTAGTATGAAGTCGAAGCGGTTGAAATATTGAGCCCATCGGACTTGTTTGGGTGATAGTTTCCGTGGGGTCTTAAGAGCCTCCAGATTCTTATGGTCAGTCCAGACTTCAAATGATTTCTGGCCCCTTCCAACAGATGTCTCCAGGTTAGCAGTGCCCATCTCACTGAGAAAGCCTC
This sequence comes from Thamnophis elegans, assembly GCF_009769535.1. Classification (NCBI taxonomy): domain Eukaryota; kingdom Metazoa; phylum Chordata; class Lepidosauria; order Squamata; family Natricidae; genus Thamnophis; species Thamnophis elegans. The sequence continues at coordinate 56,824,205 of NC_045558.1, read as the reverse complement.
CTTTTCTCATGCGGCCCATCGTCTCTCTGTATCTGTGAGCTTGCGGGAGGTGTAGGCAGGGTTGTAGGTTTCCCTGGTTGTTTCTTTGGAGTAGCACTGCTCCCAATGCCATGTCACTGGCATCTGCTTGGATCACGAAGAGTTGCTCGGGGTCAGGATGCTTCAGCACTGGTCCCTTTGCAAACATTTTTTTAGTGTCTCGAATGCCTTTTGCCAGTTTAGGTTCCACTGTAGAGGTTGTCCTGGGCGAGGTTTTGTTCCTGGGCTCCCTGTCTTCAGGAGGTCTGTCAGGGGTTTGGCGATCTTTGCAAAGGAGAGGGTGAATTGCCTATAGAAGTTCGTGAACCCTAAGAAGCTTTGTAGCTGTCTGCATGTGCGAGGGGGTTGCCAGCTTAGGACGGCTTGCACTTTGGCTGGGTCCATCTCTATTCCCTCATTTGACACTCGGTAGCCTAGGTAGTTAGTCGCTCACTGTGGAATTCACATTTTGATAGCTTGGCATACAGGTTGGCTGCCAGAAGTTTTTCCAGTACTTGGCGGACCAGGGGTATGTGGTCGTCCATGGTCTCAGTGTAGATGAGGATGTCATCCAGGTAGACAAGGACCCCCTTGTAGAGGTGCTCATGCAGCATCTCATTTATTAGCTGCATGAACATTGCTGGGGCTTCCTGTAGTCTGAAAGGCACTTTGAATTGGAAGCTCCCTAGGGGGCAGTAGAATGCTATTTTTCACTCATTTCCTTCCTTGATCCATATTCAGTAGTATGCCTTTCTAATTTGGTGAAGACTTTTCCTTTGGCCAAGTGAGATAGCATATCTTTCATGAGGAGGAAGTGGTATAGGTTGTGTATGCACATGGCATTTATCCCTCGAAAGTCCACACACAATCTTATAGTTTCATCTTTTTTCTCTTTGAAGAGGACTGGTGCTGCAACCCGTGGCTTGGCTGGCTCGATGAACCCTCATGCTAGGTTTTTGTCTATGTATTTGCGCATTTCTTGCATTTCCTGGGGTGGGGGTCGTGACATACAGCTTGGGTTTGGGTAGTTTTACTCTGGGGAGGATTTCGATGGCACAATCTGCCTCATGGTGGTGGTGGTGGGGCAGAATGTTGCATTTTGTCTCGCTGAATACTTCTGCGAGGTCCTGATATTCCCCTGGGATCTGTTCGGTTTCTGGGGTTTTGTCAGATGTGGTTCCCAGATGTTCTTGTGTGCTCTTTTGGGGGGTTCCCTGCTTGGGTGGTGTTTCTGCTTGCTGGTGGAAAAGGGGTTGGGGCCCCTTTTCTATCCTAAGCCTACGGGCACCCCCTTGCCACCAGGTGGTTGGTCCCCACTTGTCTAGCCAGGAGAGTCTCAGTATGACCACATCTGTCATTTTTGGGGCTATTATGAATCAAATTACTTCCCAGTGATCCACTAGCTCTAGTCTCACTGGTTCAGTCAGGTGGTGACATAGGCTCCCCCCATTAGGGACCCGTCGACCTGTTCAAACTGGATTGGGTGGGCCAGTTTTTTTGCTCTGATCCCCAATTTCAGGACTGTGGTCAGGTTGATCAAGTATCTAGTGCAGCCTGAGTCTATTAGGGCTTGAAAATCCCCCTGGCTTCCTGTCTTTGGGGCTGTGAGGTATATTGGAAAAAGGAAAGGGCAAATTGGTCCTCTCACCATTGAGTCATTTTCACCCTTGTCATCATTGTCGTAGGATTCTGGCGACTGGTCATTGTTGCCTTGGGTCCCCCCCTTCATTTGGTTGGGGAGGGACCTCTGCAGCCTGGAAAGCCTTCTGGGATGTGTGGGTAGCCCGTTTGTGACCACGTTCATGGTAGTAGCTCTGGCCTCGGCATTGGGGTTGGGGTCGTGCACATGGATGCCATATGGCCTTGCATCTGTAGCATTTCAGCGGACTTCGAGGGAGGTTTGTGGTTCCCCGTTGGCTGGGTGGTTTCAGGTCAGGTTGACCTCTCTCTTTTGTGTCCGGTTGCTTTCTTATGTCGTTAGCATGCAGCCCGCTGTTGACTTTTATTGCTACTCAGAACCACTCAGAGTCAGTTTGGAATGTTGCGGTAGGCAGTATCCGAATGATGCCTGCTTCATAATAAGCGACCCAATATTGTAATACAAAAAGCAGTTATTTATTAACAGCTTCATTAGGCATTTCTTATTCGCAGCCATCTTTTTTGCTTTCTTTATCTGCTTTTGAACTTTGCCCATGTTTCTGTCCTCCCTTCAGCCTGTCATAAATCATGTTATCCAATAGTTTCATTCATTTCAACCCAGTTACTGTAATCTGAGATCTGGCTCTGCTGCTGCTCTGCATGGAATGTCAACACAGAAAGTTGACAGTCAGGTTTTGCTGGTGGGTTTTGTTTCAAGATGTTGCTGAACTTTCTTTCCTCCAGTAGGTGGCTTTTACAATCCCACAATACACTCAAATCAATAAATTGTCAAAATTTCCAAAAACCAAAAACTCTAAATCCACAGAGAAAATTTATCCTATTTTCTCAGAGTCTTTCCCTTTATTGTTTTAAACTTCTTAAATTTTTAAGCCAAATTTAAATTTCTTTACCCTTGGGTTGGCCAGCCTTTCTCCCAGTCCCAACACTCTGTCTAAACATTGCTTCTGCTCCAAACTTTGTCCGGATGCCTCGGCTCCAGAACAGACATTGAAAGATGGCTGCCACTCCTGCTGTCGGTCTGGAGAGCTTGTTTCCGACCTGCCAAAGAGCTTGCTTTGCCCCTTGTGGTAATTTAAAATGCCTCTCCTTCACAATCCCTTCAGGACAGTTCTGGTCCAGGGCCCTCCCAACAACGGTTCGTTGGCTAGGTATTTTGCGAGGCTCCTCAGAGCTTGCTATTTTCCCAACCGTTCTCGCCACGACACTTCCGGTTTCCCCTCCAGATTTCTAACTTCTGCTGCTATTTTCTACCAGTTAATAGAATAGTTCCCAAATCAAAAAAGTGATTTTCTCCCCATTTCTAATTTCTATCTTTATACTAATTCTTAATGGTATAGCTCCTGTATTAAACAGTATTCTGCATTTATCCCTCATGTCTTGCCCATTTTCGTATCTCAACTTCTTATCTCATTCATGTTTAATCTCAGTATTATCTCTATCACTTCTTCACTCTTTTCAACCTTCAATACACCTTTCAATGATACTTTCCACTCTTCAGGGTTATCTTTCTGTGTCTCCCCTTCTAACTTTTGATTCCTTGAAGTGTAATTCATCATTTCTGCTTCAGTTTTGACTGCTTCTTCTTTTTTATCTTTTTGTGTCATTTGTCATTTTCCCTCCCCTGTCCTTTCCTCTGTCCTTTCTATTTTATTTTCTGTTTCCTGAATTTCCTGTTTGTTGCTTAATGTCTTTAGGTCATAGTTTTCTGGACTCATAACTACATCATGTATCAATTCTTTTATCTCCCTATGGTTTCTTGTCATCATTTCCTGCATACCTTGGAGGGTTAATAATATTTCTTTTAGTAAGACATTTATTTTCCCTTGCAGTCCCATTTTATCTTATTTTAATAAATTTAAATTTTTACTCAGTAATCTGTCAAAATTCTAATGTCCCAGTTATGTCACACCAAGATAGCTAATATTAGAACAATTCAGACAATCACACCATTAATTAGTCCCTTAACAGTTTGTTTCAGAACTCCAAGCTGTTTTACACTCACACACTTCCAACATATTTATAATCTTCAAGGTTCTAATGAATGGCTTCATTCATTTTGTTTCCAAGCACCAAGTATAATTAGTTTAGTGTATTCCAGCCAATCTACCCTGGTCATAACAACTTTGACTTCATCCACTTTTTCCAACTCTATATTGCCTTCCTCAGCCAGCAGGTGTCACAGTTACTTTTTTTCTCCACTTTTACTGCAAATAAAATGTCTCCGAATAAAAATATTTTCCAACAGTTTCCCAAGGTACTTCAAGTTGAGGTGGTAGTAACAGTATAATCCAGAATTTTGAAACAATTTAATTTTTAAAGGGCTCACCAATCTGATCTGTTTTTTATTTTTTAAATTACTTCTGACTATAATTTTCTTCCTTTCTTTATCAAATCAGACAGTAGATCCAGGTCTTTAGTTGCTGCTATTTACCTCTGTTGAGTCCCACTTTCCAGAAGGGGTGCTTTAGGGAAAATTCCACAACAAAAGTTAGAAGAATTCTTAGCGAGCACACTGTTACAAGATCTTTCCTTTCTTCACTTCCATTTCAGCTGTCTTCACAGCTTTGGTTCAGCCATAATGGCTATCCTCACCAGTAGAGCCTCCATATTTCAAGAAATTGGCAGGACTTCATGGAGCTACTGCTCATCTGCACCACTTCGCTGCAAGGTCAGCTGCCTTCCCCTCAACTTCAGTTTTCTAATCACAACATTTCATTATTTTTTCAACCTCTTATTTTCAATTCATGCTTCATCTAATATTGCAATATCAACGAACCAGATTTTTTTTCTTTTACATATTAGTGATGTCAGGCATGTTGCGGGCCAGATGTCTATCTGTTTGGATCCAAAAGTTCTAAAGGATTTTCAAGAACTTTGTCAACATGGTGTTCTCAGTGATTTTTTCTGCATTTGAACCCCAACTTTTGACAAAGCTTCCAAGGTATGATTTTGGCAACTTGATTATGATGTAGATCAAGGTGTCAAACTCACCACATCACGTTGCCATCATGTGATATTTCACTATGTTTTTCGCATTTGCGGAGCTGGGGTGGGCATGGTCTGTGTGTAATGCATCCAGCCCACAGGCCATCAGTTTGACTCCCATGTTGTAGATAACCAATCTGTGAAATTTTGCTGCAGTGATCCACTGTTTCATCGTTCTCATTGCATAAGTGACTGTTGTTACTGGCTTTGTATCTGCCTTTCCTTCAATAGCCTTCAGGTATTGACTCTGCATAGGCTTCTTTTTCAAATTAAAAACTCAATGCTCAATTGTTTCCTTTGGATAATCGGCTTTTAATATTGTGTTTTCAAGAGATTTTCCTTCTTTGCTTCCTTCAACAAGGGCTCTTTTGGGCAGAGGCATGACTAGGGCTGCAGCAATATGATGAGATTCCATGGGGCTCTGTAGAGAATGTTGACATTTCCCTGACCGGGGGTCCATAGGGACCCTAGTTTATCCTATAGGGATGGTTGAAGAAGAGAGGATACCCAGCAAACCATAGAGAAACCACAAATCCCTGTGGGAACAGAGGAAAACCTCTCAGATCAGCAATGAGTGATAGACAGCCATGACAAGTTGAAAGAAGCTATGGCAGTAACTTCAGATGGTTGGTACATGAAGGCTTATTGGTGACATGGCATGAGAAAAGATTCAGGTTAGATTCAATAGACAAGGCAATTGAATTTGATGAGCAACACTTTGTCATGGAGGAAGAACAAGAAAAGAGAGAAAACAGATGACAAGTACTGGTTGGAGAAGAACCACTACAGTTAAAAGAGAGTGAAATGGTGTCAAAAGAAAAAGCAGAACAGGAGGGAGTTAGAACAAAAGAACAGAGAAAAATAAGAACCAACAGAACTATTAGACCTATTTAGATGGAAGAAGAAATTACTTTAATGTCAGTTAATGTTAATGGACTGAACTCTCCCATGAAAAGGAATTTTTTTAACAAATGTAAAAAATCGAACTTAGATTTGATTTGTCTCCAGGAAGTACATATTAAAAATGGCCATTACAAACTTTTGGAAAACCCTAAAATAGGGAAGCTATTTGCATCATTAACACAACAGAAAAAAAGAGGGGTGGCCTCCTTCTTCAAAGAATCAATAGAATCAAAACAAATCTACAAAGATGAAGAGGGGAGAACAGCAATAGCAATAGCAGTTAGACTTATATACCGCTTCATAGGGCTTTCAGCCCTCTCTAAGCGGTTTACAGAGTCAGCATATCGCCCCCACAGTCTGGGTCCTCATTTCACCCACCTCGGAAGGATGGAAGGCTGAGTCAACCTTGAGCCGATGAGATTAGAACTGCTGAACTGCAGATAACAGTTAGCTGAAGTGGCCTGCAGTACTGCACCCTAACCACTGCACCACCTCGGCTGGGATAAGTAATGATAAACTGTAAACAGACACTGTTGACAATAATATATGCACCAAATACCAAGCAAGAAGTCTTTTATGAACTCTTACAAAAAAAATTTCTAGAAATGGAATACAATAACATTTGTATTGTGGGAGATTTCAACGCAATTGTCGATGTAAAATTTATACTATAAAAGTAATAAAACATACCAAAGAGCCAGGAGAACCTTACCAAAGACCTTTTGAAAAAAATGACAAGGAAATAGGAATTAAAGATGCTTGGAGGGAATTCAATCCGGAGAAAAAAACAATACACTTTCTATTCAAATATGCATAAATCATGATCGAGAATTGACATGATATGGATGTCATCAGAATTGCAAGAGAATATACAAGAAATAGAAGTGGGTAGACCATAATTCAATAAAAGCTAAATGGAAAGTGCAAATAAGAAAACCAAGATGGACATTAAAGCAGTTAGCACTGAAAGATATATTAATTTATACAAAAAATGGAGAAAGAAATGGACCTCTTTTTTTAAAAAGAATAAAAATGGAGAAACATTCCTGCAAAATGTATGGGATACAGCCAAAGCATACTTTAGGGCAGCGCTCACCACCTGTTGCTCTGTGGTCCATGAGAAAATTTTGGTGGTCCACAGAAAAATTATTTGCATTTTTTATATTGCACAAAATTAGGGGTCCTCAAATTATGGCCCCTGGGCCAGATATGTGCAATGAATGTTTGTGATGCTGCAGAGAGTCTCCCCCTTCTGTATCCTCTTCTGTGGGTCGGAGGGGGGCAGAAATTCTGACTTGGGGTCTGCTTCAGCATCCTGGTGTGGGGCTTTGGGCGAAGGCTGGAGGGAAGTGCAACTGGTGGCGAAGAGCCGGAGGGCTAGTGGGACTGCATCATGGTCTGGAACTGGCTGACCATCTCAACCTGCTGAGCTGCCAGGCGCTAGCACCTGGAGCACATGGCCTTGCACTCCTGCAGATCTTCCCTTTGTTTGAAAAGCCTATGCCCATAGTCCTTAGTGAGGTGCTTCTGCTGAGTCTCCTTCTGGGTCAGATCCAATTTGAACTGAGCCAGCTGTTTTGCCAAATCTTTTTTTATGGGGGCTGCTTAGCTCCAGCAACTGCTTCCTGTTGGGGCCCTAAGGAGCCCGGGTGGGCAGGCAAGGAGTAGCAAGAAGAGGCTGGAAAGGCACTCCTCAACATGAGTCATATGCCCACCCAGTCAGTCATTAGACAGATCATATTAGTGGTCTGTGGGATTTAAAACTATGAATTTAGTGGTCCCTGAGGTCCAAAAAGGTTGGTTACTCCTGCTTTAGGGGATTAGCGATCTCCTATATAGGAAGGAAAGCTCCTGATGCAAGAGATCCTTGAACCCATTGACCATTCCAAAGGGGAGACTCCTATAGTCGTTCTCATTAAAGCCGATGGGTCCATCAGGATCTGCGCCAATTACAAATCAACCATCAATAAGGGCCTCTAAGCAAACCCATATCCAATTCCCGTTGTGCAGCACTTGCTCCTCTGTTTGGGGCAAGGCTCCATCTTCGTGAAACTGGATATGGCCTAGGCCAGGGGTCAGCAATCTTAAACACTCAAAGAGCCATTTGGACCCATCTCCCACAGAAAAGAAAACACCAGGAGCCACAAAACCCTTTTAACATCAAAAATGAAGATAGCACTGCATATATTATTTTTTTACCTTTATGCTAGGTAAAAATAAACCATAGATTCTTTTATGAATCAATGAACTGTAACAGAGAAAACATTTTTTTTATTTCTATGTGCAACAAAACTCTGGAAAAAAAAGAAAACCTCAATAAATCACATGCTGGTAGTTGGCAGTTGTGACTCATAGTTTGAGTGACAGGGTGTTGCAGCAGAGGGATGAAAGAGCCACATGCGGCTCCAGAGCCATAGGTTGCAGACCCTAGGCCTACCAGCAACTCCTGGTGGATGATGAGACCACGGCTTTGCAGACCAATCGTCACCCACCAGGGTGCTTTCTGCCTCTGAAGGTTGCAATTTGGCATATCTGTGGCTACTGGCATTTTCCAGAGTGTAATGGAGAAATTGCTCCATGGTCTCCCATGGGTTCCATATTTCAGTGATGTTCTGATTGCTGCTGGCAGCCGATCAGAACTCATCGAAATGCTTCAGAAGGTCCTTTCTTGCATCTGGAACGCAGGACTAAAATTAAAATACAGCAAATGGTATTCTGGGGTATCCCAGTTGGAGTTTTTGGGCTTCCTCATTGATGCTCAAGGAATTCACCCCACCCCTTCTAAAATCAAGGCTGTGAGGAACACCCCTGTGCCAACTAATAAAACAGAACTACAGGCCTTCCTTGGCCTTTTAAATTTCTATGCCCCCTTCATTCCCCACAAGGAATCGCTAGGCGAGCTGTTCCATTGACTTCTTGACAGTTCGGCAGCCTGGTGCTGGAGCAGCTGCGAAACGCATGCACTCGCGGCTGTCAAATCCATGCTTATGTCAGCGGTGGTCCTTGTTCAGTACAACGACAGGTTGCCAGTGATGCTAGCATGCGATGCCTTCCCTTACAGCATGGGGGTGGTCCTCAGTCATCTCTTTCCCAATGGTTCAGAGGCCCCCATTGCCTTCTATTCCTAGATTCTTTCCACAACTGAGAGAAACTACAGCCAGATCGACAAGGAGGCTCGAGCTGCAGTTTCCGGGATTAAAAGATTTCGCAAGTACCTATATCGGAAGCACTTCAACTTAATCACTGACTACAAGCCTCTCCTGGGGCTTCTGGCTGGTGACCACCCTACCCCACCCCCATTCTGTCTCTGCACAGGTCTCAGTGGACATAATTCTTGGCAGCCTACTCCTGTGCTCTCCAATACTGCCCAGGAAAGCAGCTAGGCCATGCTGACGTGCTGAACCACTGCCCCCTCTCCATCATTGAAAAAGACTCAGCCCCAACATCACGCATTCTCTCCCTAGAGGATCTCCACCTCCTTACCTCTACCTGTGGCATCGCCCACCACTCCAGGGATGACCCTGTCACCACCCAAGTTCTGGACTGGGTGCACAGGGAGTGGCCACTCGGCAAGGTGGCTGCAGAATACCTGCCATTTAAGCAATGCCAGCTGGAACTCTCAGCCCAAGGAGAGTGTTTGCTATGGGGAGACTAGGTGGTGGTTCCCCTCTTGGACCATGTGCACTTGGGCCACCCTGGCATAGCTCGGATGAAGGCACTCGCTCATAGCTACGTCTGGAGGCCCAAGATGGACGAGGCCATCGTGGCATGCCAAGAGTCCCGGCCGGTGCCTCCCACAACACTGGTCCGAGAATGGGAGCTCCCCAGAGGACTCTGGTCCAGGGTCCCCATGGGTTTTGCTGGCGCATTCCACGGCCAGACCTTCATGGTGGTGGTGGACACGTTCTCTAAATGAGTGGAGTTGCTGTTCATGATGTCCACCACTGTCAAGGAGTTTCAGCACATTTTTGCCACCCATGGCCTGCCAGACACTCTCATATCTGACAACAGGTCACAATTCACAGCCGTAGGGTTCCAGGCATTCCTAGCCGTCCTGGGAATCTGGCACGCTTTGATAGCCCATATCACCCTGCGTGCAAAGGGCCAGGCAGAGAGATCACAGAGGCGTGGCTTCAATTCTAATCCAGTCTCTAGGCGAATTGGACATGATAATACTTATTCCTGCACCATCCTGCAAGCTGCACCAGAAAAAATGAAAATAATGGTTAAAAACTTTACAGATAAATAAAAGAAAGAATTTACAAGAATGATGACCATGCAGATTGTAAAGAAAGTTAAATATTTAGGAGTCCAACTAACAGCAAGTATCTCTCAAAGAGGATAACTACAATAAATTGAAAGCACAAATTAAAATGGACTTGGACAACTGGATGAACTTACAATTATCCCTATTGGGTAGAATAGCAACAATTAAGATGAATATCCTGCTGAGATTATTTTATCTATTTCAGACAATCCCAATAAAGCTGGGAGGGAGAATATTTTGAAGAGTTAAATTAGATGATATTTAAATTTATATGGCAAGATAAAAGAGCAAGAATAAAATTAAAAATGCTACAACATGTTAAGGTAGAGGAGGTTTTGGTCTTCTGGATTGGTAATTATACTACCAAGCATCAGCACTGAAAGAATGGATTAATTTGAGGAATACAAGATTACTAACACTGGAGGGTCATGATTTGCAATTGGAATGACATGCCTTCTTATGGTATAAAAAGGGTGAGATTCCAGTTTATCAATCATCATTTGATTTTCTCTTGAATTTTTGTAGCACCCTTTCTTTTCTACAGGCAACAGATCATTGTTTTCCAGATGTCCATCAATTTGGTTTGCATTAGTGGTCTGAAAGTACTTTGTATGTTGTTGGCAGGCAAGTTATTGGCCTGCAATTTTCAGGTTTCTTTCCCTTTTCTATATTCTTCTGAATCAAAAAAGTTCTTCCAATTGTTAGCCATTTTTCACTTTCTGGTGTTTCCAGAACCAGATTCATCTGGGTTGCTAATCTTGCTGTCAGGCTAATTCTGATTGTTTTATTCTTCAGTTTTTCTTACCTCAAATTCTCCAAATTACTCAAATCCAATTGAATTTTCTTTATTATTAACTTTATTTTTTATTTTTAAGACAAATTTTCCACTTCAGTTTTCTCTTTCTAATTGCTTTATTCTTTCCAATTTTCAAGTCCAATTAGTAGTAATGTAGTAGTAACATATCCCAGTAGTAACGTAAACTGCTGCATATATTAGTTAGCTTGTTTCAGCTAATGATTTTGTTGAAATAGTCTCAACAACTTCATTCACAATCTTCAATAATTTAGCTAAACTTCTTTTACTAACTTGATTCAGTTTGGCAATCAAATTCTTTCCATTTCTTCCACTTGAGTCTGTATCTCAGCTAATTCAGCTTTAGCTGTTGGTTCTTCAAGATCTAATACAGCTCGTTTCTTGTTCCTCATCTGATTTCCTTCCTTTTTTCCATTACTTGTTGTTCCATTTCTAAATTATTTTTATTAGCAGTTACATTTGAGTCTTGGTGTTGTGCTGCTCTTGTTGCAATCTCTCGTCATTCTACATTAATGAAGAGCTTGTGCTTCAAAACAACACACCTCTGGTCCATAAGTCTTTGTTCATTTATTTCCATATTCAGGTGATTCTCCTTCCAAAACTTGAACATATGCTTTTGAAATCCACATTGTGTTGTCTCAGATCGATAATAAGCTTCCATAATTGAGTAATTTTCTTCTTTTGTCCAGATTTTTCACTTTTTTCCACTTGTCTTCCAGTCGCCTGTCAACACGATGCTCGGGTTGCCTAGTTGAGCCCTGTTTTTTGCTGAACAGCCAGTAGTCATAGAATTCAATGTGAATCTTATTGATCTGGATGATGATGATAGTGGTGGTATGGATTGTTCATTGCACAATCAGCCAGATGTTCAGACTGGGTTTGACTTTTTCTCTACCAATTGAGCCCATTCCAAGGACCTGGGATAGGAAGATACGGATGTTATTACAGATACCGTTGCAGGATGTAAGCTGTTCCAAGTAAACTTGCCTTTTGAAATTGAGTGATAGTGAATTTGTCAATGCCAATGGTGTTCAACTGGTGCTCCAATTGTTCAGGATTGCACCTAAGATGCCTATTACTATTGATATTACTTTTGTTTCCTTTGGCACAATCATTCTATTTCTATTTACAGGTCTTTATATTTTGTTATTTTTTCCAGTTCTTTCTCTTCCCTTCTGCTGTCTCCAGGTATTGCCATGTTCACTAGCCAGACTTTTTTGTTTTGTTTACTTATCAGCAATTGTTAATTGGGGTGTTATGTGACAGGTGTCTGACTGTCCCAGAACAATTTAACTTTTTCATTTTCTATGGCTTTCTCTTTTTTTGTGGTCCCACCAGTTCTTGGTTGCAGTCAAATGATATTTCTTGCGGATCTTTCAATGCAACATTGTTGCTATCTTGTCATGCCATTGTTTGTAGTCAGTCGGGATTATCTTCTTTCACTACTTAGCCAGGTGGTCTATTGTTTCCTCAGCTTCTTTGCGGAAACACCATCTGCTGCATGTTACTGTTTTCTCAATTCTGGCTTTGTATGCATTTATTTTTAAGACTTGGTTTTGTGCAGCCAGAATTGGCCGCTCAGTCTTCAACTTTCCTGTTTTAACCATTGCCAGGTCTTGTTATTATTTATTTTTCTTGCTATTTTTTTAATGTACTAGTCATTTAATGCTTTGTCTTCCCATGCCTCCTTTCTCTTCTTCATTTGATCTTTCTTGTAGGCCAGTCTGGTCTCTCCAATAGTCAGTAAGCCTTCCTTGTATCTCACTTCAATGCATCTTCTTCATGTTCAAAGATTCTTCCAATGCTCTTTTTATCTTCTGCAATCATCTGATGTACCTGCAACATTCCATGCCCACCTATTTTCCTTGGTACCTAGAATCTGTCAATGTCACTCTGTGGATGATTGGCATAACTTATTGTCATTATTTTTCTGGTCTTCCGATTGTGGAAAGTTATCACCCAACCCTCTCCCAGAGAAATGAAATATCCTAGGAAATGTTGAAAAGGCAGAATATTATATTTCCCTGGATGTGAAAGGGAGAAATGTTTTAAAGAGAAACTTCCTGCAGCTTCCTGCCTCCCCACTTTTGTCACTAGGCCATTAAGAAGGCCAAGCTAGTCCCTTTACATAATAAAGAGTTCTCCACTTCAGCTCCAGGGGGTGGGATTAAGGCATGATAATATTGGCCCTTTACTCAACTGACCACATGGCATCTGAGAACTCAACCAAACCTGGATTCAAATGCAGCCTAGAGAGTTGTCCCTGCATGGCCCCAGGTGACAACCAATCAGAATACAAGCTCAAGATCAAAGGTCAGAGAGGGCATAAAACCAGGGACTTTCAGCATCTCAGCCCTTTTTTCTCTCCCTTCTCTTCTTCTCCACCAACATTGAAGCATGTGATCATCTTTTTTGTTCAGAACTCAAGCCATGTGGTCCTGTCCAGCAATAAACCATCTTTCCAAGCAGCCTCCATGTCTCCAATGTCTTTTTCCCCACTTGAAGCTGAACCCAGAAGGACATTTCTTTCATCACTATCTAGGGCCTTTAGTTCTCCTTGAGTCCAAGGCACTATTCCAGCAGTGTATCTAATGAGTGGAATTGCCCAGATGCCGATTGTCTTGATGATATTCTCTCTACTGAGTTGGATTTCAATGTCTTCTTTAATCTCATGATGTATTCATTTCTAACTTTTTTCTTGATTTCATTGTGCTTGATGTTGTCGCTTTAATGATGCCCCAGGATTTGTAGTGATTGTTTTCATCCAAATTCTTGATATTATTTCTACAGGGCTACTTACAAATATTTATTATGGATGGATTACAATATATACAAAAAGCAAAAGAATTACTAGAAGACAAAGAAACTTACAGTAACATCAAGCAAATACAGAAACTAGACAACAGTATTAAAAAAAACTCTCAGTGATCTCACCAAGAAAGGCCACATAGCCAAAGAGGAACAGTGGTAGATGGAAGCAATGGACCATCCTCCCATGTTTCTATAAATGCCTCCAAATATATATGCCTGACATATCTTTCTGTCCAGTTTTCCAATTCTGAACCCCTACCTCCAACATCACAAAGGAATTAACAGCAAAGCTTGGGCATCTCACAAAGAAAAGCAAACACTCCATCAACTCCCCGTTACTGTGCTTTCAAAGAATAAAAGAGATGACAATACATGAGGATTATGTATATAGTTTGATGAATTATAGTCTCATTTGATGTCACAGCCCTTTCCATGGGCATAAAACTGGATTTAGCCAAAGAATCAATGCCAATGACAACATTACTCTACAATACACCATTAACCAAATACATCAAACACCCATGATTATGGATCTTATCAGCATCTGCTTAACTATATACATTCAATTTAATAAACCTATCAACAAATCGAAGGTATGGATTCACCACGTTTAGGATTTATAGCAGAGGTCATAACACATCATCTGAAATTGATAGCACTTCCACAAATACAACCCAAAATATGGATCACTATATAGATCACACCTTCACCAAAATAAAAAAGGAGTAATTAGAGAACACCCACACAACTATGAACACCTTCAAAGGAATTCAATTCACCAAGGAAGAAGAAAACAACAATCTACTATCCTTCCTGGATATCCTGATCAGCAGAGTCTAAGATGGCAAACTAGAAATACAAATGTACAAAAGAAATTACCCACACCAATCAAGTGCTCCATTATCAAAGTAATAACTCAACCTCCCACAAAAGAAGTTGTATAAGAACTCTATTTAGGTGAGCACACACACACTGCACCAACCATATCACAATAATATGACCATGGGGACATAGTGGCAGAGCAACCATAAGGACTGGAGGTAATTCCCTCAGCGCTATTGAAACAAATGGTTATTAAATGAGGATTATCTTTATTTAAATTAAAGTTATGGATGTAGAAGCATTACATTTTATTCAAGCCCATATAACTTGTTTGCAAATTGAAGTATGTTATGTATACAAATTAAAGCATCAAAATGCAATAAATGCGCCCACAATACTTTTTGAAAACATCCTTTCTTACCAATAATTCTCTAAGGCCTTTTAACCCATTTTATTATAACTTCTGTAATAGCACCCACAACTCCATCAGCTGCAGTATAGCTGTGCTTAAAAGCATTAGAAACTGAACATGGCTTGACTCTAGCAGTCTTTGCCACTATGTTGTTCTTCCTTTCTCTTCCTTAGTGCAGCTGACTTGGAGTTGGGTTTTTTTTTTTTTTTTGCCTGCATGGAATACTTAAAAATTGTTTTACAATAACTGCTTTGATTTTTAAATAAGGTATATTTTGTAAGACCCAAGTATTTCAGTTAGCATTCCTTGTCCACAATGTTGATGCCAATGCGATATCTTAATTTCTTATCAGATAGCAAAGAAACAAACTATATCGTATTGAACATTCTTTTTAATTCTGCATTTTTAATGAGGCATTTTCAGCTCCAAGTTGTGCTTTTAAATGTTAAATTAAATTATGAAAAATGAAACAGCACAGCAAACCAGTGCCAACTGCAAAAATTCAAATCCAGCTTCAATGTTAATCCATTTTCTAACTGCTATAGCAATAGACCTTGACTAGAGGAAATGTGCAGTAAAGGATAAGATAGTACTTTGGGTATATTTTCTTTGATAACTCATGCAATAAATATCAGAGTTCTGGTTATCTACAAGTGCTTGTCATATATAAGAAATTTATGGAGAATGCTATGGAATTATTTATTAAGATAACTTATTATCTTAATTTTTTTTTAAATTTGATCCATAGTAATTTGCAGAAATTTTCTCATATAGAAACAATTCTTCCTTACTTCATGTTTATTTTTTCATTTTTTTTACCTGAACAAAATAATTATATGTTATTGTTCTACTTGAACAAAAGAATTATACTTTCAAGATCATATAAACATACATACATATATATGTATGTATGCTGATATAGAGATAAGAAACAAAGGTTAGGATTAGAAATGTTGCATTAATATCTTAGCTTGAAATGTAACTTATTAATGAAAAAATCATAATTATTACATATAAAAACCTTAAATTATCTAAGTTGAATGAAAGAAAAAATATTTTACATAATACATTATGTAAAATGCAAAGAAAAACAGGTTTTTAACAATTTCAGAACAAAAAAAGTAAGTTTCATCTTCATATTATGTGTTGTTTTTGGTCAACTATAAAATAGTTAAGGAAAGGTGTGGAGAAGGAAAGTACATCTATCATTACATAACAGTGACCAGAACCCATTTAAGGGCTTCCAAGAAGAAGTGACATCCTCATTTTCTTGTTCTTCTTTAGCAAAAAAATTTTTTATATTACAATATGTTGAGAACAAATATGATTAAAATGTGTGTGTCACACCGTGGTTGGTTTCTCCTTGGTTTCTTTGGAAAAAGGACCCTCAACTGCATTTGTGTGAAAGGTATACTTTTAGTAAATGTGTATTTAGTACAGTGATTACAGTACCGTATAGTAAAGCCAGAACTAAATTTTACGCATGAAGGTTCCCTGGTTAACTTTCCCTTTCCCATTCCTCCCCTCTCCATTATCTCTTTATTCTCTAATTATATTCAGAGGCTTTGTTTTGCTAATGGTCCCTGAATTGGCGAGCTAGATCAGGATATCAAATTCAATTTCATTGAGGACTGCATCAGCATTATGGTTGCATATAAGACTATGACGACAATGGACAGGTGGGTGTGGTTGGATGGTCACAGCAGGATCACAGACTAGATGGGCATGGCTGGGTAGGCATGGTCGGCTCAACACTGCTTACTGGCTGTGGCTGACTTGGGACAGCTGGATGAGAATAGAACAAGATGCACCAGCTAACTTGACATGGGAACAATTCAATGCCCCACATGCTCCTCTCCTGGTAACCAAGCGCATACACTCACAAATAAGTTTGGGGACTTTTATCCACAGAGGAAGGAGAGGGCCTTCTCCCCAGGCCCAGGCATGACTGGCAGTTTCCAAGCTCAGAAGTGGATAAAAGTCTTCAAGCTTCTAATGGTGTGTGTGTGTGTGCGCGCGCGCACGTGCACACACAGCACACCAAAGGAGACATTTTATCTCAATCCCAGACATCGTTGGTGTTTCCCTGTCCAGTGCCCCTCTCCAGCAAAGCAGGAGGTAGAGGATGCTGCTGCTGCTGCTTGTGGAAGCATGAAGGAGAAAGCTTGCAGGAAACAGTTTTCTCTAAGTCCAACTTCTGCCTTGACAGATCGCTGGAGAAAGAGGCGGCAGGGGAGCAGCACTCACCAGTCCTGCATGAAGGAGGCTGGACCTTCTTGAAAGGGAATCTCTCATTTCCAATTGTATGTGGTAAGGAAGCTGGTTTATTGGGGAAGCCGAGGTGGCGCAGTGGTTAAATGCAGCACTGCAGGCTACTTCAGCTGACTGCAGATCTGCAGTTCAGCTGTTCAAATCTCACCGGCTCAGGGTTGACTCAGCCTTCCATCCTTCCGAGGTGGGTAAAATAAGGACCCGGATTGTTGTTGGGGGCAATATGCTGACCCTGTAAACCGCTTAGAGAGGGCTGAAAGCCCTATGAAGCAGTATATAAGTCTAACTGCTATTGCTATTCCCTCATGCAGTTCCCCCACCACCCCCTCCTCCTCTCCAGAGATCTGTCAAGGCAGTAGTTGGGCTTGGAGGAAACTACTTCCTGCAAACGTTCTTCTCCACGTTTCCATATGCAGCAGTGTCTTCCTCCATCTCCTGTGGGAGGCTTGGCAAGGCTGGGAGGGGGGATCTGGAGGTCTCCAGCAGAGGAAGGTGAGACCAGGGTGAGTGCCAAAGCCTAATCCACCAGAGGAGCCTCATTGTCCCTCTCAGGCCACGCAGAAGACATCTGGATGGTGGTGGATGGCAAGCACTCAGCCCAGTCCTCAAGGTCATGGGCCACTGGGATCCTGCAGCCCAGCCCTGCTTCCCTGTGGGAGCCCCTGCTGCATTTACCTCTATTTACCTAAGTCTGCTGCTGCTGTGCTTGTTTTCTTGGCCAGTTCCTCATGGTGGGTGCAGGAGGGCAAAGTGCGTAAGTCAGAGGGAGGCCCACTCCCTCACCATTGAAGGAGACCTAGCTTTGTAATCAAAGCATCCTCAGCTATAGCATGGGAGATCATCAGGGAAAGCCAGGAGGAGATGGTAATGTGATGGTGAAAGAGCACCAGGACTGCTGGTGGTCAAGTACTAAGGGGTGGGCCAGGGCTGAGGAGATAACCGACCCCTTGGTGTCTCCAGGGCTGCCCCATGGGCCACATCTAACCACACTGTGGGCAGATCTGGCCTATGGGCCTTGTGTATGACATGTCTGGGCTAGATGGTGAGCTGTTGTGCTTCCTCTCCCAGGCCTTTGGCCTTGGGGTGCTGAGGCGATGTCTCGGTATGGCATGATGAGTAGTTTCAGTTTCCCCCTGCCCACAATTCCAGCAATTCCCTCCCCCCATAGTTTATGGCAGGCTGGCATTTAGCAAACGAGGCTGAAGCTGAAAGTTCGGACAGTGTTAAATAAGTAAGTGCAAATCAAATCCTGATAACAAGATAATTATGGAACATAAGTCTAAAAGAGAAAAGTGAGTAGTTCATACTGACATGCTTTTTGAAATTATACATATTTGGCTGAATACAGATTGTACTTTTTCAATAGTTTTAATAAAATATGACAGAACTATTGCTCACAAACATTTTTTTCTGTGGTTTCTGGTGAAATAATAATTGTTTGATGTACATATCAGCAGGCATTTTATCTCCCCACAATCTTAGAAAAATATTATTTTGAAAAGTATGTTTGTGTAATACTTAAAACTTGAATCTGTGTACAACTTTGTAATATAACCATGTATATGTGCTTGTTTATCATTACCCATAGTTAGTAACATCGGGATCTCATGCTGGTGTAATACAGCTCATTTCCTCATTTCTTGTAATAAATGCATCATATTGAAGACGATGAAATTTTGAAATATTTGTCGAGTGACTTGCCAAATTGCTACTGGATTTGACACATTTGATTAAACAATTGATGCCATAGAAAAATGTTTTAATGCCAAAAAATAGAATTCAAGCCGAGGAGAAAAATGTACCCTAAGGAATTCACAAAGCCTAAATGAACTCAAATTCAGGACTATTTTTTCAGGAAGAAGCTTGAAATACTAAATCTTCTCTGTAAAGTTGAAGATGAGCAGCCTCTGGTCGCCATTACTGAGAAATTTCTTATGAAATTTATAAGGGTGGGTTACCCTTTAGAAACTTAGAATCAATCTACAGTCCTAATTTTCTTGCTCATTGGGCCTGGATTGCTGGAAAAAAAGTGTGTTTGAAAAGGTTCCTAAACCTGTACAAAAGATGTTAAAGGTTGTCTTGAAGCCATGTGTGCAAAATAGGCTCTTGGTCAATGGAAATGAAAAACTGGAAATATGATTCCATGTAATCAAGATTTTAATTTGTTCTCTATGTGTGAGGGCATATGTATGTGTATATATGTACACATATATACATGCATATCCATCTGTTTATTGCATTATGTTTAGTTTTTTCTCCTTATAATTTTATCAATGGAGTAGAAAAACTGGAAATGTGATTCCATACATCAAAATCAGGCTTCAATTTTTTTTACGATTCTGTGGCGTGGCTAGGTGGGGGGCATGGCCAACTTGATGTCACTCACACACACTCAGTCACATTACCTCCACCATCAAGCCATGGCCACCAAAATGGCGGTGAAAATTTTTGGGACTCAAACAGAGGGAGGGGGGGACTCCCAAAAATAGACCACCAGAGGATTTAGGGTGTGGAAAAGCCATAAGTTTTCTAGAGGGAATCAATTTGAAGCATTCAACTTTGCAGCCTGGAGGCCATGCCTCTGTTTATAAATCCGGTGGACGAGGGCAGGGGTGAGGGGAGAACAACGGGAAGGAAAAGATGGGAGAAAGGAAAAAAATGCAGGCAGAGGTGCTGGACTGTGCAAGCAGGGCGGAAGGGATGGAGGAAAGCTCACCTGATCCTGGATCGGGACTAGGATGAGAAGGAACCTTCAGCCCAACACTCTCGCTGGCATCCAGGCCAGACGAGAGGGACTGCAGAAGGTCTCCTAGAATCTAGGCCAGCGAGTCATTCGATGGGAAAGTTGCCTCTTGGAAGGAATGACCCGGATTGGCTTCCGCTTTTGATCTGCTGCCCAAAGACCGAACGGAGAAGCAAAGAGGCAGGAGAGACGAAGCAGGAGAGATGAAGCGGGAGCCAATCCGGGTCATTCCTTCCAAGAGGCAACTTTCCCATCGAATGACTCGCTGCCCTAGACTCGAGGAGACCCTCTGCAGTCCCTCTCATCTGGCCGGGATGCCAGCGAGAGTGTTGGGCTGAAGGAAGGAGGGATACTCTCGATTTCGATTTTAATAATAGTAATAATAGATTTGTATGCCGCCCAATCCCGAAGGACTCCGGGCGGCTTACATAAAAACAGTTAAAAATATTAAAAAAGATTAAAATACAAGACAGAAACAAATTAAAAGCAAAACACAACATGCACTCAATTTTAATGGGGCTGAAGCTCAGTCAAGATCAACAACCCCAGGCCTGCCGGAACAGCCAGGTTTAAACAGACTTGCGGAAGGCCAAGAGAGTGGGGAGGGTCCGGATCCCAGGGAGTAGATCATTCCAAAGGGCTGGGGCAGCTACAGAGAAGGCCTTCTCCCGAGGAGCCGCCAGATGATACTGCATAGTCGACGGTACTCAGAGAAGGCCCGCCCTGTGCGATCTTATTGGGCGCTGGGAGGTATGTTGCAGGAGGCGGTCACGGAGATATTCAGGTCCTAGGCCATGTAGGGCTTTAAAGGTAATAACCAGCACCTTGAAGCGTGTCCGGAGACCAATGGGAAGCCAGTGCAGCTCACGGAGGATAGGTGTAACATGGGTGTACCTAGGTACACCCAGTATCGCTCGCGTGGCTGCATTCTGAACCATTTGTAGTCTCCGAACACTCTTCAGGGGCAGCCCCATGTAGAGCGCGTTACAGTAGTCAAGCCTTGAGGTGATGAGGGCATGAGTGATCATTTGGAGTGCCTCCTGGTCCAGGGAGGGCCGCAACTGGTGCACCAGGTGAACCTGGGCAAAAGCTCCCCTCGTCACAGCTGACAAATGATGTTCTAGTGTCAGCTGCGGATCCAGGAGAACACCCAAGTTGCGGGGCCTCTCTGAGGGGTGTAAGATTTCACCCCCCAGGTTTAAAGATGGAATATCTGGATTATTTTGGGGGGCAGCATCCAAAGCCACTCAGTTTTGTCAGGGTTGAGCACAAGCTTATTCATTCCCATCCAGACCCTGACAGCTTCCAGGCACTGGCACATTACTTCCACCGCTTCACTGAGTTGGCATGGGGCGGACAGATACAGCTGGGTATCGTCCGCATACTGGTGGTATTTAATCCCATACCTAAGAATGATCTCACCCAGCGGCTTCATGTAGATGTTAAATAGGATGGGGGACAGGACCGAGCCCTGTGGCACCCCGTATTCAAGGGGCCTAGGGGTTGACCTCTGCCCTCCAACCAACACTGACTGCGACCTGCCAGAGAGGTAAGAGGAGAACCACCGTAAAACGGTGCCTCCCACTCCCACCTCTTCCAGCCGCCACAGAAGGATACCATGGTTGATGGTATCGAAGGCCGCTGAGAGGTCAAGAAGCATCAGGATAGAGGAATGCCCTCTATCCCTGGCTCGCCAGAGATCATCGGTCTCGGCGACCAAAGCGGTTTCAGTGCAGTAACCAGGCCTGAAACCAGACTGAAAGGGATCTAGATAATCCGCTTCATCCAAGGTCCACTGGAGTTGGGAGGCCACCACCTTCTCAACAACCTTCCCTAAAAATGGGAGGTTGGAGACTGGACGGTAGTTTTTAAGGACAGCTGGATCCAGAGCAGGCTTCTTGAAGAGGGGTCTCACCACCGCTTCCTTCAAAGGTTGCAGGAAAGACCCCTCCCGAAGCGAGGTGTTTACAATCCTCTGGATCCAGCCTCGTGTCACCTCTCTGCCGGTCGAAACCAACCAGAAGGGACAAGGTTCCAGTAAACAGGTGGCGGCACTCATCGCTCCTATGGCCTTGTCCACTTCCTCAGAAGTGGCAAGCTGGAACTCACTCCACAAAGTTTGATCAAGGCTCTCCCTCGGCATCTCTGTTGGCACTGTCCAAGTGAAGTCCAGGTCTGTCCGAATCTGAGTGACTTTGTCCGACAGAAACTGAACAAATTCCTTAGCTCTTCCCTGTAAGGGTTCATTCGCATCCCTCCCTTTCAGGAGAGAGCGAGTTATCCTAAACGGGGTGGCCGGGCGCGATTCTGCGGATGCAATAAGGGCAGAAAAATGAGCACATTTCGCTGCCCGTATCGCCACTAAATAAGACCTAATAAAGGTTCTTAGTAATGTTCGGTTGGATTCGGAGTTACTAGCCCTCCAGCGTCGCTCTAGGCGTCTCTTTTGGCACTTCATCTCCCGGAGTTCCTTGGTAAACCAAGGGGCCCTCCTGGATCCACTGCTGCGGAGAGGCCGCAAAGGCACAATCCGATCTAATGCCCTAGCCGCTGCAGTATTCCAGGCAGCGACCAAGGACTCAGTCGAATTGTGGGCAAGGGAGTCAGGTATCTCCCCAAGCTCCGTCTGAAATCCCAATGGGTCCATCAGGTGCCTGGGGCGGAACCATTTAATCGGCTCCACCTCCCTGCAGTGGGGGAGCAGCTTCCGAAAAACAAGCCTTAATAGGAAGTGATCTGTCCATGACAAGGGTGAGATCTCAATCCCCTTTAATTTCAGATCACGTCTCCACTGCTCCGAGAGAAACACAAGGTTGAGCGTGTGTCCCGCCACATGAGTCGGACCCTGAATTACTTGGGTCAAGTCCATGGTTGCCATGGAAGCCATGAACTCCTGGGCCCCATCAGAGCATTTGCCAAGAGATGGCAGGTTGAAATCCCCCAGTACTATAAGTCTGGGGAACTCAACCGCCAGTCCGGCTACTGACTCCAGGAGCGCAGGCAGGGCTGCGACGCAGCTGGGAGGTAGGTACGTCAGCAACAAGCCCACTTGACCCCCTAGGTCCAACCTCACAAGGAGACACCCGGCATTCTCTGGAGTAGGGATCCTGCGAGAAACTAATGATTCCCGGATTATAATTGCAACTCCTCCATCCCTTCCCTGATGTCGTGGTTGGTGGAGCACCTGAAACCCTTCTGGGCACATTTCTGAGTGGGTGACTCCTCCCTCGTGGCCCAGCCAGGTTTCAGTAATACATGCCAGGTCTGCCCCCTCGTCTAATAGTAAGTCCCCGGACGAGGGGAGCTTTATGAACCACAGACCTGGCATTTAGCAGCAGCAGCCTGAGACCAGGCCCCTGATTTCCCATGTCACCTGGTTCCTGAGTTGAGCTATCAGGGCCGGAATGAGGGATCGCTGTGACGTAGTGAACCTTCCTTCTCCGGTAATGGCTAGCCCTGGAGCTCCCATCGTACCTGCCCCTCCCAGTTGTGACCGTAATGCTCCGGCCTGCCCCCATGCCCATAGACCCCCCTCTATCTCTCAAGGCCCCCGCTCTACTCGGCAGGCCATTCAGATCAGACATTCTGGGATGAGAGGCGGATCCGGGCCCTCATCCACTTCTGCTTCCGCACTCAGTGGAGGGGGCTCCAGACCACGCTCTCAATCCCCTCATATGTGCCAACCAGGCATTCTCTCTCTCTCTCTCTCTCTCCCTCCCTCTCTGGCAAATCTGAGCAGCCGCTGCTGGGAGCCTGTCCCATGCCTTCTCCCAACCCCCACACCCCTTCTCTGCCTTGTGGACCTAGAATTGATTGCTGTCTCCAGGCTGGCTCTCCTCTCCTATTATGGTGGAAGGCGTCTCACAAAAACCACTGCATGGCAGTTGGAAACTGCTGTGCGGTGTTTTGTTGCCACGTGCGTGGCTGCGCAGCTTAGAGGGAACAGTGCTCCTGAACAACGAACATCAGAAGTGTCTTACCTGGGCTAAAGAAAAACAGACCTGGTCTGTTGCTCAGTGGTCCAAAGTTCTCTTTTCTGATGAGAGCAACTTTTCATTTGGAAACCAAGGACCCAGAGTATGGAGGAAGAATGGAGAGGCACACACTGCAAGATGCTTGAAGTCCAGTGTGAAGTTTCCACAGTCTGTGTTGATTTGGGGAGCCATATCATCTGCTGGTATTGGTCCATTGTGCTTCAGTCCAGGGTCAATGCAGCCATCTACCAAGAGATTTTGGAGCACTTCATGCTTCTTTCTGCAGACGAGCTTTATGGGGATGCTGACTTCATTTTCCAGCAGGACTTGGCACTTGCCCACACTGCCAAAAGCACCAAAACCTGGTTCAATGACCGTGAGATTACTGGGCTTGAGTGGACAGCAAACTCACCTGACCTGAACCACATAGAGAATCTATGGGGCATTGCCAAGAGAAAGATGAGAGACATGAGACCAAACAATGCAGAAGAGCTGAAGGCCGCTATTGAAGCATCCTGGTCTTCCATAACATCTCAGCAGTGCCACAGGCTGATAGCTTCCATGCCACGCCGCAATGAGGCAGTAATTGCTGCAAAAGGGGCCCAAACCCAGTACTGAGTACATATGCATGCTTATACTTTTCAGAGGTCCAATATTGTTCTCTTGTTTTATTGATTGCATGTAATATTCTAATTTTCTGAGATTGTGGATTTGGGGTTTTCATGAGCTGTAAGCCATACTCATCACAATTATGACAAATCACAGCTTGAACTATCTTGCTTTGCATGTAATGAGTCTATCTCATATATTAGTTTCACCTTTTAAGTTGCATTACTGAAATAAATGAACTTTTGCACATTTAATTAATTAAATTATTAATGAGATCCCTGAGGCTGATGCTGCAAAACTAAATACTGGATATCTGGCTCAATTTTTGTAAGGAACAAATGAAAGTCTCCTCTTTCGGAAATATTTAAGCGGTTTCTTGCTTTGGTCATAATATGATTAACACCACTAAAGCCTGATTCCACAAGATATGAGGTAGGGAAAAGTATCAATAAACTGAATATTATTTTCCACATATTTGGATATAAGACAGGTATTTTTTTATTTTGCCATAGGTTTTTCATATCCACCAGTATCAAATTTATGTTTATTTTCTTCATCATATCTAATTTCTAACAGTTCTTCTTGGCAAGTTGTATCAGCCTCTTCAATATTTGCGGTAAAATGATTTTTCATCCAGTCATACACCTTCAAAATATCTTTGAATCCTTTTTCCATGGCCAATTTAAGTTCGTGGAGGTGGCTACTGAATCTGTCAATATCCTCTGGAGTTACATCATCTTTTATAGATGATAATTCAGGAAACTGATGAAATTCTCTCTTCAATAGATTATAACGAAGTAGTTCAAGTTTGTCAATAAATAATGACACAATACTTTGGCAACCTATGAGAGTTTTATTAGCTCTTTGAAGCTGCAAATTGACATCATTAAATCTTTTGAAAATATCTGCCAAATAAATTCTGTACTGTTTTTAACTGTTGACACAGATTGGTCTCATTATCACTTTCAAAAAATTGTATGACACTATCATATAATGCTACAAAGCGAGCCAAAGATGTACCCTTTGACAGCCACCGAACTTCTGTGTGCAAAAGTAATGTAAGAAAATCTTCATTATAGTCCTGGCAAAGCTGTCGAAACATTCTATCATTTTTTTTGCATTGGATTTGATCTTGTTCATGGCTCAAATTATTATAGTTAATGATGAATGGAGACCTGTACTTAGATGTTTTCCTACAAGATGTTGTCTGTGCACCACCCAATGAATACATAAAACATTTGACACTTCTTCCTTCAAATAAGCAACAAATCCACGAAAGCGGCCTACCATTGATGATGCTCCATCAGTAGCACATGCAACATTATTCAAAGAAATATTATTTTTTGTAAAGTATGATTTCACAGTATTAAATATAGATAATCCTCTGGTATCTATAATGAGATTTATTGTGAATAGCATTTCTTCTCATAATGTACTGTTTTCATCAAAATAATGTACATATGCCATCAATAAAGCATAATTATTTGCAATGGTAGACTCATCCAATTGCATGGAAATTGCATGAGTTTTGGAGAACACATAAGTTTTTTTCAACATTAACTGCCATTTCTTCAATTCGTCGCTTTACTGTGCTATCGCTTAGGGGCAACATTTTTAAAATTTCAGGTATATCCTGATGCATTACTGTTGAGATAAATTCTTTTATAGAGGGTATTATTACAGTTTCTCCAATATTATAGCTTTTACCACTTTTTGCAATTGTGAAATGTGATAAGCGGCAATTAATCCATCTTCGTTCGCAGCACGTTGTTTCTTAAATGATGCAATGATTGTTGAACAATTTTGACATTGTTTATATATTGCCTGAAAATATTCAATGGGCTTGTCCTTATCATTTGGATGCTTTGTAGAAAGATGTTCTCACATTCGACTTGGCTTCATTGCCTCATTGGATAATGTTTTATGACATAATAAACACACTGGATGTTGTTTATTTACAACAGATTCTATGAAATCCATCTTCAGATACTCTGGCAAATAGCCACGAGCGTATTTCTTTTTTTGAGACATGGGCTCACAATATTTCACAATATTTTGTTTGAAGCTGTAGGCATGTGTTCACTCTCACAAATCTAACTGCATACTGACCAGTGTGACCGCAAACAAAAGAGCCTGCGCCGCGTATCATCGACTGCGCATGCCTCTTGCACATCGTGGATTGGGTTTGGGGTTGCGCCGGCTACCAGCTCTGCTTGTCTGTTACAGCTGGGTGGTGTGGGGGGGAGATGTGCAAGCTATTCTGGGACGAGGCTCTTTTGTTTGCAGTCACACTATAGCACCATTTAGTTTCACTTACGTAACATGAACTAAACTTATGCGTGGGCGATACAAATAGTATATTTTCAGAAATTTAAATTGTCACGGAGAATTTTATGAAAACCTAATGGAAATGTTTTTAAATAATGCTATGAAATTTTTTTTTAAAGTCAATTAAATAAAAAAAAGGAAAGTGCTTCAGTATCGGACAAAACCCCTACTGCCCATTGTAAAAGCTGGACTCCCACTAGTGGGCAGTAGGGAACAGGTTGACTACCACTGGTGTAGATGATCCCAATACTTAATATATCTTGTGGAAAATGAAGAATAATGGTGTATGTTGATCGATTACAAGGTTTCTATGCATCCCTTCCATAGTCATCACTTACAATTCATATAAGATCACATATTAGCAAATCAAATATATTTATATATATTACTATTGTTGTACCTCATTTATTTGATTATCACCATTATTCTTCATTTTCCAAGAGTGACTACATTTTTTTTAATTTTTATATAACATAACATCTTTGTAAAACATTATACTTCTTTTAAATATCCATTGTGTTTCCTTTATCTGTACATATAAATCTTATATAACTATATACGTATTTTATTTCATATATCTTTTCTATCAATTCTATATATAACAGCTTTTATATACATCTTATATCATTTCATTTCCTACTATTATAGTCTACAGTCTATTTTGTGTTTCAACCTTTTATTCATTTTCCGGTTTTGTAATTGTTTTGTCATTTCTTGATCTTTCTTTTTTTCTTTATTGCTTTCCTATTTTTTTACTTCTTTCTCTAGCCAATTATACCATAAATCCCATACTGAATAGTATTCGGATTCTTCTTTATCTTTTAGTTCTTTTGTAAATCTATCCATTTCGGTGCATTCCAATTTTTTTTATTAAATTTTCTTCCGTTAGTATACATTTATTTTTCCAATTCCGTGCAAATGTAATTCTTGTCGTGATTATGTGTAGAATTAGATATTTGATACTTTTCTCATAGTTTTGCTTTATCCTAGTAGAAATAATTCTGGTTTTAGTTCTATTTGGTGTGTGGTGATTTCTTCCAGCCAGTCTTTTATTTTTATCCAATATTATTTTGCAGATGTGCATGTCCACCACATATGATAGTACGTTCCGTGTTTTGATTGCACTTCCAACAAGTTGGTGAACATTCCGGGAACATTTTTGCAATTCTTGCTGGTGGGAGATGCCATCTGTAAAACGTCTTATGTGTAACCTCTCTGTATGCCTTTGCCATCATTAATTTATAGTTTATTTCCCAATTTTTTCCCATTCTGCCAATTCTATAGTATATGCGAAATTTGTTACCCATGTTATTATAGTTTCTTTCACAACTACTTCTTCCATTTTGAATCTTAATAAGTAATGATATATATTTTTATAAATTTCTCTTTGGTTCCCTGTAGAATTTTATCGAATTCTTGTGCCTCCTTATAAAATCCATTTCTTTCTCTATCTTTTTTGTACCTTGCTTGTATTTGTAGGTATGGCCCCCAGTCTGTATCTATTCCCTCATATTTCAGTTCTTGCCTTGTTTTCAACCTTTCTTGATTATCTAATATATCTTTGTATCTAATTATTTTATTTGTGTCTAATACGTTCAGATAGATTAGTGTTTCCATAGTGGATAGCCAAATTTTATTGTAATGTTTTCTTTTGATTTTTGACCATATTTGAAATAGAGCATTTCTGATTTCGTTTCTTTGGAAGTAATCATGAGTTTTGTCATGGTCCCAAATAAGGGCATGCACACCCAGTTCTAAATTATATCCTTCTATTGTTAGTATTCTCCTATTTTTTAAATTAATCTAATCCCTTATCCAGGTGAGAACTGCTGCTTGACAGTAGAGCTTCCAATCCGGGAGTCCAAAACCTCCTTTTTCTCTGCTGTCATGTAGTAATTTTAGTTTGATTCGTGACTTTTTCCCTAACCAAATGAATTCTGCTATTAATTTATTTAGATCTATGAAAAAAAAAATTCCCTAAATTGATTGGTACCACTTTTGA
Organism: Thamnophis elegans; assembly: GCF_009769535.1. NCBI lineage: Eukaryota > Metazoa > Chordata > Lepidosauria > Squamata > Natricidae > Thamnophis > Thamnophis elegans. Next base: position 56,795,587 of record NC_045558.1, on the reverse strand, counting down.
AATAAGAACAAATTTTTGGGTAGTACATTCATTTTGACAATGACAATTCTTCCCATTAATGATATTTGCATTTTCTTCCAATTTTCCAAATCCTTTTTTATTTTCTGTATCATTTTGTCATATTTATCTTCCTTAATTGTTGAATATTTTCCCGCCAGCCAAATTCCTAAATATTTTACTTTTTTTACTATCTACATTCCCATAATTTTCTCTAATTCTTGCTCTTGTTTTTAGTGAGAATTTTTTGTAATGATTGTTGTTTTATTCTTATTAATTTTAAGTCCTGCTACTTTGCCAAATTCCTCTATTTTTCAATTTAGTTCCTGTTTCTAATGGCTCCTCTAATATAAATACCATGTCATCTGCGAATGCTTGCATTTTATATTCCTCTTTTTTATTTTTAATAACTTTATTTCTTGGTTACTGTATTTTTGGGAGTATAAGACGCACCTTTTTACCTCAAAAAAGAGGCTAAAAATCTGTCTCAGAATTTGTATCTCTCTTCCTTTGTATGTTATTTGTTCTCCTTTTAATTTCTTATATACTTCATCACTTACTGATTGTCTAGTGAAAAGTACGTGTATTTGTTTTGGAAGCCTATGCCTCCTGGCGTCATTCGTATGAATTCAATATACCTCATCTATATCCCTCCTGTTTCTTGTTTGTTTTTTTTGTAATATGTTTGCTACAATTTCTGTAATAGTTTCCCATAGATCTACTACTATTTCTTCACAGAACTGTATGTAGGAACTACAATTCTGCTGGTAATGTGAAGTTGCAAAATATTCCTCTGCATATTCAGTAACTACAAAATCTGGAACGCTTCACAAAAGGTTTCTACAATTAGATTCAATTTTCCCCCACTTGATTTTTTTCAGTACGGTTGTACTATCAATATGAAGATTTTTATTAATGTCTCGTTTCCATGCTTCTTTTTTAAATTTTTCTCCCCTTCAGATGATGATGTTGTTTCATTTCTATGAGAGCATACAAATACAATTGAGGCTATTTTCTTCAATTAATTCCTGCCATATGGATATACTCTTCTCATAGATCTAATAGTAGTAAAAGAATTCCATTGAAAAAGTTCTCATACTGTTCTTAGGTGAATAATATTGAAGATGAAATATGTATAGAAAAGTACTTGTGATGATTCCTTCTTACATTATTCATATACCATGTGTCTCTCCATAGACTATTTCAGATACTTATAGCAAATAAAGGTAATTATTTTATTGTCAGCCCTGAAGCCATTTTGGGAGCATCTTCAGGGCTGCTACAGCAAGGCTTGTTGGAGCTGTGGGAATGTGAGGAGGGAGATAGAGATTGCTGGGGGATGTGTAGCCAAAATAACATTCTTTCCCGTGGGAGCCAAGGACCTCCTACCAGGTGTTGGGAGGGGCATGGACAAAAGTCAGCCAGCGATGGGACTATGACCTGATTGGACCATGTGATGGACGTGTGACCTGGGGGCAAGAATTGGTTTTGATTTAGGTGGGGAACACCTCAGGTCCTTCAAGTCGGGTTTTTACCAGCTGTGTTAATATGACATTATAGAGGAAACTCTAGACTTCAGGATTTTGATTGCTTTGGGTTTGTTACTTGGAATCCTGACATTTATTCTTGATGAAAAATGCAGAATTTATACTATATGGTACAATATATAGCTGCCTAACATTTGTTAAAACATGGGTGGCAAGAGATAGGGCAAAAGATTAAGCTTAAACAATGGAGCAGCTGTTTTATTATGTATACAAATCATCCATGATTTATAATTTCTACTCCTAAAGAACAATTTTGGAAACTCAAAAACTTGCATCCAACTTTTGGATATTTTTCTTAGATAAATGTATTTTACAAATATGGATTTTGCATTTTTTACAATGACATTCCTTTTTTTCTATCACTCTTTAGCTTTTTAATTCAAAGTAAAAAGAACGGAAGTGAGTACATCAACATTATGCAAACACAAGTAGTAGAACAAAGTCAAACTAGAGTCTTGGACTTTAAGAGAGCTAATTTCAATAAACTTAGAGAGAGCTTGGGAAAAATTCCATGCATGAGAATCCTCAAGGGGAAAACAACTCAAGAAGCTTGGGAAATTTTGAAAAATGAGATTACAAAAGCCCAGTCTAGCACAATACCAATGAAGAAGAAAAATAACAGCTCCCAAAAGAAACCAGCATGGTTGCATAAAGAACTCTCTGACAAATTGAAAGACAAAAAAGATAAGTATAAAAAGTGGAAAGAGGGGGACATAACTATCAGCAAATAGCCCAAGCCTGTAAAGATGAAGTGAGGAAAACTAAGGCTCACAATGAAGAAAGGCTTGCCACAAAAGTAAAAATTTACAAAAAAGCTTCTTCCAACATGTTAAAAACAAGAAAAAATTTAAGGAAACAATTGGTCCATTTCTGGGAGAAAGTGGCAAGAAGGTGACAAGCAACAGGGAGAAAGCAGAACTATTTAACTCATGTTTTGCATCTGTCTTTACACAAAGGGATAAAACAGTCCAATCTATCAAAAACAGAACCACAAAAATCAGATTAGGAACACAAATTGAAATAGGGAAAAAAACAGTAAGTGAGCACCTGTCTACCCTAGATGAGTTCAAATCACCAGGACCGGATGGATTACACCCCAGGGTTCTGAAGGAACTGACAGACAAGATCTCAGAACCACTGAATTATATCTTTCAGAGATCATGGAACACCGGGGAACTACCAGAGGATTGGAAAAGAGCTGATGTGGTTCCCATCTTCAAAAAAGGGAAAAAAATAGATCCAGGAAACTACAGACCTATCAGCCTGACCTCAATACCAGGAAAGATTCTGGAAAAAATAACCAAGCAACAAATAGCGAACACCTAGAAGCAAACAAAGTAATAGTCAAAAGCCAACATGGATTTGTCAAAAACAGATCATGCCAGACTAATCTTATTGCATTCTTTGATAATGTGACAAAATTAGTGGACCAGAGGAATGCCGTTGATATAGTTTACTTGGACTTCAGTAACGCATTTGATAAGGTAGACCATAACCTACTACTAGATAAAGTAGAAGAATGTGGGTTAGACAGCATCATCACCAGATGGATTCGTAACTGGCTGATCAACTGCACTCAACGTGTAGTCCTCAATGAAACTGCATCTACACGGAGGGAAGTATGCAGTGGAGAACCCCAAGGCTCTATTTTAGGCCCAGTACTCTTCAACATCTTCATCAATGATTTGGATCAGGGACTAAATGGGGAACTCATCAAATTTGCAGATGACACCAAGCTGGCAGGAATAGTCAACACTCCAGAAGATAGGCTCAAGATACAGAAGAATCTTGACAAACTTGAACATTGGGCACTATCTAATAAAATGAAATTCAATGGTGAAAAGAGTAAGGTTCTACATTTAGGCAACAAAAATGAAGTGCACAGGTACAGTATAGGTGGTACCTTTCTCAGTAGTAGTAATTGTGAAAGGGATCTTGGAGTCCTAGTGGACAACCATTTAAATATGAGCCAGAAGTGTGCAGCAGCTGCCAAAAAGCCAACACAGTTCTGGGCTGCAAAATAGAGGGATAGAATCAAGATCACGTGAAGTGTTAATACCACTTTATAATGCCTTGGTAAGGCCACACTTGGAATACTGATGTGGAGACTCTGGAAAGAGTGCAGAGAAGAGCAACAAAGATGATTAGGGGACTGGAGACTAAAACATATGAAGAACGGTTGCAGGAACTGGGTATGTCTAGTTTAAGAGAAAGAAGGACTAGGGGAGACATGATAGCAGTGTTCCAATATCTCAGGGATTGCCACAAAGAGGAAGTCAAACTATTCTCCAAGGCACCAGAGGTAGAATAAGAAACAATGGGTGGAAACTAATCAAGGAGAGAAGCAACTTAGAACTGAGAAGAAATTTCCTGACAGTTAGAACAATTAATCAGTGGAACAGCTTGCCTCCAGAAGTTGTGAATGCCTCAACATTGCAAGTCTTTAAGAAGATGTTGGATAGCCATCTGTCTGAAACGATATAGGGTTTCCTGCCTAGGAAGGGGGTTGGACTAGAAGACCTCCAAGGTCCCTTCCAACTCTGCTATTGTACTGTGTTATATTGAGTACATTGTGTTGGAAGAAATATTCATTTGTTTCAGTTCCAAGCGGGGAGAAAGATACTAGAAACATGGAGGCTGGTTGGAATGATGGTTTAATGATGAAGGAGAACCACCTGTGATTCTAGGCAACTGACAAAATGGAGTTGAGAATGGGGGGGGAGTTGTATCTTATTTGGGCTTTGTATTTGAGCTTCCTGTTTCTATGCAATAACATGTATTCTATTGGCTGTTGTAGGGGTCATAGCTAACCCTGTAGGTTGTCTGAGAAGTTGGTTGAAGTCTAGAGGAAGATGCAATGTCCTTAGGAGATTATATGCAGTGAATTCTGCTGATAGATAATCCTACTATGTCCTGGAGGATCATGTCTTAATCCCATCATCCTGGAGCTGAAAGTCTTTTGTTTTGTACAGGCTGGCCCAGTCCTTCTCAATAGGCACCAAATATCTGCTGGGGGCAGGGAGCTGAAGCTCTGAGTTTCTGTCTTTAGAAACATGTTTCCCCTTTAGGGAAATATAATATTCTGCCTTTTTAAATATTTCTCAATATATTTCATTCTTCTAGGAGGGGTGACTTCCCTCAATTGGGTCATGACAAACTGATTTTCACTTCTTGATCTCAGCATTTTTTTATTTGAGAGAAGTGTGGATATTAGATTATCACTATTATCTTATATCTGAAAGTTTGGAGAGTGAACATTGTAGCTGTATTACAGGAAAGCAAAGTCCTGATGCTACTATGAGATTTCACTTCATAATAAAGACAATGAAAAATAATCAGAAATTCAGAACACAATTGTTCAAATAAAACAGAATGTCTAACATTGCCTCTAAAATTGCATTCTCTTGTAGCTATGGAAAAATAAATCTACACCTGAATCCTCATCTGCCTGATGTTTCAATTTTAAATGGTAGGAAGTGTTTAAAGATCCAAAACTGACCCCTTTCAAACATCCAAATTTGAATGCAAACAAAAACTGAGCATCTTGTTGACTAAATGGTACTCAGTAAGGTCATTTATTTTTATCACTTTTCGTTGTGATCACAATTCTGGGTGATCCAAGGTTTTAGAAAACTGAATTCATTTGGATGTATTTGTTTCTTGAAAACTTTTATATGACCTCAAAATCTATTACAGGTCAATTAGTAGAAATATTTTTCATTTTCTCCACAAATACAGCATTTTTCAGTTTAGTAGTTTAGTCTAATCTTCAGTAAGTTGGTCGCATGGTACCTTAACAATTATGCAGTTGAACACTAAACTACTTTTTATTTCTTGTTTTTTTTCTTAGATTGATTCAATCTGTTTTCTTGTAAATGGAAACCTCTGTATTTTATTATTTGCTTGTGGCACAAATAAATGTTTGTCTCTTTCTAACATGTAAATAATTTTTTTTCAGTTACAGGGAACAAGTAATCCTCCAATGAATGGAATAAGTGATGAAACATTTCCCACCACTGAATTTGACTAGGATGGTACATTAGCACCATGTCATTCTGTAGGTTTGCAAACATTTGTTTCCAATGTCCTGCCAGCATTTTACTCGTTGATATTCATCTTTGGCCTTGTGGGCAATGTGCTAATTGTACTTGATCTCATCAAATATAAGAAGATTAAGAGCATGACAGATCTGTTAAATTTAGCTGTGATCTGCTTTTCAATTTTTCACTTCCCTTTCAGATTTATTATTGAAAGCATGACTGGATATTTGGAGACACAATATGCAAAATTTATGCTGGGATCTTTTTTTTATGCTGCCACAGGGGAAGTTTTTTCATTGTCCTCTTGACCATTGATCAATATTTAGATGTAGTTTATTTAACATCTGCATTAAAATCCTGAGTAATATGGTTTAATTACAAGCATTCACACATGGGGTCTGGCAAGTTTAGTCTTCTCACCAGGATTAGTTTTTTTCAGGTTACAGGTAGAAAACTATAAGAAATTTTGTACTTCTAATTTTCCACATGAAAGTCATTTTGCATGGAACGAGTTTTTTACACTGAAAATGTTCTTCATAGGTCTGATTTTTCCAAAGATGATTGTGATCTTCTGCTATGCACCCATTTTAAGTACCCTATTAAAATCGAGAAATGTGAAGAAAATAAGCCTGGATTATTTTCATCATCAGTTATTTATTTCCCCTTCTGGGCCCCAAACATTTTTTTTTCTGCTTCAGTTATTTCACACTTCATTTTTTGCTGACAACTGTGACAATTTAAAGAGAATGAATATAGCATTGCAACTGACTGAAACACTTGCAGTAGAGTTCATTGTTGTATCAATCCTTTGATCTATGCTTTTGCTAGTGAATTTAAAAAATACGTTATCAGCCTTTGCCATCCATGAAATGTCTGTGTTTTTCTGTATAAAGATCCTCTGGACAGAAGAGTTTCACATATTAACATTTTAATGGAAATGAAGACATTTCAGCAATTTTACAGAACATGTGTAGAGAAAAATATGATTTAACTTTAAGGATTAAGTCACTTGATCGCCTCCTGCCAATTACCTCCCTGCGACCTATTAGATCGCATAGATTAGGCCTCCTCCGAGTTCCATCTGCCAGTCAGTGTCGACTGGCAACCACACGGAGGAGAGCCTTTTCAGTAGTAGCTCCGACCCTTTGGAACGATCTCCCTGTGGAGATTCGTACCCTCACCACCGTCCAGACCTTCCGCACAGCCCTCAAGTCCTGGCTATCCCGTCAGGCCTGGGGATAAAGATCGTAATCTGTCCCCACCCGAATGATGAATGAATGTTGTGTACTATTTTTACTCATGTATTGTTTCATGTTTACTGTTTTGTACCCCCTTCCCTATATTTTGTAAGCTGCCCTGAGTCCCCTCAGGGAAAAGGGCGGCCTATAAATAATAATAAAACTCTAAAAAACTCTAAACTTTTAACGAAGCTACTTTTGTGTTAGACCAGATTCTTTTGTCTTAGAACAGTGTTTTTCAACCACTGTGCCGCGGCACACTAGTGTGCCATGACATAGTGTAAGGTGTGCCGTGGGAAAAACACCCGCCGAGTGTTTTTGCCTCGGGACATCTCTGTGTCTCGAAAGTTGCTTTTGGGACACAGGGATGCCTCTATTAAGTCCCTGCGGCCCCGCGTTTACTTTAAAAACGCGGGGACCGCCGGGAGGTAGCGCACGCAGGGACGTCACTGACGTCCCATGCGTGCGCCCACAGCAACAATTGCGTAGGACCAGAGAAGCGAGGAGAACGCGCGGTCAACTTGGTAAGTGTTACCAGCGGCGCGTCTCCTTCGGTGTTCCGAGCACCGAAGTGGGGCAGTACACAGGCATACAGCCTTCAGTAATACACTGTGTGGCTGAAGGCTGTATGTCTGTGGGGGAACTATACTGGACCTAATGTGGGGGGACTATACTGGACCTAATGTGGGGGGACTATACTGGGCCTAATGTGGGGGAACTATACTGGACCTAATGTGGGGGACTATACTGGACCTAATGTGGGGGAATTACAACCTAATGTTGGGGAACTACAACCTAATGTGGGGGTAACTATACTGCCAACCTAATGTGGGGGAAAATAAGATATATGCAAGATAAGATATATGCAGTGTGCATAGGAATTTGTTCATAGTTTTTTTTAACTATAGTTTGGCCCTCCAACAGTCTGAGGGACCGTGAACTGGCCCCCTGTTTAAAGAGGAGACAAGTGCAGTAAGTACTGAGTGACAGTGAGACAGGAGCAGATACTGCAGTGATGGACAAGTTTTTGAAAAGGAAAGAACTGGACTCTGAACAAAATTCGCAGCCAGATGAGAGCCCAAGTATGAGTGGGGATCAAAAGAAAGCAAAGATGGTTAGCTCAAGCAAATTCTCTGGCACAAGGCAATATAGCAAAAGCTATATTTCATTTGGATTTACTTTCACTGGAGATGCAAAGAAACCAACTCCACTGTGCGTGGTGAAAAGCTATCTAACAGTGCTATGGTCCCAAGTAAACTTAAACGCCATCTCCAAACGAAACACCCTTCGCTTCAAAATAAGAATGCGGACTATTTTGTTTGCCTGCGTGAAAACACGGAGAAACAGGCAACTTTCATGAGAAAAACCACAAAGGTAAATGAAAGAGCTCTTAAAGCTAGCTATCAAGTTGCTGAACTTATAGCCAAGTCAAAAAAGTCGCACACTGTGGCAGAGACATTAATACTTCCTGCCTGCAAAGCTATTGTAGAGGAGATGCTAGGACCTGAAGCAGCTAAGGAAATAGCCAAAGTCCGACTCTCAGACAACACAATTTCCAGACGTATTAATGACATGTCTGCAGACATCGAAAGTGTGGTTTTGGAAAAGATCCGTATCAGTGAGAAATTTGCATTGCAACTTGACGAGTCTATTGATATCAGTGGACATGCTCAACTTTTGGCCAATATGCGTTTTGTGGATGGTGATGCAATTAGAGAAAACTTCTTTTTTTGCAAGGCATTGCCAGAAAAAACAACAGGAGAAGAAATTTTTCGGGCCACATCAAAATACCTTGAACAAGGAGAACTTAAGTGGGAAAACTGCACAAGTGTCTGCACCGATGGAGCTGCAGCCATGGTCGGGCACACCAAAGGCTTTGTAAGCAGAGTGAAGGAAAGAAATCCAGATGTGATTGTTACACATTGTTTTTTACACCGTGAGGCCCTCGTAGCCAAGACTTTACCAGCAGACCTAGTTCCTGTGTTGGATGATGTTGTGCGCATGGTAAACTTTGTAAAGGCACGACCCGTGCAAAGTCGCATATTTGCAGCTTTGTGTGAGGAGATGGGAGCGAAGCATAAAACCTTGCTGTTTCATACGGAGGTCCGGTTGTTGTCGCGTGGCAAGGTCTTGGTTCGTGTGTATGAGCTGCGGGAGGAACTTAAAGTGTTTCTGACAAATGACAGGTCAGATTACACAAAGCTGCTTGCAAGTGATGAGTGGTGTGCAAGGCTGGCATACCTGGCAGATATTTTTCATCATCTGAATGAACTGAACACACGAATGCAAGGCCGAAATGAAAACCTGCTTACAAGTACAGATAAAATAAATGGATTCCGTTCAAAGGTGCAACTCTGGCATCAACACGTGGAAAGTGGCAATCTTGAAATGTTCACACTCACCAAGCAATGGCAAGGTGTTCACACTGCTGCACTGTGTGAGATAATAGTTAAACATTTAAAAACTCTCGAGGAGAAGCTGTCATTTTATTTCTCTTCGGTCTCCACTGAATGCCTTGACTGGGTTAGGGACCCTTTTAGCTCAGCATCAATTGGTGGAAAGGACATGACTTTACAGGAGCAGGAGGAACTAACTGAACTGAGACAAAATTGTGGTTTCAAGCTAAGATTTGCTGATCTACCTTTGGACAGTTTTTGGTTGGATACTGCCAAGGAGTTCCCCGTTCTGGCAAACAAAGCTATTTTGACATTGCTCCCATTTTCCACCACATATCTGTGTGAGATGAGCTTTTCAAGCCTGACTGCTATAAAAACTAAAGACAGAGAGAGACTGAGAGCTGTTGATGAAGAGCTACGTGTGTGTCTTTCTTCGATTCCTGCCAGAATATCAGCTTTATGTTCAGAAAAACAGGCCCAGGTTTCGCACTAAGTAAACAGAAATATGAACAATTATAAAATAATTTCTTTTTGTTTATTTGATTCCTATTCAAGAGAATTACTTTATATATAGTCAATATAGGCACAGAGTTAAAAATTTTTAACATTTTCTAATGGTGGTGTGCCTCGTGATTTTTTTCATGAAAAAAGTGTCCCTTTGCACAAAAAAGGTTGAAAAACACTGTCTTAGAACACCAGATTCTGTGAGTTTGCAAACATTTGTTTCCAATGTCCTGCCAGCATTTTACTCTTTGGTATTTATCTTTGGCCTTGTGAGCAATGTGCTGTTTCTACTGGGCCTCATCAAATATAAGAAGATTAAAAGAGCATGACAGATATATCTGTTAAATTTAGCCATCTCTGATCTGCTCTTTTTTTCACTTCTCTTTCAAATTTATTATTCAATGCACGACTGGATATTTGGAGACACAATATACAAAATTTATGCTGGGAACTTTTTTTTATGCTGCCACAGTGGAAATTTTTTCGTTGTCCTCTTGACCATTGATCGATATTTAGATATACTTTATTCAGCATCTTTTTTGATAATGTTAGTTTACGAATTATACAGTGCATGAATATCACATGCAGTTCAATTTGACATATTATAGATTTGAATACTCTGCACATAGTGAAAAGAATCAATTCTTTGTTTGAGCAAAACATATTATATATACCCTATCACATCTGATATATATTTAAAATATCTTTTATAGCAGGACACATTTGATAATTTTAACTTCAAATAATTTCAATTCATTTTTTTTTAAAAAATAAGTACTTTATCTTTTCTAAATATACTGAAGCTGTAGTTCTATTAATATTTTTGGTAGTGTTAGTATAAACTTACTTAAGTTTTACTTCTATATAATCAAGAAATAGGTTACATTATGAATGCTGTATTTGTACAGTACACTATTCCGATATTGCAGATTTCCTGTATTACTTTATAAAGATGGACACAGTCCAAGTTAGTGTTTCAAAAAATTACTAAGCTATCAAATGGGATGTCAGCAAAGGTTATCTAGCATGATGAGAATGTTTAGAAATGTATTGATTCTAAGAGGAAAGGTCATTCAAAGTTGTTATATCCCATCAAAATGTAAAATTCCTCCTGTAGGTAATTTTTTTTTGAACTAGGAAAAAAAGTTTTAAAAATATTATTTTAATACAATTGCCTTAGCAGTAGTTTGGTGAAAAACTGTTAGCATTGGTGCAACAATTACAGCAAATATTGTTTGAGTATATTCTGGGTTCCTAGAAAATTAATGTTTTGAATCTGTACAATTCATAGGATATTGGGGCAACTTATTCCTTTATAACATGATATACTATTCATTGCTAACAAGTAAAATTAGTTCCCCATCCAATGGAGAAAGCAATCCAACTTCAGAATAATATCATTAAATGCCAGGGCCAATTCTAACTGGAAGTATGGTTTATTTTAAAGCTTTCAGTCACAGTACTGGATGACCATCGAGTTGATTAAATCATTACTCTACCAAGGATGACCTTCATTAGGTTTTCATTACTAAAACAACCATTTCTGAAACAGTCTCTACTTGGCGATCAAAATTCACTCAGTGTGGGGTCTTTGTAAAATGGTTATTCCCTCGTACAATGCAACTTTTAAAGTTAACATATGTTGGCTGACATCCATTTTGATGGAAAGGAAGTGAATAAAATAGAAATCTCTCTCTCTTTCTCTCTCTGTGCATGTTTGTGTGTATATAAAATCATACAGAGGTTACATAAAGTGAAATATTCTTAGTAATTTTCAACAATTGGTTGTTTTTTAATTTATTGTTTTAGGCCAGGAGTGTCAAACTAGCATTGTCTTGTCATCACGTGATGTATCACAACTTTTTTCTCCCTTTGCTAAACTGGGGGTGACCAGCACATGACAAATTCAGCCCACAGGTTTGACACGGGTTTTAGAATAAGAGTCCACAAAATTGTTGTATTTGACCTAAAATTATCACTTAACTATGAATATGTTTATATTTCATTTTAATTTTACCATATTGCTTAGCATTATTATACAGAAAGAAAAGCATACTTCAAACTATGCCCATGTACTGAAAACTAACAACTGTTTCTCCACATTTTAAAGTAGATTTTATGACATCATCATCATTTTAGCCATTGTCTATCCACTGCGGGATGAAGGCCTCTTCTGTATACTTCCAAATAATATGTTCTGAGCTCTTTTTTTTTTGCCATTGTTTTAATAAATACAATATTTGAAGAAAAATCAATCTGGTTCAGTTCCAAGCTGGGAGAAAGACACTAAAAACATGGGAGGCTGGTTGGAAAGATGGTTTATTGATGAAGCAGAACCAAATGTGATTCTGGGAAGCTGACAAAATGGAGTTGAGAGGGGGACTGTTATACCTTCTTTGGGCTTTGTATTTGATCTTCCTGTTCCTGTGCAAGAACATGTCTTTTAATATTCTATTGGCTGTTGTCAGATTCCTATAGGGGTCATGTAGGGGTCATAGCTGGCTCTATAGGCAAAAGAGGAAATGCAAATCCGAGGTGTTTGTCTGAGCTAATCAGGTCAACCTCTGGCTTATTGTTTAATAGTTCCAAGGTTTCTGTGACTTTGAAGTTTGGAGTGCTCAATGAAGAGGTTTGTATTGGTCAATTCCTATTGTGACTAATGACTTTTGTCCTGTGATGGATGTAGCATGAGGGGCTGTTTCTACTTCTATCACTCTGTTTTTGGTAGCTGTCAAACTTTGTTGCAAGCCGTTTTGAAATATCCTGTCTTGAATGCTTTTCTGCCTGCAGCATATGCTTTGCTTATGAATAGTGCCATCTAGATAGTTGGCTTCTTCTTTCAATAAGATCTTTATCTCCTAAGTGCTGGCATCTGCTGTGGGCTATTAAGAAAGACTTGAGAGCTGCTTCCTGCCTCTATAAAATACCGTATTTATCGGCGTATAACACGCACCGGCGTATAACACGCACCCCCCATTTTAACACAAAAATTTGAGTAAAAATTTTTTTCATTAAAAATAAATGACTTGGAAGCTCGGAACTTAATGTTGGATTAAAATTTATAACATTAGAACATGAATTATAACATTAACTCCTCTTAAAAGGCAAATATGAAATGAAAAAACACCTCTTTGAGCAAAAAAACTTAATCAGAATCACTGCTTTTTGGAAAACCAAAAACCTCTTCCTCATCTTCACTCTCTCCCTCTTTTTTCCCTTCCTTCCCCCTTCCTCTTGCCTATCAACTTCATCCTCTTTGTCTTTCTGCTCTTTCCCTCTCTTCCCCTTTTCTTCCTACCTCCTTCCTTCTCCCTCCCTTCTTCTTTTTCTTCCTTTCTTCTTCCATCTTCCTCCTTCTCCTTCCATTCTTTCTCCTTCCATCCATCTTTTCTCCTTCCATCTTCTCCCCCCCTCCCTTCTTCTTTTCCTCCCCCCTCCCTCCTTCCTTCCTCTCCTTCCCTTTCTCACACACAGGAAGGGGAGGGGGGCTATCTAGTCGCTTTCACAGCATAATTTCTTTATCTAACTTTTAAAAAACAGTGTGCAAATCAAACGAGATTTTCGTAACCTGCGAAGCACCAAGTTATATTATGTTGTTACAAATTCGCAGCTACTCCATTCTTTCTGATAGGGAACTACATTTCCCAAGATGCCTCAGGTCCTCAAAGCGCTGAACGCAGCTTTGCAATTGACTCCAGCGAGGCCTGGCAGCCGCCGGCTGGGGTGGTTGTCAGGGCGATGCGGAGCGGACGCGCCGTTTGTTACTGCTTCCAGCAATCAAGACGGAGAAGGGAAGCGACTGAAACGGACGCTGGCCTCGCTCTCCTGCTGCGGCTTCTGTTTCAGTAGGGAAGAAAACTTCCTTTCGCTTCCCGAATTTGACTGGGTCCCGGGGCTTCTGCCGGGCGGCAGAAGCCCGGGAAGCGAAAGGAAGTTTTCTTCCCTATTGAAACAGAAGCCGCAGCAGGAGAGCAGGGCTGCTGCCGGCCGTTTCACCTTGCGCAGCGAATTTGACTGGGTCCCGGGGCTTCTGCCACCCGGAGTATTGGCGTATAACACGCAGGCAGGGTTTAAGCTTGCAATTTTAGTTTTAAAACTGCGTGTTATACGCCGATAAATACGGTATGTTTTTCCATTTCTCATTTAGGAAAATATATTCTGCCTTTTTAAATACTCCTCAAAATATTTCATTCTTCCAAGTATGCATTTTGGAATATTGTGTTGGAAGAAATGTCCATCTGGGTTCATTTCCAAGTGGGGAGAAAGACACTGGAAACATGGAAGCTGTTTGGAAAGGTGATTTAATGGTGGACAGGACCACGTAGTTTGAGGTCCTGGGCAATTGAGCACATGGGTGGGGGGAAAGAGATAGAGAGGGGATGATGCTTACTTTCTACAATTGTATGCACTCATAGATTGTTTGTGCATGTGTGTGTAATAGGGTTATTCAGGGTGCTACAATTAAAGTTATTCAGGATGCTACAATTAAAAAAATAAAATAGAGATGATCTCCAATATATTTTCTAACCAAAGTATAACTTTAAAATGGCAAACGCTTTTCAATCAATTCCAATTTATGCACGTTGCACTAAAACACCCAAAATTTGATTATGCCATCTAATACTTGTCCAGTTTTTTTGCAGTTAATTTAGCAGGGTTCTTTAGGTTCACGTATTCCCTGAACATGATGGAAAAGTCCTGTTTCTTTAGCTGTAGGTATTTGCACACTGCATACTGCCCTTTAACAAATATTTCACCTGAGTGACATCACAGCAAAACAAAGCGGGGAAACAGGGCTCTGTTATTCCCACTCAATTTCGCCTGTCTGGCGACACTCAATGGGCATTGTTAAACCCAGAGGTGTTAGCAAAGGTAGAGAGGAAGGCCCGAAAACTGTGTGGAGAAAGGCAATCTCCCGCTAGAATGAAGAGAAACCCCTTGGAGCCAACAGGAGAGAAGGTGGTCATCATGGCTGACCAAAAGCTGTGAGAGTTTGGTGAGAGACTGGAAGACAAAAATCAAAGAGCAATGTGGCTCTACTGGGTGAGAACTTTCTAATCTTCTGCAAATGAATTTATCCTGATATAATAGTAGAAAAGTGGGAAAGTGGGAGTAAAAAAAAAGATGGAACAGGGTTTCTGCTCCACAAGATTAGCAGCAACTAGGTTTTCAGAGCTATTGACATATCCAGAAAAGAATAACAGACCAACTATAAAGAAACGGAGACTGAGTTAGAGGAACACCTTGACTAACTGTTTTGAAACAACTCTAAAAAATCAAAGTTTACTAATACGTTTACCATTATTTTTTTGGACTGATGTTGGATTTAGAACACTTAAGCAGCTTTCTCAGCATTTAAAAAAGAGTAAGTGTGCCATCTACTGACCAGAAGAGTGCATATAAAGTGAAGTGACTGATACAATATTTACAAAGACTCCATAAAGACTCTTGTGATATTCAGAGAGGACATTAAAGGAAGAAATGGATCAAGCTATCTTAGGCTAATAGAGAATTAGAAGAGACAATAACCTTTCTCGAGATGGAAAAGGCAGATTTTATCTGTGATTTCAGAATATTGTGGAAGAGAACGAGGAAGACTTGGTTGAGGTGATGATAGAGCTGCTAGCTGGAGTATTACAGAAAAATAAACATGATGTACAAAGAGATATAGATGAAATATTTAAAAGTCATACAAACTATGCAAGAAGGCATAAATTACCAAAAGAAGTGAACGTGAGGTTTACCAAGAAGAAACCGAGAGATGAAGTATACAAAAGAACAAGAGATGAACCTATGAAGTATAAAGGGAGAGAAACATTGACTTTAAAACAGATACCGAGGAGAGTTAGAAAGCAGAGGAGACAATATAAATTCCTGACAGGACAACTGATCAAATATAATGTGACATTCAGATAGTTGATACCAGAAGAAATTCTGGTCTCCTGGCAAGACAAAAAATTCAGGGTGGATACTTTAGATAAAGCACATGAATTTTTTGAACACCGTTTTACTGCAAGTGAAGGAAAGCAGAGAGGAGATAGAAAGTAAAAGTTAAGATGAATTGCAAGTAGAAGAAAAAGCTTTAGAGCAGGAAGAAAGAGTGAGGGTAGAAAATGAGTGGACAGAACACGAGGTGCAAGAACAAAAGGACAGAGGGTGATAAGAACAATTAGAAGGGTGAGACCTATAAGTGAAAAGAGGGATGAGGAAGTAAAGAAGCTATCTGTTAACATAAATGGATTGAACTCCCATACAAAAAGAAAAAAAACCCTTCACAAAATTACAAAGATTAAAATTGGATATAATTTGCCTTCAAGAAGTGCATATTAAAAAGCAACACAGTAACCTATTGGAATACCCCAAAATTGGGAAATTGTACTTGTCACTAGCATATCAAAAGAGGTGCAGCACTGTATGTCAGAGAATTGTTAAAAACTGAACAAATATGTGCAGATGAAGAAGGGAGAATACTAATTATGGAGGTATTAATAAAACAGAAACAAACCCTCTTGATTGCAATATAAACTCCAAATAATAAGCAGGAAAAGTTTTACAAAAGACTTCATAAAAAGATAATAAAATGGACTATGGAAATAATTGTATGATACATGATAGGGATTTCAATGCAATTGTGCATGTTAAAAAAGATTACAGAAGCAGCAAAAGAAATAAAAAAATAAGAACACTTCCGAAAACCTTTTCTGAAATGACACAAGAAATAGGCTTGCAGGATGTATGGAGAAAACTAAACCAAAAGGCAAACCAATAAACATTCTATTCGAATAGACATCAATCGTGGTCAAGAATAGACATGGTGGGATGACATCAAGAATGAGAACAGATGTCCAAGAGGTAGATATAGCAATGAAAATATGAGCAGATCACAATCCCATAAAAGTTACATGGAAGGGACAAAAGAAGAAACTGAGATGGATAATGAATCAAACCATCCTAAAAGATAAGGAGTTCCCACAAATGATGGAAAAAGAAATGGATTTTTTCTTTAAAGAAAATAGAAAAGAAGAAACATCACTGCAAAATATCTGGGACACGGCAAAAGCATACATACGAGGATTAGCGATAACATATATAGCAAAAAGCAGCAAGAAAAAGAAACAACAGCAAACGATATTACAAGACAAGCTTAAAAGACCAGATAAAATTTCAGAAGGACCTGCAAAAAAGTGAGAAAAGTAATTTAATAAAACATAAATTGAACTTAATAGTGCAAGATGAAATGGCACAAAAAATTAAAATGGCAAAACAAAGCTTCTTTGAACACGCAAATAGGCCAGGTAGATGGTTAGCGTACAAGTTGAAAAAAGAAAAAGAGAAGAAAATGATACACCAACTGCTAGACGAAAAGGGGATCCTTTATCATCAAATGAGGATAAAAAGAAAATAACCCAGGAATTTTTTAGGAAACTGTATAGTCAAGAAAAAAACATCAGAAGATACAACTAAACAATATCTGGAAAAGGCTGATCTAACCAAAATACTGGACACAGTGAGAATAAGGTTAAATGAAAAAATAACAACAATGGAAAAAATGGAAGCAATTAAAAGACAAAAAAATAATAAAACACCTGGATGAGACAGGCTTCCTGCAGAACTATAAAAGTTTACAAGAAGCACTAGGACCATTATTGCTGGAAGTCTACAATGAAGCGTTATCAAAGGTCAAACTCCCTAAAACTTGGACAGAAGCATACATTTACATTAATACCAAAGGAAGATACAGATACTCAGCAGATAAAAAACTACAGACCAATAGCATTACTAAATGTAGATTATAAAATATTTGCCTCTCTAATTTCAGAAAGATTAAAAAGATTTTAAAACGAATTCATACATCCCAATCAGAATGGTTTTCTACGTAAAAGACAACTGAAAGACAACATGAGGATTATTATGAATGTATTTGAATTCTATGAAGTCCACTTTGAAAAACAGCTAGCATTGACCTTTCTGGATGCACAAAAAGCCTTTGATAACATGAATTGGTAATTTATGATATTACAATTGAAAAGCATGAACTTCAGTGAAAACTTTGTAAAGATGATCCAAGCAATATACTCCAATCAAACGGTGAAAGTGATAGTAAATGGAGAAATAACATAATTTAATATAAAAATTTAACATAAACAAGGGTACAATACAAGGATGTCCACTATCCCGGCTTCCGGGGGGAGGAGTTGCCGTCGCCGGTAGCTCAATGGAGCTGCCCTCAGAGTTCTGGTTCGTATATCTATAAGATCTATAGATATCTCTTTTTTCAGGCAAGAAAGAAGCAGGGAGGGATTCAGAATCCTCTTTGTAGTTCACAGCCTTTTTTTTTTTTTTGGTTGTGAACGGAGAAGAAGGTTCAACAAAAGCTGAGTCATTCACTCCGGCCAGATCTTCTCAGCTGTATTTTTTCAGCTCAAGGCAAGTTACCCCCCCCCCCGGACAAATTTTTGAAACTAAGTTATTTAAAATCAATCCGAGCAGCGACCATTCCTGAGAACCCTTTTTTTATTATTATTCAAAATACCAGCTTCAATTTTATAAAAAACTCCTCTGCTTAATTGTTTTTTAAAATGGCGATTTTATAGCTTCCGCATTTGTTATATGATATATTTCCACCTTCCTGGCATAGAATCAAGGGAACAACTTCTCACAAATTAATTAGCCCTGTTTCCTTGAAGACTTCTCTTTATCAATTGCCAAAAGTTTATTGAAAGTACCTTATCTTAAATCAATCTGAGCAGAGACTTTGTTTGTTTCCTTTTTATAATGGCTCCGAAATCAAAGCAGTCCAGACGTTTTTTTAACAATACATCCCAAGCATTTGCTATAAAGCCGCAGCTCTTGCCTTCTACGCCCTCTACTGGAGATTTGTTAACGAAAGAATTTCTTTTTGAAACTCTTAAAGAATTTAGAGAGGAAATGAAGCAACTTATTTCGGACTTATGTGACAAGCTTGATGCCAAGATTGCTCAAACAAAGGAGGATATGATCGGAGTCATAACTGTAATGACAGATTATATTGCTGGAATGGAAGATAAACTGGAGCTCTTGGAGGAAGCTAACTCTAACCTGACATCTAAAATTGAAGTGTTGCAACAGGAAGTTGAAAACGCAGAAAAACAACTTGTTATGATAAATTATAAAAAGACGGTGTTTGCAATAAGAGTTAGGGGATTGCGTGAAAATGAACAGGAGAATTTGAAACAGACTTTTTCTGAGGCTTTCAGTCGTTTGGTGGGAAGTCCGGGACTCAACTTTGATTGGCAGATCCAAAAAATTTACCGCCATAATTCGTGGGCGGCAAAACAGAGACAGCTTCCGAGAGATATAATTATATTTTGCTACAAAAGAATCCAGAAATGCGATATTACAAGAGTTTTATAATAACAGGCTGCGAATTGATGGACAGGACTTGATTGTTTTCAAAGAAATACCACCCCAAATGTTAAGAGCCAGGAGAGACTATGCTTTTCTAACTAAAGAACTCAGAAACTGTCAGATACAATACAGATGGGATGTGCCATTTGGTATTATAGTTACATTTGATGACCAAAAACATCGTCTTAACTCTGTTTGGGAAGCCCGAGATTTTTATTATAAGATCCTAAAGGCGGGACATCCTGAATTACCTGGACTTGGAGAAAGACAAGGAGAAGTAGAAGAGAAACAACAAAATACACAACTACAAGGCAGGAGGTATTGTTTTCCCCCCCCGGAAGGGCAGAAGAGCAGAGAACAAGGACTTAGTTGTGCTTCCAAAACATTTGCTTAATTCTTAACTTGAATAATACTTTGTGACTTCTGTCTTGCATAAAATGGTATAGTTGTATATCGATGAAGAGACATTAAGGCTGAAAGAACTGATGCTGATTTCCTCGGAAAATATATTGTATGGGACTTAAAAAAGACTTGATGGATAACTCTGAACTTTTATATAAATTGCTCATGATTTATTTTCTAGGGTGAGGAGGGCGGAGATTGTGGTGTTCCTGGATTGTGGTTTAGGTTGAATGGAGTTGGGAAGTGTGGTGTAGATGGGAGGGTAGTGAAGGTTGAAATAGAGCTTATTTTGAGCCAGAAAGTAAATTGATTTTTATATAAACTTGTTATTTGAATATAATGTTTGGAAGGATATACCCAGGGAGTTTGCAGGAAGGCGGAGCAAATATGAGAGGAGTACGGATGAAAATAAAATATATATATGGACACGGGTAGAGGCAGGACGAGAAGAGTTGGAAAAGGAAACCGAGAGAAGTATTTGAGATGTGTTTAAATTGCTTCATAGAGAAGGAGGTATAAAAGGGATAAATTAAAGGTTTGGAAATAGACAGATATTTAGATAAAGAGATAAGGCCCTTAGCTAGAGTAGAATTCTATTTGATTAACTTATTTGGTTTCAATATAGTTTGAAATCCTGCAAGCAATTAATTAATTGAGATCAGGAATGATGTACATTGTTTAAGTTCTAATAATGATGGGAAGCTGAGCTCAATGTAGAGAGTTTATGGATTTTTCCCTTTTTTTGTGTGTTTTTTTATTCCTTTTTTTTCCTTTCTCTTTTATCTTTTAATTTTTAACCTATTTGGTTTTAATATACTCTAGACTGTGTTTGATAAAAAGCTATGCCGGGTATGGGATCTGGGAAGTCGGAAGGGGGCTAGGGAGGGGGGTTTATTGGGGGGGGGAGGGGGAAACACGGTTTCAATTTTCAATTTTCAAAACAACAAGAACGCACTTGTATACTGTTGCTCCTTTTTCTTTTTTTTTTCTTTTCCTTTTCTTTTCCTTTTTTTTCTTTTTCTTTCAATTTTAGTATAAAATACAAATCAAATAGATTAATGAATAGTAGAAATACACCGAAGTGAGGAGTAGAGGGAAAGAAGAGGGAGGAGTAGAGAGGGAGTGAGAGGGGAATGTAAGGAGGGTGAGATGGAGGGATGGGGAGAAAGGAATGTCTGAGGGGGAGGGGAAGTAGAAGAGGGGAATGTTGGAGGGGAGAAATGAAAGTTGGAGGGGGAGAAGAAAGGGTGTATGGAGGACTGAAGTGTTATGTTGGTTTTCTATGGTGGAGTATAAGCTTAATTGCACAGTATATAAGTGATTGTACAAAATGAAAATGAAAACGAAATAAAACAGTTAAAAGTAAAAGGATGTCCACTATCCCCACTTCTATTTATACTAACCCTGGAAGTCTTACTTAGACAGACCAGACAAGACCCAGAAATAAAAGGTTTGAAGATAAAAAAAGAACAATATAAGTATAAACATTCACAGACGACCTAGTATTTATTTTGGATAAATAAGAAACAGGACCCTAGAAATAGGACCCAAATAAATAAAGAAAATAGAAGAGTTTGGTGAGATGGCAGGATTTAAAATAAACAAGGAAAAGACCAAAACATTGACAAAGAACTTTACAAATAAACAGAAAATTGAAGTGATGGAAAAGATGTACATGCAGATAACTAAAAAAGTTAAATATCTGGGAATTTGGCTAACAGCAAGAGATACGTTCATAAAAGAAGATAACTATACTAACTAATACAGCAAATAAAGACAGATCAGGACAAATGGAAATATCTACAGCTGGCGTTGGTCAGAAGGATAGCTATAACAAAAATGAATATTCTACCAAAATTGCTATTTTTATTTTAATTCCGATAAAATTAGGAAAAAGGTTTTTTGAGGATTTAAACGAGTGATGTTAAAGTTCATTAGGGAAGGCAAAAAACCAAGAATCAAATTGAAAATGCTATGAGATACCAAAAACAAGCTATCGAACTGGGAGCTGTATCACCAGGATTTAGTGCTCACATGGGTGAAAGAGTGAATAAATTTGAAGAACAAAAGACTATTCACAATAGAAGGGCATGATTTACAATTGGGGTGGTATTCATTTGCATGGTACGGGAAAAGTAAACCACATAGATACTTCCAAAGGCATTATATCAGAAATGCTCTGTTGTTAGTATGGGGAAAAAAATCAAACAAAATCACTATGTGAAAATACCAGTCTGGCTATCTATGATGGAAGGGCTAATACACCCTAATGCTTTAAATCTGGATAAAAACTGTAAGATACAAAGATATACTAAATGAAGAAGGGGGCTTAAAATCAAAATAGGAATTAAAAAATCAGGGAATTGACTTGGGCTGGTGGCCCAAATACAAAAGAGACATAAGAAAGATTCAAAAACAAATGGATTTTATAAGAACCCCAAGAACTGGATGAGATACTGTTAGAGACAGATGAAAAATTAATAAAGAAAATCTATAATTACCTATTGAATCTTAAAATGGAAGAAGAATATGGAAATGAAACCATGATAGTATGGTCAAAAATTTTGGGGTATACTACAGAATTAGATAATTGACAAAAAATTGTGGGAAAGAAATTACAAATTAACGATGTCAACATCATACAATTAAAACCTGTACAAAATGTTTTTATGGATGATAGTTGTCACCAGCAAGATTGGCAAAAATGTTCCCAAATATGTCACCAGTGTGTTGGAAACTTAAACAGGTACCAGGATCCTACTATCATATGTGGTGGACCTGTCCAACAGCAAAAAAATATTGGTCAAAGATAAAAAGGGGGTTAGAAGATATCACAACAAATAGATCTAAAATCAGAACTACTATTACTAAATATACTACCAGGGAAATACAATAAAAGAATCACATATTTAATGTTACATGTAATAACAGTAGCTAGAATCACATATGCACAAAATTGGGAAAACGAAAGTATACCTATAGATGAAATGGTAATAAAGAAAATATTAGAATGTGCTGAATTGAGACAAGTTAAGGATGGAACTTAAGGATAAAGAGGAAACAGTATTACCTAACATGGGACTTATTGTACAAATGGTTAGAAAACAGGTGCAGAGATTAGTAACTTAATAACGAAAGAAAATTAACAAATAGAAATAAATGCTGTGTGTGTGTGTGTATGTGTGTGTGTACATACATACACACACACACACACAGACATACTGTAAGCAATATTACTATTGGACTGTACATGACTATAGATTAAAACGTATAGTGATAAATGTATAGAGCGTTATGGTATCACTAGGAAAATAATAGTTGTAACTGTGATGTACAACCTTATGTATTTAAAGGAGACTACACTGTATGACTAGGAGAATAATGGTTATAATCAGGGTGTATAATACTATATATACTTAAAAAGGACGATACAGCCAGTACACTGTTGTTGCACACCTGGAAATGTGATGTATAATAAAGGAAAATGTATAATAAAAATAATTAAGAATAAACAAATATTTCATCAAAACAAATTCATTACAAAAACTCACCGGAAATCTTGCTTAAATCGCATGAAATAATTCCCGCCTCTTAACGCTTAAAGGAGCCGCAAACTCCCGGAAACTTTTTTTTTTGCAGCCCGTCTCCATCCGCTCTGCGGCACCTTTAAGGATAGTTCGGCTTAATTCTTAGTCACATGACAATACGTAATCAAGAATGGCAAGAGGTTTAGTACCTTTTGCGCATGCGTGGCTTGGCGTCCTGGTCTTTCCCGCCAGCTTGCAGAAGATTAGAATTCTTGGAAAGACTACGAGGAAGGTAATTGACTGAAGGCCGAAGTTGGGGGGCGGGCAGGGGGAAGAGACGTAAGAATTTTGTCTCGCACCGTTTCTGTCTGCCTCTCCTCTAAATTTCCTGCTCTTTTCCGTCTCCTCCTTTTCTGTAGATCGGTTTCTACTGCAATTTCTGAAGTGGGCGGAGAGTATAGAATCGTCGCCCATGTCTGAAATTAGGGATAAGTTTTTCTTTTCCCCAAGTCAAATCGCCATCTATCTCGGGTACTAAAGCTTTTAAGGCGACTTTATTTGATCCTGAACCTTTCAAGTGTGTGAAAGTATATCTTCCATAATCACCCCAAGCCTTCATGAATTTTCAGCAGGTCACCTAAGTGGGAATGCTGGGATATATGTCCCAAATTAGAACAGGGATGACAGAAAAACGAGTTGCTCAGGACTTCTGAGGAGTGAGAAGAAGGAACCTTCTTACTTGTCTAATCCTATTTCTCTTTCTGAGACTTCTTCCATTTTTGAGATGGTTTTACACTTGTAAAATATAAGTCTTAAATCCATGCTACTACATTATTACATCCTCTCTCTTTCCAATATTTTGCATAATAAACAAGTCTCTGTGAGCTGCACAAAACAGAAAGTTTTAAAAATGGTTAAACCTGCAGGAATAACCATGTGTCAAAAATCCTCTGCCAGTCATTGAAGATTTTTTTGTTTATTTCTTTTTATTTAGCATAGGAAAGTTTGAGAAGCCTTGAGCCAAATTACAATGATTTGCAAAAAAACCTCTTGATTTTCCATTTACTTCTCTACTCTGATTGATTTTATCCTTAGGGAGCATTGAACATCTACCCATATAAAAATAGTATGCTACAATCAGTTGTTTTATAATTATATATTTCCCTTAAGACTTTATCAAATGTATTTGTCTGCTGTAGCTCTTTAGGGAAGATCTAGACTTTTAGATTTCCTATACTGGCAGTACAAGAAGTAGAAAAAGAACCATTTATTTTCTTATTTATTAGATTTCTATTCACCTTTAATATAGAAAATTAAGGTCCCATTTGTATTGCTCTCCTTGTATTTGCTCCTAGAGCAGCAACTTTACATTGGTTTAAAAAATGTTTCAAAGTTACCCAAATAATAATTATTTTACAGATAGTTAATGTCAGTCTAAATCAGGAGTGTCAAACTCAAGACCTGGGGACCAGATCTAGCCCACGGGGTGTTTAGATCTGACCCATGGGGCCGCCCTGGAAGGACCAGCCAGCGGGGCCTCTGCCAGTGAAAATGGAGCTCAGGAGGGCCACATGCGGGTCCTCATGAGCTCCTGTTTTCACTGACATAGGGTTGCAGGAGGCCGTTGCAGCCAAAAAATGGAGCTCGGGAGCCCGTTTTTGTTGGCAGACCTCTCGGGCCCCCACAGGTGTCCCCAACACGAGTGACATTGAGGTGGCCATGCCCACACTGGCCAAGGCTACTCCACCCCCATGAGATCATACAATCCTGATGCATCCCTCAATGAAATCAAGTTTGACATCCCTGGTCTAAATGGTTTTTAGAGCAGAGGTCCCCAACCTCTGGTCTTGTGACATTCTTTTGCCTGGCACCAAGCCACAGAATGCCAAGAAACTGGACTGTGGGATGCAAGCAGGAGGTAAAACCATGGCTCCTCCAGTCCGTGGAAAAACCTTTATCTGCAGAATCGGTCCCTGGTATCAAAAAGATTCGAGGCCACTTCTTTAGATGATAGGATTAGTCATCACTAATGGGATTTGTGATTTTTGCCTGTACAAGTAGCCTTTGACCTATGATCACAATTGAACCCAAAATTTCTGTTGCTTAATGAGACCGTTATTAAATGAATTTTGCCTCCCTTTACAACTATTCTTGCCACAATTGTTAAGTGAATCCCTGCAGTTAAAATTAGTAACAGGATTGTTAAGTGAATCTGGCTTCCTCATTGACTTTGTTTATTAGAAGGTCACAAAAAGTGATCATTTGACTCCCAAGACACTGCAACCATCATAAATATGAGTCAGTTGCTAAGCATCTGAATTTTGACCATGGGTATGCTGCTATGTTCGTAAGTATGAAAAACGATTATGTCACTTTTTTCAGTGCTGTTGTAACTTTGAACAATCACTAAATGAAGAAGGTCGAGGGTTACTTGTATTATAACGAACAAAATATGTTTTTAATATTATTGACCATTACTTGATTTATAAAAATATTCACAGTCAAACCACCTAAAATGTTCCTAGGATACAGGATTATCCAGATTATTGTCCCTATAATACAGATTATTGTTCCATTGATCAGCTTTTTATTGACTTTTATTTTTTCTTTATTAGTTAAATAATGAAAGAGAGCAAGGAGCCGTATTTTGTGAAGTTTATAAAAACTCTGGAAAGTTCAGAGTGTTTTCTTCAAGCCCTTGAGGTATGCTTATTTAATGTGTTTAAAACTGTCTGGTAAATTAGTTATAATCATTAAATTTGTTTTTTTTTATAGCAGGAATTTGTTAGTACCTCTCTCTTTTCCTTCATAATAACTAGACAGGAAGAATTTAGTTACGACTAACTTTGTCCTATTATTTCAGTAGGTCTATCCTAAGTACAACTGAATTGAATCAAATTAGATTTGTTTATTAAAATATAAAAGGGTGGCTCAATGGTTAAGATGCTGAGCTTGTCGATCAGAAAGGTTAGCAGTTTGGTGATTCAAAGCCCTAGTGCCGCATAACAGAGTGAGCTCCCGTTAATTGTTTCAGCTTCTGCCAACCTAGCAGTTCGAAAGCATGTAAAAATGCAAATAGAAAAATAGGAACCACCTTTGGTGGGAGGGTAACAGCGTTCTGTGCACCTTTGGCATTTAGTCATGCCGGCCACATGACCACGGAGATGTCTTTGGACAGTGCTGGCTCTTCGGCTTTGAAACCGAAGAGCACCCCCCCCTAGAGTCGGGAACAACTAGCACATATGTGCATGAGGAACCTTTAAATTTATTAAAATATAAAATAGTAATTTTGCATGAACAAGTATAAAGTGTTTGTCTTTAGTTTTAAATAGTATTTGTTAAATAAAGTTATATCCCTGGGTGTTCTTGAAATTTTGGGTACAGTGATTCTTGCTCTACTCAGTCTATGTCAATGAAAGAAAAGCTTCATATAAATTATACAATTCTTTCTCCATTAAAAAACCACAAGGTTTGTAAACTTGGCAACAGATAATTATGAATATTGTCAATCACAGCAAAGACTAAAATGAATTTAGCTTTATTGAGAAAGCCTTAGAAATACCACTTCAACTTACTGCAAAAGCCTGCAGCATTTTACATAGTATAAGAAAAATATTTCAGTGACATGTTACCTATTGAAAACTATATTCTTTGAAAACAAATTTTCTACTTCCTTCAACATAAAACAACATTTAAAGTTAAATTTTACAGTAATAACATTAAAGTTTGGTTACTCTAGTTTGATCTAGTGGTTAAGGCATCAGACTAGAAAGCGAGAGATCACTAGTAAAAGTCCCGCCTTGACAAAGCCAGCTGGATAACCTTGAGCCAATCACTCATTCTCAGCCCAACTCACCTCAAAGGATTGTTGTGGGGAAAACAGGTGGAGAAAGGTGTGTTAGATATGTGCATCGCCTTGAGTCATTTGTAAAAATAATAAAGGGACAGAAATAAAATGAAAACCGGCCTTGTTCATATTTACCATGCTGCACAATTCAGTTTGGCTCTTAAGCTGCTAGAAATTGGATAGCAGTGCTTTTGAGAAAATGGTTTGGGAGTAAAGGGAATGCTTTTTGCCGTGAGTTATTTGCTGCTTGTGTATTTTGCAGTCCATCAAAGAATTTCAATCAGAAGAATGTCTTCAGATTCTTGATAAGGAAGCTGCACTTAAAATACAAGAGAATGACAAATCCCTTTATATATGTGATGAGTTTAGTGGCATTGTTTTTAATCATCTTCAAAAGGTTTGCATTTTTTATATTGTTATTTTTTGTCATACCTTGGTAAAGTGTACCTTTGAAAATTGTATAAAAAGTGGAAAATCAGTAGAGGTATAAACACTGTGCCATCACTGGGAGACAAAATTGATGAATGACAGTGTACTGAATTTTGATGATTCCCTTTTTTTGTATTTGACTATTAGACAAATAACCAATAAATGATGATGTAGTATGGGTTAATGTTTTAGTGCCAATTTTTCTTTCTGCCATACTTATTTAAGTATGTGTATGTAGTTTGAGAGAAAAAGATGACTTTGAATTTATTGATCTTTTCAAAAATTGCCAGGCTATCTGCATGGATATTGTTTTAGATCAGTGTTTTTCAACCACTGTGCCGTGGCACACTAGTGTGCCGTGACATAGTGTAAGGTGTGCCGTGGGAAAAACACCCGCCTATAGTCAATATAGGCACAGAGTTAAATTTTTTTAACATTTTCTAATGGTGGTGTGCCTTGTGATTTTTTTCATGAAAAAAGTGTGCCTTTGCACAAAAAAGGTTGAAAAACACTGTTTTAGATAATGTAAGGGGCTAGAAAATTGCTTTGTGAAAAAGAGCCCTATTAGTTTTCTTGCTTTATCTTTTTCAGCTTGGTTGTAGGATTGTGGGACCACAGGTAGTTATCTACTGTATGCAGAATCAACGATGCGTTCCAAAGGCTGACCATCCAGTATTTAATATGACAATGGCTGATGTAACAATATCTTGTACAAGTCTTCCAAAGGAAACAAGGGTAAAATATTACATAAATATAGAATTCAGATACAGAGATGATGTTTATCTTCTCAGTGTTTATAAAATTATATTTGGCTTCTAGTCATGTTAATTATCAATTACCATATTTTCCGGCCTATAAGACACACCCACACCCCAAAAAGTGGGTGGAAATGTCTGTCCGTCTTATAAGCAAATGTTGCCAAAGTCCTGCCCATCCTTCAGCCTCTGCCTCCCAGTAATTTGCCTCCTTGCAACAAACAGCCTGGCCAGCTTCAGCACAGCCTGATTTAGCACAAGCAGCTGATTGGCAGTTGAATTTGACTCCCAGAATACCGCTGATCAGCTGTTCCAGGCTACGAGGATCGCTGCCACCTCCGCGCACCCCATTTTCAGCCTCTGCGCCTCCTGTTTTCTGCCTGTTCAAGGCATGGAACAGGCTGAAAACGGGATGTGGGGAGGCCAAAAATGGGGCGTGCAGAGGCCAAAAACGGTGCATGGAGCGATATTGGGTGGCGGTGATCCCCGCATCCTGGAACAGCTGATCGATGGTATTCCAGGAGACCAAGCCAACCACCAATCAGCTGCTCGTGCTAAATCAGGCTGTGCTGAAGCTGACCAGGCTGTTTGCTCCATGGAGGCAAATTGCTAGGAGGCAGAGGCAGATTTTTTTCCCCTTGTTTTCCTTTCCAAAAGCTAGGTGTGTCTTATACTGTGGAACATCTTATAGTCTTATAAATATGGTAAATGATAGAATAGATACAGAAGCATACAATTAAAAATAAAAGGGATCTGATTTCTTTATTATTTTACCCAAAATACCTTCAACAGATGTTTAGTAACTTTAAAAACTCTTCAATCCTACTTTCACACATAAGTTGTTTTAGAAATAAATTGCCTTCCTTTAATATCTTTAAGGTATAACATGATTGGTTAAAATCATGGCAAGAGCAGGGTGATTTTTAAGTGATATTTCAAATATTTCAAGATACTTTTTTTCATCTCAGTCCTAAGTTATTCTCAGCAGGTTCTTTTACTGTTTATATAAGTTTTATAACTTTTCTGAATCTTCTCAAATTTATCAGTGTAAATGTGTGAATGAACAATAGAACACTGTTGATTTAGTTACACTTGTATGAAAATTATTAAAATGTGGTAGTGTTTATACTGAAAATAACTAGCAGCTTTATTTGATTCCTACTTATATCTACTGGTGGTTTTTTTCTATAGGAGGAAGTCCATGAATATGTACAGTTGATGGGTGGTCGTGTATACAGAGATCTTAATGTATTAGTAACCCACCTTATAGCTGGAGAAGTTGGAAGCAAGAAATACTTAGTTGCTGCTAATTTAAAAAAACCCATTTTGCTTCCCATTTGGATAAAAACACTATGGGATAAATCACAGCGCAGGTAATATAATTGTGTATGCATTTGGATTACCTGAACAATTCTGACCTGCAATATTTCTTAACAAAGAATTAACATTCTTGTTGCAAAAGGGTCATGCTTTAATGAGAAATTCTACAAAGAAAAAAAAACCGTTGATGGGGAAAATTTATATGATCAAATCTGTATTCTTTTCAATTATTCATACAGAATTCTTATTGTCCTGGATCAAAATTTAATCACGTTTTAAATAAACCCATTAAAATAAGCACGTCTTAAGCCAGACCAAACATATACTTGAGTGCAAGCACCAGTGTCACTCCAAAAATTCCCAACAAATTCTTATTTTTAATGGGACAGAAAGGACAATTATGTATGGAATGATTTTATTAACTGTAATGTAGTTATATATATTTTTGTGCCTTAAGACAGCCTTGTCCAGCCAGTTGCTAGTAGTTAAGTCCCTGCAGTTTTCATGGGAACACTTTTGAAAGTGGTTTGTTCATGCTTTCTTCCTAGGGATGAGAGAAAATGACTGGCCTAAAGTCACTCAGGTGTCTTTATGCCTAAGGCAGGACTAAATTCAAAGGCTCCCATGTTGTAATTTGAGGCCTTAATCACTATCAAATTGACTGTCCATTTAATTTACATCAAGCTTATTCCTAGTTCTAGTCTGATGTAACTTTTGGACTGTGGCTCCAAACCCCACCTCACCCATATCAGTTAAAATCAGAGTAGCACACCTCTGAATTAGATGCATTAACATCATTGTCTACTCAAATAAGTCTTCATTCACCATTGATTTTACAAAGAATGATCAAGAGATATAATTATTCTTATTTTCAAAAGGATCACTAGATACACAGATATAAATATGGGAGAGTTTCTGTGTCCTCCATTTCTTGGTTGTACAATCTGCGTAACTGGTTTAAGCAGCATGGATAGACAAGAAGTCCAGCGTCTCACCACTGAGAATGGTGGTCAATATACAGGGCAACTGAAGATGAATGAATGTACTCATCTTATTGTTCAAGAACCAAAAGGTAAAAAAGAAATCTTTGAATTTTTGTTTAGATTGAGTTCAGGAGGAGGCTTGTGTTTGTGTAAATATTTGCAGATTGAGAATCAGATTTCACTTTGTACTAGGCTTAAAAGTTGAACATAGAATGTACCCTCATATTACTTTCTACTGGATTTGCTGCAAACTAATTGTGTTAGTGATATTTTTGTGTAGTACTTCAACTGACTATAGTTTTTTATAGCAATGAAAATAAAATGTTTTAAACTTAATTTAGAATTCTTCAAATACTATTTTAATTTTTCTCCACTGTCTTTATGTTAAGGTTGTACTTCTGAATTTCATGTGACCTTTTGCTCATTTTCCCTGCATTTATTATAAGGATTTTGATATTTAAGGAAAGAGAACGTGTCTACAACAAAATTAGATTTATTTTAAAATATATTTAATATATTCTTTTAGAATAAATTCCACCAAATCATGCAACAGAATTTGGAAGCATAATACATAAACACAAGGTTAAAAATAATAATAAAAGTAATGATAAAATACAATCAGAAGGCTTCATATGTGGAACAGTCAAGTAGAGTGCTAAACAGAATTATAAACCAATATAAAGGGATAAATCTATACAATTTTCTTGGAAGCTGTAATGAAGGGACGTGGCAGATTCCCTGTGTAAGAGTGGCAGATTATATCTAACAAAGTCCTTTTCTTTATATATGCCTACTTGTATTATAGGTAACACGGAAGAAAGGTTGGTCACTGACTGTAATAAATATCTGATTAATTACAAGGAAGGCTTGCAAGTATTATGATGGAATAGATGTTTTAGGTAACTCAAGCTAAAAGTGCTCAGAACTTTAAAAGTTGACGCCAGCATTTTAAATCAAACCTGAAAACACACCAGTTAGCAACGTATCTGATTACAATTCTCAAGAATAGAGTGATTATTTTCAATATAGGCTTAAATTTCTGAAACATCTTTAAAGAAAAATTTTAAAGGATGAATACATTGTAGTTAACTTAGCCTTAATAGATAAAAAAATATAAGTTCTCTTGAGATAAAGCTGCATATTAGGCTACTGAAAAAGTAGCTATTGACAGTTCTATAGTTTTTTATAGTGTAGGTCTTCTGTATAAGAACAGTGGCAATTTTGAATAACAGTCTGCTAAATCGAAATGATAGGCTAGGGTGACTGAATTTTTTCAGGTTTATTTAGCAAATCATATTGATCTGAATATGCTAATCAGAAAATTAATACTGGAACTAAAAAAATCAAAGCTGTCTGACCTTGCATCCAGACCTCACTTTTGGCAAATGGAAGAAGCCTTTTCATCTGCAACTTAAAAATCTATTTTGAATGGTTAGAAACTTTCCTTAATGAGGAGAAGGAAGGAAGCAAGCAAGATTTATACATACAAATAGAAGATTTCCCTTTATGTTGCTAGAGTGTTCAGAGAGCAAATTCACACATGTGATTTTCCTATCAGTAATTTGTGGATCCAATCCCATTTTTTTCCTACTTACTGAATTAAATTAATTGTAAGGGTGATTTCATGGACATGTTTGAATTTGTCAGTTTAGGTATATAAAATTAAAACCAAATAGAAAATAATGTTGAGCCTCATTGGTTGTTCATGACATTTTATTGATGCAGCAGGTAGGGCTTAATAGAAAGGCATTCTGTTCGAATGATACATAGCATTATCCAGCCATTGGTGTTGCAGTATAAAGCCTCTTTTTGTTAATGATATATTGCCATTGTGATGACCTACTTATACATAATTGCATGTGCAAAAAGTCTCAGACATAGCTATATTGTATCAGTATAGCTAAGGAATCATTTTTATAAGGAAAATGTAAGCACTTTATGTTTCAATGTAGTCTAAAAATAAGTTTGTGAGTGCAGACTTTTAAGTTGATTTTTAAAAGTATATAGAATAGGTCTCTAACATTTTAGCTAATAAGTACAGTTTGTAGTTTTAGAGTAAGGAGCCTTTCTTTATTCCAAATTTCCTGTCACAGTGTTGTAGATAGTTACAGAACAAAGAACTAATTGGGGCAAAAAGATTTAGTATATTTAAGAAAATGTGTTCAAATATTGCTTCATATATTTATGTTCATGTAGTTTACAGACTTCAGAAGAATTGAAATATGTATTATTTATTATGATTTTGTCTCTTCTTGGGAAAGGTCAGAAATATGAATGTGCAAAAAGGTGGAATGTTCATTGTATATCCATGCAGTGGTTTTTTGACAGCATTGAAAAGAGATTTTGCCAGGATGAATCAATGTATTTAATAGTTCCTAGCACAAAGCAAGATAGTGCACCAAGCACTTCAACTCCTACAAGTCAAGCTAGCAAGCCAGACAGTAAGTAATACAGATACACATAATACAAAAGGACATATTTCCTATATTATCTAGATTTATAATTATTAATTGACTTAAGATTGCATAATTTATTTTTTTATTCATTTATTTATTCATTTGTTTGTTTTTAGGAAAGTACTGGCCCATAAATATTTCGAAGGTCTCAATTCTATTGGGGCTGTTTATTTTGGGATGCTATGCTCAGATTATTTTTGTTACATTTTTAAGTAGAAGAAATGAGTCTTTTAACAAAGTACAGGTAGTTTTTGACATATAAACATCTCAGCATCCCCACATGTGATCAAATTTCAGGTACTTGGCATGTATATATTACAATTGCAGTGTTCTGGGATCATGTGATCACCTTTTCTGATTTTCTGACAAGCAAAGTCAACCGCAAAGCCAGGTTTGCTTAACTGAATTATTAACAACTGCAAATGATCCACTTAATAACTATGGCAACAACAATCGTAAAATTGGATAGGATTCACTTAAAAATTGCTTTGCCGCAGAAATTGTGGTCTTAATTGTGATCATAAGTCTACCTGTATTATATCTCAACTTCCCCTTTAGCCATCTCCTTGCTCTAAATGGGGTTATTCTTGAGACATATTTGGAATCTACAATTCACATGAAGTTTGTATGCATGGACAGTTCTTGAAGCCCCTAGTGTTATAGTGCAAGAAAAACCTTTTCTGCCATGGCTTCTGCTTTTGGAATATTGTGCCAAAGTGAGAACTGCACTCATTCTTTTGGCCTTCTGAAAGGACTTAAAGACCTGACTCTGCCAACAAAGCCGAGGTTTCAATGAGGGTATATCATTCTGGATGTGGTTAAAGGGCTAAAATAAAACGCCGCTTCCTCCTCATGTGTATCTTGTTCCCTTTCAATCTTTATTAATTTTAAGATAGTTTATTGTTTTTATTTATTGTTTTAACATTCATATAGTTGCATTTATTGATTATAAATCACTAAAGTAGTCTCTAAGTGATAGAGGCAGCACAGAAATTAAATAAGGCTGTACATGATCTTTAAAAAGGGTCCATAGTGTGGAAATGTATTTGAAAACCTATTCAAATCAATAAAGCAACTATATCTTTTTGCACTCATATGAGCCCCCCAAGAGATAAATTTGTTCTATTAATTTGAAAAGAGATGTTTTAGACAGAATCCATGACAATTCATAGCCAACTTGCCAGAGCCAACTTACCACAGGACAAGAATTACACTAATATTGAAAAAATAGGGAAATAGAATCATTAAAGAAAGGATACCAAACTGGGACAAAATGAAATGTAAATGACAAAAATTAAAATATTTTAAAATATTTTAAATGATTAAATTGAATTGTTGAATTGTCCTGCGTTGAGTTATCCTGTGGCAAGTTGGCAATAGTGAGTTGGCTGTGTTGAGTTCACCATGGCGATTTGGCTGCAGCAAGTTGTCCCATTTCAGCCATGCTTGTACAAATTGCAGTGTATCTTTCAAAAGGTTTGAAGAACTCTACTGAATAGCAAGATGAGTTACTTCATTTGGTAGCTATGATTGAACTACATTTTCCAGTATCTTTTTCCATTGGTTTTCACTCCTATTTCCACAATTCTATCAAAACCCATTGGGAAAAAGAAGTTTTTATTGAAGATAAAATTGCTAATATCTTTTCAGTGAAGGAAATTATGTGTAGAAAGATGAAAAGCGTGTCTTACAAAATATGTTTATGACAATATATGAAATCATTATAATGAAATTCTATGAATGACATTCTATCTCTTCATGAGGGCTAATATAAGAATTGTTGGGTTAATCTAGGGAGGCCATGGAAACTACAGGATGCCTTTGGGCCTGTTTCTTTCTCCGGCAGACTACTAACATTGTTATGGAGTTAAATAAAAATAGGTTTAATGTAAACTATCTTGAATAAAGTAACAAATTCATATTTTTTTCTCTTTCAATGTTCTTCTATTTCCCTTTTGCAGTATTTCCTAAAAATAATATTCATAACCTGAGATAATGTTCCCTGAAAAATGAATAAGCCATTACTTTGTAAGCATTTGAAAATACTAAGCGCTTTTTGCATGCATTGATAACAAACTATGTTGCACTTAGCATAACAGAAGAAAGAAATTAATGGAGAATGAAAGTTAACTAATGTCCAGTATGATTTTTATTCTTGCTTAATCTTCTATGAAATTAGAAAGTAAGTTATAATTGATATATTGATGCAATGTTCCAAAATAATTCATAAACAACTTTTTCGTCTGAATTTTAAAGGTCGAACACTTTCGGATGTTAGTCATATTTCAAATATCAACTTAAGTGACATTAATGAAACATCATATAGTTCTGTTTTGAATAGCAGACTGGATCCTTCGCCTGATGATCTGAACAACTTGAATATTAGTTCTTTGCAAGCACGTGAGGATTTACTGGATGGATGCCGAGTATGTTTAATAGTGAATGTTCAATTGTAAAATTACCCAGATAATTCTATAGATTTTAGAATTTGTGAAAGTATATTCATGCATGTAACTAGGCAGAATCTAATATTTCACCTCTGAATAATTGGTTAAAAGCAATTGTCCATTATTATTGAACATCGGATTGAAAAAAGGAAGGCAAAAGCCATTACTTACAAACTCTATTAAATTATTTTCTTTCCTCATGAGGAAATTAAGTAACGTATTTTAATACAATACCTCATTGATAATATAGCAAACTAAAAAAGATCAGTAGTAGGAACATGCTGAAGAAGTGTTGAATACTAAGTTG
The DNA here is from genome assembly GCF_009769535.1 of Thamnophis elegans. NCBI lineage: Eukaryota > Metazoa > Chordata > Lepidosauria > Squamata > Natricidae > Thamnophis > Thamnophis elegans. Next base: position 56,760,005 of record NC_045558.1, on the reverse strand, counting down.
TGCTAGTACCAGAGTAATATATAGTAAATAGTAATGAACTATGACAGCCAGCTTAGTTATGGAATCAGATTAGAAATTGGGAGACTCAGTTATATTCCCTCCTGAGGCACAAAGCAAGTTGGATTACATTGAGCCAGTCACTTTCTCTCAACCATGGGAATGAGACAGTGACAAATCACTTTTGACAAAACATATGATTGAATGGAAGAAAAAAACTATACCACAATGAATAATACTTTAGATAAAATTTGAATAATGCTGTAACTGAAAGGAAGTGGAATCAATATTCTCTAAGATTGGTTGTTTGCTTACAGACGCTTCATTACTTAATTGGGTGACATCATCAGTGTTAGTAAGTGTGAGGTGTGCTCCCTGTTCATTTATTATTTGATAAATGTATATGGCCATCTAATTCACACATCTATTATGTATAGTAGCTTGCCCTGCCATTGTTGATGGGTATGGTTTTCTTCTTGCTAGTTTCTGGATTAGGATTATTGTTCAAATCTTGATTAGAGGTAATTAATGAATTTTTCTTGTGGCTTCTGACTGCTAGTTGGTATTCATGAATGCACTCTGCTTGTCTTCTGCCTGTTTGTTCTTCTTAATGGCTATAAAAGTCCTTACATTATGTGATATACATGGCTCCTATTTTTGTTGTTGTTGTTCTTGGGTTAGTGCAGGAGTGTCACATTTGATCCTGTCGGGCTGGATCATGATGTATCATGGCATTTTCTGCCTTTACGGAAACCAGAGTGGGCTGCCAGTTTGACAGGCCTGGGTTAGTGGATGTTTTGGTTTGCTTAAGTTGTTTTGGAAGCCTTTAGTTGGTTTGTGCTCTAAGAAGATGCTGTGTGGTTGTAATAGCCTATTGGTTGTTTCTGAAATGTTTTCAATATATGGTGGTAGTATGCTTTATATATAGCAGATTTAATGGTTTTCAAAAGTAAAACTTGAAATACAAAATTACCATAAAAAGGGAAAATTTGCAGGGTGAACAATGAGGAATATTTAAAAACTAACACAATTACTTCCAATCCTCTTAGGGATGGATACATGATAAAGTACTCTTATTTTAATTTAACGAAAAACAAATAAAAAATTAAATATGAAATGTATACATTCCAAACAATCAAATAATGACATAAATATATAATATAAACTTTAATTCTAAATAAAACAAATAATCCATGAATGTATCATAAGAACAATCCCACACATATTTCTTAAATGTTTATAATACATCTACTTTAAATTTAAACAAATAAATAAGAACATAAAGTATATACTTATACCCAATATTTCTATAACCATAACTAATCTAGTAATCAAACCCCAAAATCTGAGCTCATTTTTTCTTTATCAAGTAAAAAGACCAAAAGTGGTCTTGATATAGAAAAAAAAAGTACCTAATGTTTTATCTCTGATCAAAGCAGTGGATTTAACTGTCAATTCTCTTCGAATAAAGGCTTTCTGTGATGATAATTGTAGAGGATCTGTCTGAAACATTGTCTATGGCCATGATGGCGAACCTATGGCATGCGTGCCAGAAGCGTTGTCACTAGTTGGTCTTCGCGGGTACTGAAGCCCTGGAAAACAGCCCAAAAAATGACCCCAAAACAGGCATATGCGCATTGGCATATGCCAGAAACCCCAAAGACCGGCTGGCCGGCATGCACACTGACCAGCTGGTCTTCGGGTTTCTGGCACGCATGGACACAAGTTCCGGTTTCGGCAATCGGTGCCTGAAAAGATTCACCATCATTGGTCTATGGAGATTCTCAATCATCCAGGTCATGGTTGTCCCAAAGGTGCTTTTTCCTATGATGTGACTTCTCTCTTCACCTGCATTCTAAAGCTGTCATGGTAATGAAAAAATGACTGCTAGAAGACAGCACCTTTGGTGACAGAACCAACCTCAGCCAAAACCCCATATGTGCCATGTTGGACCTGTCCTTGACTATTACCTATTTTAAATACAATGATGTTTCTACAGACAAAAACATGGCAGTGCCATGGGTTTACTGTATCCCCCATTTTAGTCAATCTCGATATGGAAGAGATAGAAATCAAAGCTCTACACTCCACAGGAATTCCATCCACTCACTGGTATAGGTATGTGGATGATACTTGGGTCAAGATCAAAACACAGGAATTCGAAGTGTTCACCAAATATATCAACTCTCTGGACAGATACATCAAATTCACACTGGAAGGTGCTAAAGAAAATAGGTTAGCCTTCCTGGATTGTGAAGTACACGTTAAGGAAGAAAAAAGCCTTAACATTGAAGTTTAAAGAATACCCACACATACAGATGAATATTAACATTTGATTTCCACCACCTACTGGAGCACAAAATGGAAGTTATGAGAACCCTATTCCACCGAGCTGAAGGCCTGGGAAAGAAAAAGAACGAAAACACATCAAGAAAGTCCTCACAACATGTCGCTATCCCAAGCAGGCCTTCATCAAATTTAAAAAAGACCCTAAGGAGCTCCTCCATAACAGACAACAAAGTGAATAATAAATGAAGCAACATCTTTCCTTAGGTTGCAGTAATATTGGAAAAGCTCAGGAGGCTTTTCAGCCAACACAACATATATACACACTTCAAACCCAAGAATACGTTAAGGCAGAAGTTTGTCCACGCCTGTCTTCTGCGCATGTGCGAGGTGAGGATGGCCGCTGGCTTCCCTTGTTCCGTCCAGTGGAGCAGAAAAACGCCAGGATAAACCGGCGGTTTGCTTCAGAGCTTTAAAAAAGGGGGTCCCCGCAGCTGAGCGAGATCCAGGGGGCCTGAATAGACGATTTCCTGGAGGGTCGGCACTCCCGGGCATCCCCTGGCTTGCGTGGCAACCGGAGTGTTCCTCAGGACGCTAGCAAGCCTGGAGGGAAATGGCGGCGCTGCACTGAGGGCTCTGTTTCAGCGTCCTAGGCTGCCGGTGTTTCAACCACCCACAGACAGTCCGAATTGACTTTTTGTGGTGTTTAGCGATTTTGGCTTGGTTTAAGCCCTATTTCCTCGCTGACTGGGAGGAGCCCTGGTGTCTGCCTGTCCTTTGGAGACCTGTTGCCATCAAAGGAGGTGGGTGACTCGAACGACGCTGGATGAGGCAGGGCAGCTGGTTTATTCCTCGGCTGCCGTAGTCTCTCTAGGCACCCCCCCTCCTCCATTCAGGTCGGAGCACGCTACTGGCCACTTTTAGTGCTTTTTTGACATTTGTGCTCCTGTTCCATCTGGATTTTTTAGACTCCATTTGGCTGGCTTTATAGAGGGGTTGTCGGTGGATATGGGGTGTTATAAGATCTGGCAGTTGGCCTTGCGGCCGTTGCCACAGCCTCCTAGCCTATCCCCTAGGCCTTCCTTACTGTGCGGCCTTTCCTCTCCTCCCTAGCCCTTGGTTTGCTCACGGCTCACGGCTGCTGGATATTGGACTGGACATTGGACTTGCGACCTGGTCCTGGCTGGACCAGGACCATCGCCACCTGCCATTATCAAGGGGTTCCATCTTAGCCCCCTGGAACTCTCTGGACCCCTCTACCCCAGTTCCATCGATATTATTTATCGCGTAACAAAGAGAGAAGACGCAATCTTGCTCCCCCCCTTTACACCTTCGTGAACCCCACCGGACTGGACTTTTTGCAAACCACCTACAAACTTTACTTGAACTTGCACATTTCTTAACAGCTGCGCAATTTTCTTCTTTTCTTTTTTTTTCTTCTCTTTTCTCTCTTTTCTTTTGTATGGGATATGTATGTGGTATGTATGTGATGTATGTTTGATATTTGATGTGTGTACCCACTTTTATCTTTTTATTGTCATTGTATTTTATAATTTTTAACTGACTTGTGGGGATTGGATGAGCGAGTGACTGTGCATGCATGAGGGGACTGGGAGAGCAGCCGGCTGCATCCTCCGCTGAGTGCCATTGCAGAAGTGGTAGGGGGCCCAGGCCTATCTCCCGTCCCAGAATGTTTGAGATTAATGGCCTGCCGGAGAGAGTTACGGGGGGGGGAATAGGGTCTATGGGTGCGGGAGTGGGCCAGAACATTACGGTCACGATGGGAAGGGGCAGGTACGGCGGGAACTTCAGGGCTAGCCATTACCGGGGGAGGAGGGTCCGCTACGTTGCAGCGATCCCTCCTTCCGGCCCTGTTAGTTCCACTCCAAGGCCAGATGGCGAGAGTGGTCAGGGCCCTGGTCTCAGGCTGTTGTTGCTAAATGCCAGGTCTGTGGTTCACAAGGCTCCCCTCGTCCGGGACCTAATATTAGACGAGGAGCAGACCTGGCATGTATTACTGAAACCTAGCTGGGCCCGGAGGGAGGAGTCCCCCTCACTGAAATGTGCCCAGAAGGTTTTCAGGTGCTTCATCAGCCGCGACCCCAGAAAGGGGTGGGGGAGTGGCTATCATCATCCGAGGGTCATTAGTTCCTCGTAGGATCCCTGCTTCGGAGCTTGTCGGGTGTGAGTCCTTGTTGGTGAAGTTGGACCTTGTGGGTCAAGTGGGCTTGTTGCTAACGTACCTTCCTCCCAACAGCGTTGCAACAGCCCTCCCCTCGCTCCTCGAGTCAGCAGCCGAGCTGGCGGTAGAGTTCCCCAGGCTTATGGTCCTGGGGGACTTCAACCTGCCTTCGCTCGGTGGACACTCTGATGGAGCACAGGAGTTCATGGCTTCCATGACAGCCATGGACTTGACCCAAGTAATCCGGGGTCCGACTCACTCGGCGGGGCACACACTCGACCTCGTATTCCTCTCGGAGCAGTGGAGACATGATCTAGAGTTGAGGGGCATTAAGACCTTGCCCTTGTCATGGTCTGATCACTTCCTACTAAGGCTTGACTAAGGCTTGATTGGTTGGAGACCAATCCCCCACTGTAGGGAGGAGGAACTGATTAGGTGGTTCCGCCCCAGGCGCCTAATGGACCCTATGGGATTTCAGATGGCGCTTGGAGAAATACCTGGCACTCTTGTCCACAATCTGGTGGAGTCCTTAGTCTCTGCCTGGAATACAGCAGCGGTGGGGGCTCTAAACCGGATTACGCCTTTACGGCCTCTCTGAGGTAGTGGATCCAGGAGATTTCCTTGGTTTACTGAGGAACTCCAGGAGATGAAGCGCCAAAAGAGACGCCTAGAGCGCCGCTGGAGGGCCAGTAACTCTGAGTCAGACCGAGCACTGATGAGAGCCTTTATCAGGACCTATCTTGTGGCAATACGGGCGTCGAAATCTGCACATTTTGCTGCTCTTATTGCATCCGCTGAATCGCGCCCAGCTGCCTTGTTTAGAATAGCATGCTCCCTCTTGAAAGGGAGGGATGCGGACGACCCTTTACAAGGTAGGGCTGAGGAATTTGTTCAATTTCTAACCAATAAAGTCGCTCGGATTCGGACAGATCTGGACACCAATTGCACGGTACCAGCTGAGGTACCGGGGGAAGGTCTTGAGCGAATTTTATGGAGCGAGTTTCAACTTGTTGCTCCTGAGGAAGTGGACAAGGCCATGGGAGCGATGAATGCCTCCGCTTGTATACTGGACCCGTGCCCTTCCTGGCTGGTTTCGACCAGCAGGGAGGTGACACGTGGCTGGATCCAGACGATAGTTAACACCTCTCTCCGGGAGGGGTCCTTCCCGCACCTCCTAAAGGATGCGGTGGTGAGACCCCTCCTGAAGAAACCTTCTCTGGATCCAGCCATCTTGAGTAACTATCGTCCAGTCTCCAACCTCCCCTTTGTTGGGAAGGTTGTTGAGAAAGTGGTAGCCTTTCAACTCCGACGGTCCGTGGATGAAACCGATTATCTGGATCCCTTTCAGTCCGGTTTCAGGCCTGGTTAAAGCACGGAAACTGCTTTGGTTGCGCTGATCGATGATCTCTGGCGAGCCAGGGATAGGGGTCACCCGTCTATCCTGATGCTTCTTGATCTCTCAGCGGCCTTCAATACCATCGACCATGGTATCCTTCTGCGACAGTTGCGGGGAGTGGGAGGCACCGTTCTTCGGTGGTTCTCCTCCTACCTCTCGGACAGGTCGCAGTCGGTGTTGGTCAGAGGACAGAGATCGACCCCTAGGCCCCTCAACTTTAGGGTGCCGCAGGGTTCGGTCCTGTCCCCCCTCCTATTTAACATCTACATGAAGCCGCTGGATGAGATCATACTCCGGCACAGGATTAAATATCATCAATATGCAGACGATACACAGCTGTATCTGTCTGCCCCGTGCCAACTCAGTGAAGCGGTAGAAGTGATGGGCCAGTGCCTGGAGGCTGTTAGGGTCTGGATGGGAACGAATAAGCTGGCGCTCAACCCCGACAAGACCGAGTGGCTATTGATGCTCCCTCCCAAAGATGGTCCAGCTATTCCATCTCTCAGCCTGGGGGGTGAAATTATACGCTCCTCAGAGTGGGCTTGCAATTTGGGAGTCCTCTTGGATCCGCAGCTGACTCTAGAACATCATCTGTCGGCTGTGACCAGGGGGACCTTTGCCCAGGTTCGTCTGGTGCACCAATTACGGCCCTACCTGGACCGGGAGGCCCTTCGGATAGTCACTCATGCCCTCGTCACCTCAAGACTGGATTACTGTAACGCGCTCTACATGGGGATGCCCTTGAAGAGTGTTCGAGGACTTCAGCTTGTGCAAAACACAGCCGCGTGAGCGATCGTGGGTGCACCTCGGTACACCGACGTTACACCTATCCTCCGCGAGCTGCACTGGCTGCCTATTGGTCTCCGGACACGCTTCAAGGTGCTAGTCGTTACTTTTAAAGCCCTACATGGTATTGGACCTGGGTACTTGAGAGACCGCCTCCTGCCAGTTACCTCCCAAAGACCTATTAGATCCCACAGATTAGGCCTCCTCCGAATTCCATCTGCCGGCCAATGTCGGCTGGCGACTCCTCGGGGGAGGGCCTTCTCTGTGGCTGCTCCGGCCCTCTGGAACGATCTCCCCGTGGAGATCCGGACCCTTACTACCCTTCCGGCCTTCCGCAAAGCGGTTAAGACCTGGCTGTTCCGGCAGGCCTGGGGCTGTTGAACTATCCAGCCCCATCTGAGGTTATGGCTGTTGTAGAATTTTAAATTGTTGTTTTTATTTTATTTTTTGTATCCCCTCCCTGTTTTATTGTGAGCCGCCCTGAGTCTCTCAGGAATAGGGCTGCATACAAACTCAGTAAATTGAATTGAATTGAATTGATAAAATACTCAGACATAAACTGAGCAATCTGATACATGCAGTACAATGCAGCGAGCTAGGCACAGCTCTGTACATTGGGGAAACAAAACAACCACTTTATAAATGCATGGCACAACATAGGAGACATGGCACAAAACCATCAGGACAAGATTCAACATTCCATCTGCATTTAAAAGATAAAGGCCACTCTTTTGAAGGTAGCAAAGTCCGCATTTTGGACAGAGGGGTCAAAGAGGCCATCTATGTTCACAATTGAACAGTCCTCTCAACAGAGGGGGAAGGATATGATATCATCTATCTCTAATCTACAACACAGTTCTCTCCAGTTCCAAGAAGGCTCCACATGATTTGCACCACTGAGGTGATCTTGATGACACAGATAAATCTCCAGGTGGCCTTAACAACTTGCTAAAATAATGCAAATGACCAGCTGTCTGCAAGCGAATATAAATCCTTCCATTCTCCACCATCCAGTCAGTGTTGAAGAAACTTCTTGGATGAGGAGCAGCACATCTTCCAAAAAAAAATAAAAACCCCAGAAAGTCCAGTTGCCTCTTTAAAAAGCACCTTTGGAACTATCGAAACATTTTTGCTATGTAACTCTTCCAAACTCTCAGGATGGCAAGACCAACAAATTGATTCTTAAAATCTTAAAATTAACTTTAACTTTATCATATCTTAAACAGCCGTGCTAGGGATATCCTTTCCATAATTTGTGTTGGATGTGCTACAGTGCATTGGGTGATTAGGAACTCTTGATAAAGTTGCATGGGTATTCATTTTGTTGGAAGATGTTATATAGGTTGTCTGTTTCATTTTTCGAATGGCCAGGTTGTTGCAGTGTGTTTATTTACATCAGAATAATGTTCTTGCATGTCTCCTGTGGAGTTATGCTGTTACTTTGGTAATGGAGCACTTGCTTACTTGCCTTTTTTTTTTTTTGACAAACTTGTGTTTCTAATTTGCTGTTTCTTCTGATGAAGAAAAGGATATTCAGACAGGATAGTGGGATATTGTTTTCATGTTTCCTTGTGAATTTTATTCCTCTGAGTATGTTAATTTATTGTTTTTATGTTACATCATTAGTGTTTCTTTTTTATTATGGTGAAGGTGTCAGCTACATACTGAACCATACTTTTGATTTTATATGTGAGAGTGCTATAGTTTTTAGATGTTGCATTATGATCTCTGCTATGATTCCTGAGAATGATAATCTCATGGGTGTTCCTCTGATTTGTTGGTATATTTGTCCATCAACTGCAAATAGGTAGGGGGGAGGAGGAGATTTATAATGTTCATGATTCTAGATATTTTAGTCTTAATGAATTTGGCTAGGTTATGTAGTACTGCTGTCTCTGATTAGTTCTGAATCAATGGATGTAAAGTGTGTTGTGACTTTGAATGAAACCATAATTTAATTTTCTTCTTTTTTTAGAACTTTAATTATCTGGAGATAGTGTAGTGGGGGTGGTGGTGGTGGTAGTATATTCACTTTCTTCTGTGCAGTGTTCAAATGCCTTTAAGTTTTTGGCTATCTTGTATGTTGGGGTCTTTGGTAATGATACAGTTAGACAAGAGATATGTCAGTCTTCTATTTTTGAGTGTCCATAGAAGCTTGGGAGGATGAGTCCACTAATTTTACCCACCACTTGAATTGATCTTTCTTGATTATAGTGTTCCTCGTCTCTTGAGGGGATATCTAGATTTTGTAATGGATTGTGTTTACTGAGATGAAGGTTTCTTTGTCTTCTAGTAATTCTTTGACTTTTGTGTAAATTATGTTCTGCCCGTCATAGCCATGGTTTGATTTTTGCAAGCAAACAACCAAGGACTCCACAGTTCATCCCTAAGTTACTCTTTTCTGTTGAATGTAGAGTGTCTAACCTGTCTTAAATTAGTACTCCTATATTAGTTCTAATATTTTTCTGCTTTTCTTTTAGATTTATCTTTGTGGCTTTAGTGCCAGAAAATTAGATAAAATGAAAAAGCTGATTAACTCTGGTGGTGCTGTTCGTTTTAATCAACTAAATGAAGATGTGACACATGTTATTGTGGGGGATTGTGATGATGAATTAAAACAATTTTTGAAGAAAACAGAACACAGGTATTGATAACTAGTTTTAAGATTTACTGGCATTTTTTAAAACTAAAATTTTGGTAAATATTCAGCATGTTAAAACAGTTTATTGCAATTTTTATCATTTTCTCAAGAGTGGTGAGGATATTTAATAATTTTTAAAAAATTCTGGAATGAAATATTTAAAACCAGGAGTATGTGGACTGTACATATTTGAATCATTGGTTTGTAGCTTTAAAGCATACACACACACACAGACTTTATTTATTTATTTATTTATTTATTTATTTATTTATTTATTTATTTATTTATTCTTGGTCCAGTAACGAATGCCGAGACAAGCTTAATTGGAATGTACTTTATTAGCAAGAAACCAAAATCTTGGTGGCTGAAAGCCAGGCATAACAAACAGATAAGGACCTTGGCAGCAACTCAGACAAACCTTGGCAGTAAGGTTGTAACCAGCCTGCCAAGCTAGTTACAAAAGTTTTCCAACTTTTAGTCAATGCGTTGACTTCTGCAAGAGGGCCGTGTGCACAAGCAGTCTTTTTATAGTCTGTAGAGGAGCCTAATGACCACCAGCTGAGTGTAATTACCTCCTGTACTTGCACAACTGTTCCTGACGCCTATTAGCTCTTCGGTGCCGGGCATCCAGGAACAACTCACTACTGGCATCCGGATCACTCTCCCTTGTCTCCTCCCCACTGGTCCAAGGCTCAGGCGCCTCCTGGTGGCCAACCAGCCTCTCTGTGCCCTGCTCGGAGTCGGAACCCTGTCCAGGGTCCTCCACATCCTCCAGAGCCGACTCATAAGGCCCCTCGCTGTTGGAGTCTGGTGGCAGCTCCAATGGCTCCTGCTGGGCCACAACATACATATATATTTGTTTTCGTATTTTTGTATCAAATTCACTTTTTCACTTTTGAATTTCCTATCAAATTCACTTTGATACGAGTGAATTTGATTTGAGGAAAATGGTGAATTGTTTCAGAGGAACTCAGTTCCATTTCCCAATACATCGTGAAAAGTCGATTTTGAGATTTGATCAAACTGGAGTCAGAGCTCCGAATCAAACCTTTGTTCAAAAAGATGATGATGATGATGATGATGATGATGATGATAATAATAATAATGGAATTAAATTAAAGGATTGATTCTCCACAACTGTGATCTCAAAAGCTGTAAACATCTAAGACGATTTCTATACAAACTAAGTTCAGAAATATAGATCATGATTAAATGTCATGATACAAATATTTTCTCTGGGAAAATTTCTGCTCTAAATGTACACAGTTAACAATGTCAAAAATTGTGTACTTTAGACGCAACTTTGTATTATGGGTTCTTACGATGTTTAGAAACTTTGCTTTGGTTTCATAGGAGGTATAGAACACTTTTCCTACATGGTGAATTCATAGTTTTTTTCAATAACAGGCCACATGCTGTGACAGTACAATGGCTTTTGGAATGCTTTAGAAAAGGTTATTTAATACCTGAAGAGCAATATGCCCCTGCAAGTTATCAACAAGCGAATATTCCACCTTCTGAGCCACCTTTCATCTCCAAAAAAAATGACATGTTAAAGAAAGAACATGTGAATACTATGGCAGCTGCAGATACTGATGAAGAATTGCTATCTCAGTATGTTACTCATGATTCCAAAGTAGGTAAGGTAACAGGTCCATGAAAAGCAGGGAGATGGACAGGGAAGCAGGCATACAGCGGGCAGAATAAATAGATAATCTTTTTTATGGTCATCAACCAGCAAATATACTCCATCATCATCTGTTCTCTTTAATTTCTTCTTTGATCATCGTTATACTTACACTTGTCCTCTATCTATTTGTAGCCCATAGTCTATGTACCACTGTCCTAAATGTCCTTAAATGTTTTTTATTTCTTGTACTCTATTTTTTCATTTGCTTTTTGATAACCTTAGCTACTGTTCTTCAAGGATTTAATTTACAGCCTGCTATATTTTTTGTGTAATTGTTGTCTATCACCTTGCTTCTTGGACCGTGTTATTCTTTTCTCATTTGGATTTTCCTTACTACCTACTAGATTTTGTTTCTTCCATTCTCTTCTCTTATTGTAAAGCTCTTACATTTCTAAAAATTGCATGATGTATTCAAAACAACTGATTTGTCAATTCCCAGAGGTAACAGATTTCTCACATAGACACAGGTTTTCTGCCCGATTGCTGAGTGGGCATGACCATGGTGGACATGGCCTAGTTGGCCTCCTGCACCATGGTGTGTGTGTTTTTGCCTTCCCCAGGCTTTGGAGGCTTTCCTCGAGCCTTTGGGAGAGTGAAATCATCCTTCCCCGGACTGTGGAAGGCACGCTCCCCCCTCCCCCAGCCTCTGTGCAGGCCCTGCACTTATTTCGCATCCAAAATAGGCCGGGTGGAGACTCCTGGGATGGGTGGGCGGGGCCAGCCAGCATGGGATTTGGAGGTTCTCCGAACCGGCCATAACATTTGCTATGAATTCTCCTGAACCTGTAGCATCCCACCCCTGCACATAGGTGATTGTTTAACTATCAGTCCATATACAAAGTGTGTTATAAATTCTTCCAGAATAGTTCACCATTATACTAAAAAAAGAAAATTAACATTTTATTTATCTTCTAGTTCATTTTGATGACCACATTGAAACTGATCACACTGTCTTTCAAGATGGAAAAGAGGTCACAGTTACTTCCTTGGCAGAGTCTTCTTCAGTTATTGAAGGAGCCTTATTTAGTGGAAAAAAGTTTCTCATTCTTGGTTTTGGTAAAGCAGATGAATCTTACATAAGAGCTCTGATTGAAGAGAATGCTGGGAAGGTTCTGCTCCAGGAAAAAAGAGTTATTGCTGATTATGCTGTTGTTCCTCTTCTGGGAAACAAGGTCATATCAACTGTAGAAGATGTGGTTACAAACACATGGCTGGTAAGAATAAGTTGAAAAATAATGTTTCAAACATATATTAAGTAAAGAACAAAACAATAAGCAATGGAAGTTTTGTTGATATTTTAAAATTGCTATTGAAAAATAATATACATCCAAATTATATGTATATGCTAAATAAGGATTTGTGTCCAATTATGGTCTGATTTTATTCTTTCTATTTTAATCATTGAGATTTTATAGCAAAATAAAATGCAAATTAAGCCCCAAACACCAATAGAATACTGTTAATAAATAATTGGATATTTGAATAAAACAGCTACAACAATTTTAACAGTCCTAATGCCTCACTAACTAAAACTAAAATTAACTTTAGGGAGTCACTTTGATGTAATGGTAAGGGATACAGGGAATAAACCAGGAGACTAAATTTTATTTCCACTTGGTAAGTCATTCGTAGCTTTAGAAGCAAGCAATGGCAATTTATTTTTGAAAAATTGCAGTGATTTGTCTAGAGAGTTACCAGGAATCATCATTGATTTGAAGACACATAATTTAATATAATGCTAACTTTAACTCACAAAACATTTACAATACCATTTGTATTTAAAAACTAAGAGAAGTCCATACAAAGTTGATCAAGGAGATGATTAGAGGACTGGCACCACAAATGGCAGACGATATGATACTGTTTTGCTATTGGAAAGATACAGGTTAATAGATGGAAGAATATAATTTAAAACTAGTTAAACTTAGTGAAATCTATTGACAATAGATATAGTTTAAATAAATAATTGATAATGTGATCTACTGCCTACTGCTGATCACCTCCACACGACCCATTAGATCTCATCGTTTAGGCCTCCTCCGAGTTCCATCCGCTGGCCAATGCCGACTGGCCACCACACGGAGGAGAGCCTTCTCGGTGGTAGCCCCGACCCAATGAAACAATCTCCCCGTGGAGCTTCGTACCCTCACCACCCTCCAGACCTTCCGCACAGCCCTTAGAATCTGGCTATCCCGTCAGGCCTGGGGCTAAAGATTGTAACCCGCCCGAATGGTATGAATGTTGCGTTTTAATCATGTACTGTCTTATATGTAAAAGTCTGTCCCCCCCTTCCTTTTGATTGTGAGCCGCCCTGAGTCCCCCCAGGGAAAAGGGCGGCATACAAATAAATAAACTAATAAACTAATGTTACTAATGTATACAATGTGTAGTGTTATAATGACTATAATTGGATGTGAATATTGAATGGTACCCATGTAAGGAAGATTAGAAATCCCTTTGGATTATATGTAAAGGTTAATATAAAAAAAAGAATCAAGTTAGATACAGTTAAAGTTTTGATTATTAGAGGGAAAATGTTATGATACAGGATATAGTTAAATAAAGGAGGGACAAGAATAACAACGTATATATAGATATGGGTATAACATAGGGAGACTGGATGTAAATTCTAAACAGTGATTTGGAAAGGAGGATTAGAAAATTTTGTTATTAAATATTTGGATGTTTAGCTAGAATAGGACATAAGGATTTAATGTTAGTGGAGAATTTTAGAAATAGTAATTGAAAGGCCAGTATGTGGTTATGTATTAAATTTTGGTATATTTTATGATGAAGGACGCTTAAACAATTATAGTCAAATGAAAATGGAGAAATAATGATGGTGACATGTATGAATATTTGAGTTAAAATACTTAAGTTAATATGAATTATGTTTGTTGACTGTGGAAGAGATGCACAAAAGTCTTTTTGTAACCAACTGATACACTTTCTACAGCTTGTGTTTGTTTTAAACTAAAAATAAAAAAAATATTTAAAAAAGAGTTTAAGAAGGCATTGTTGTGTTGAAGTTTTCAAATAATTCCCTACAATCATATGCCGTTTAATCCTTTAGTGTGTCAGACTCTTGAATTACTATGGTTGAAAACATTTCTAAGTTATTTAATGTCTTCTTGTTCATTATCTAAGGTGATGTGTATAGAACAACAGACTCTGATAGATCCTCAATCAAGTCCACTTTTCAGCCCAGTGCCAATGAAGGAAGGAGCCACCCCATTACAGCATTTTGTGTTGTCTTTCAGTCAGTTTAGTGGAGCAGAGAGAGAATCTTTAGTATGTTTGGCAAGTCAGCTTGGGGCAAGGTCTGTACAGCATTACTTTTTTAAATGCTCTGGCATCTTATAATATTAAACTTCTGTCATATTAAAAGAAAAAGGAGAAAATGTACATGCTTTTCAAAAAGGCTAATGATATAAATTACTACCAAATTATTGAAAAATATTGTTTATAGCTTTGTATTTATTTATTTTTTTAAAAAATTAAGATCTTTTTCAAAAGATAAAACATTCTTATGTAATTTTTCTTTTTAAGAATAATATTGATACTTATGGGAAATAGCATTTTTTTAAACGTTGTTTTAGAGTTCAGGAATTCTTCGTGAGAAGAGCCAACCCAAAGAAAGGAATGCTTGTTAGCACTCACCTGGTGCTAAAAGAGCCAGATGGTTCTAAATATGAAGCAGCAAAGAAGTGGAATCTTCCTGCCATTACTATGGCTTGGCTATTAGAGTCTGCTAGGATGGGAAAAAAGGCTGATGAAAGCAAATTCCTGATTGAGAATATAGACAACAAAGGTTAGTTGGAATGGAATGCACCTGATGGTGCTCACTAGCACATATCTGTGTAAACAATAGAAACATTAATATATTTTCTCACACCCCATCCATAAGCATTTTTTTCTATTATATTGTAAAAAATATATAAATATTATTGGTTGCTAGATGCCACATTTAGTGTCTTTAAAGCAATTCTCTCTCCCTCCCTCCCTCCCTCCCCCCCTCTCTCTGTATATATGTGTATATACACACATATTATGTATAATATGTGTGTGTTGTGTGTATTTAGATTGCCAAATTGAATCAGTCCAACTCAAAAAGTGAATTTGTGAAAAATGGTGAATTGTTTCAGAGGTAATCAGTTCAATTTTCGAATACAGTATGACCTGAAAAATCGATTTTGAGATTTGATCAAATTGCTGTCAAAGTTCTGAATCAAACCTTTGTTCAACTTTATTAAAAAGATACACATTATAAAGAAAATAATTTGTAAATATTATTGATAGCTAGATGGCCCTGATGTTGCACTAGATCAGGACACTATTAATAGGGCTTTGCAACAAATGAAATCAGACTTGGAGAAGTGGAAAAACTTGCAACTATCCTTGATTAATGGGATTTTGAAAAAATGCAATTGGCCATTCTTTCTCTTCGTAGAAGTATCCATTGTACCTCCTGGCTCCATACAATATATATATATATATATATATATGGCATCTCCCTGTAGCAATTATATGGAATAGCACCAGGGAGATGTCATATATATATGTATGTATGTATGTATGTATGTATGTATGTATGTATGTATGTATGTATGTATATATATGACATCTCCCTGGTGCTATTCCATATAATATTCACCATAATTTTTTTCCTCACTCATGAAATAAATATAGTGATATATTAATAGATTATGCAGGTCTTTAAATCTGTCACATTGCTCTTAAATGCTCAAAGTCATTTAGTAAGTTTTGCAGTTGAATGGCATATGACCCTTTAATCCAATTCTTTTTACAACATGATGCCTTGATTAGTTTACTCAAAATATACTCAAAGATAAGCAGGAAAAAAACATTTTTGCCCTCCCCAACCCGCAGGAGCATTCTGCAGGCTTCAACAGGGCAGGGGAAAGGCAAAAATGCCCATGTTTTTTGCCAAAATGGGGGCATTTTTGCCTTCCCCCAGCCCTGCTGAAGCCTGCAGAGTGCTTCTTGGGGGGGGGGGTAAGGGAAGGCAGAACTGCCCCCGTTTTTGCGAAAAACAGCCAATTTTTTCACCAAAACGGGTGCATTTTTCCCTTTCCCCAGCTCTGCTGGGGGGTGGAGGAAGGCAAAAATGCCCCCATTTTTTGCCCGTTTTTCACAAAAATGGGATGCGGGGTCAGGGCTTTGGGAGGCCAAAAATGGCTGTATTCCGTGTATAAAATGCATCAACATTTCCATGCTCTTTAAGGGGGGGAAATGCATCTTATACTCCAAAAAATATGGTATAATTTTCTGTTGATAATTATACATATTATATAATATTTGCTACCATTGATGAAATAGTATGTTGGTATCATAACATGTTATAAAAATTATTAGCTAAGGAATGTCTTTTTAGCACCCAAGAAACATAGTATTCACTTTCAAAATTGAAAGGGCAAACTTACAACTCTGTTGTTTATTTTGTTATAACTGGACATATTAAAAAATAACCAAGGTAATTTTTATCAAGGATCACTGCAAATTGTAGCAAAGGAGACCACATTTTCGCCTTACTATTTATTGTAATAAAACATGAAATACATAGTTTAAAATATTTTTAAATTATACTTTGAATTTTTTAAAGATAAACAAAAGAACCTTAAAAATTCTTCAGAAGAAATGGAGAAAAGCATTACATCTACAAATACACCTGATTATCCTAGTAAAGTCCTTGAAACTGGAAAGATAACAACAGTGACACCCCTGGATGTGAATTGTTTCCAAAGTAAAGCTTTCCAAAGTGTTATTTCACAGCATATTGGTAAAAATCCTAACCCTCCAATTGGAAGCAAAGCAGTACAGAAGGAACCCTCTCTGCATCTCGACACACCATCTAAATTTTTATCGAAAGACAAGCTCTTTAAACCTTCTTTTGATGTCAAGGTAAATACTTTGGAAATCTTGTCCCTCTTGTAAATGTTTGAGAAAACAGTTATAATATAACTATCAATAAATATCAATTTGTTTGTTAGTTCTAATTTTCTTTTTAATTTCAAAGCAAATTAAGTATGCTGTGTTTTAATGTTAAACTACTTTTTATATCTATAGTTATTTATTTTACTTGAATGAATATTTTATTATATGGGTAGTTTTATTTTCCAAGTTTGTATTATGACATGACATTGATATGATCATGTTGTAGAGTTAATAAAAATTATCCTTTATATGGAGTATTAATAATATGTTCTCCTGTGCGCTGCTTGGAGAGTCCAAGCATGGGTTAAATTCAGTCTATTCGCCCAAGGACCGAGTTAATTCTTTTGACTACGCCTCCCTTCCTCATTGAGGGCCAGTTCAAAAACTCAGTCCAGCCCAGTCGGACGTGTTTTTGGAGAGTTCCTCAGTCCTTGGACGAATTAACTGAACTCTTCAGAGAATTAGCTAGTCTTTTCTTATTTTTGTTTGCTAGTTAGGGCAAGAAAAGGATAATTTCTCTTTACACAGGCTGAGGGAGTGCGGAAGAACCACGCCTTTAAAACAACGGTGCTGCGGTGCATGGGTGCTTGTCCGGCCGCTGCTGGCGAGCGCGGGGGGCTGTAGGAGGCTTTCTCTCCCCCAGCTGTCGTTTTCACCCCAAATCACTCAGAGACCTCAGCAGAGGCTCGGAGTGCTGCGAGACAGCTCCTGAGGACTCCGGAAAGGTGCAGTGGCCATTTTGGGCATGTTTTGGCGCACTTTTTCTGGCGGCCGTTTCTCCAGCTTCGCACCTTCTCCCTCAGTACAAAGACGCCGCGGAGGTGGATTGGCTTTCATCGGGGCGCCAGCAAGGCCTTTCCTCTCCAACGAAGCAGTAGAGCAGCCTGGGAGAGGTTTGACCCCTCGGGGCATTCTCCCATCTAGTAGCCATATCTGCGAGGCGTGCAGTTACTCAGCAACTCGCTCCTATTACTGGTCTACTGGGTCCCGATCTATTGACTCCTGGTCTACTGGGTCCCAATTTACTGTATCCTGATCTACCGGTTCCCGATCTACTAGTTCCTGGTCTACTGTCTACAATTGAAAGTCTGAAGATGACAGAAAAATGCAAGGGAGCCCCAGAGGACTCCGTGACACAGCAAAACGCAGTATGCCAGATCCACCAGTGGTGGAGCAGGTGAAGGGTTCCAAAGGGAAGGGGATTCCTAATCCCAGAGGGGGCAAGGCCTTGTCTAAGGCCGAGGCTCACAGACACAAGGTCCTTGAAAAAACCTTCGAGAGGGCCAGGAAATTGTCCATTTCGTCTGGTCAACCATCCAGGAACCCCAGCCCTGCACCCTAACCCCAAGAGTATTTCCCTCAAGGCTCTCCAGAGCAGTGTAATTCTCCACAAGCCCTGGAGATGATATTTCAGGCTTCTTCGCCTGCAGCCTCCCTCGGTTACCCTGAGTCCTCATCAATCCAGGAGGAAATTTGTCCCTTTGGCTGTGATGAACTCAAGAAAGGTCCACTGCCTTCTGATCACCCCATTGGGAGTGGGTTGGAGTCATCAGGCACCTCGGCGTGTGCCAATCTATCAGCCTACATTCAGAGGACCATTGAAAGGGACATAGAGGCTGGCATCCATAAGACATTTCAACTTTAAGGACACCCAGGCCAAGCCTAGCAAAGAGTCTGCCCCAAAGGCTCAGTCAGTGGATCCCCCTTCTCCAAGCACCTCTATAGCTACTGAGGCATCAGTTCTAGAGGATGATAATGTGGATGAGCGGGAATTTTCTGAGGATGAGAACCCTCCTCCTGAAAAACTTGCCTTTACGGGCCTCTTTCTGCCCATCCATTTTCAAGTCAATCCTGCATAAGGCAAAGGCCTTGACCCAACTTTAACTTTTTTAGCAACAGAAATTTTGGGCTCAATTGTCATAATTTGAGGACTGACTGATAACCAGTCCTCAAATTATGACCAAAATCAGTCTCTACTGTAATTGTGTACATTTAATCACAATTTAGTATGTAGAATAATGTGATAATATTTGCCTATTTCATAACAATTCTGTAACTTCTCAATATCCTTGCGGACTTATAACATAATATGAGCTCTTGCCCTAGATTGAATGATGGCTTTTCTTATTCTTGTGGTAGCTTAATTTGGTGCCAATAAAACTAACAGATTTTATTTTGATCTGTATAAAAAGTAACCTTTATTAAATCTTCTAATATAATCTAAAAGCTTCTGTGATATGACTTGATTGGATATTTTACATAATTGGAAGAATAAAACAAAACTGTTTATTCGATTAGTTTATGAGAAACATTTTGAGAAAACAATCATTAATGCCTTTTAAAAATTCCTTTCCTCTAGGATGCTTTGGCAGTTTTGGAAACTCCAGGTGGTCCTAACCAAGAAAACACAAATCTAAGTACTCCTCTTTCAGAAGTCATTGGCAGGAACTTAAAACTAGCTTTGGCCAACAGCACACGCCAAACAGTTGTAATCACTGCCAGTCCGCAGCTAAAAGCTCCATGCTGGCAAACGGTGAGCTTAGCATTTAGTTTCATTATACAAGTATGGAATCAAACTTCATTTATTCTTGGCAAATTGTTATTTCCTGAAGTGGTATTCATTTTATTGTGGAAGTAAATCTCTTCAAATATAATTTTAATTACAATAGTAAATACTAATAAAAACTAAACGGAAAAAGATAATGGAAAGAAAAAATAAAAATAGGTTATAATATATAAAAAAGAAATATATAAAGAAGTGATTTCAAACCTTCATTATGACAAATTATTTACTCTTCAACCCCTATAAGGTTACACAAATATATCTTTATCTCATATCCCATCGGCCATGATGGGAAACCTGGTATACGTGCCAGAGATGGCATGCAGCGCCCTCTCTGTGGGCACGTGAGCCGTCGCTCTAGTTCAGCTCTGCTGCGCATGCACGCACACCTCCTGCCAGCCAACTGGTCTTCGGGTCTGTTGTGCATGTGCGCAGGGGGGAGGTCGCATGCAGGGACTGCATGCACGGGGGACACATGGGGCACAGGCATGTGCGGGTTGCATGTGTGGGGGCACACGGGCATTGCATTTTGGGGGTTGGCCACGCATGCACTTTGGCCACTTGGTCCAGAAGAGGTTGGCCATCACTGCCCTAAGGTGTCAGCCTTTGAATTCTTATATCAGCAAAAAGTTTATAAAGGATTACTGGAAAATTGCAACAAAATATCTTATTTCAAGCTTGAACAAACTAAGTTTACAATCCCTACTTTTACAGTACTTGCTATTTTAATCTTTAATTCAGCTAACTATTGTAATATTTTTTGCTCTTAAATTATTCTTTATCCCATCACACAGATATCTTCCAAAGTTTAACAAGCCCCTTGTAAATCCAATAACAATGTTTTCCAAGTTATTCTCCAGGTTTCTCATTTGTGGTTCCTATTATTTGTATTTAATTTTTAAAACTTCAGGCACTTTCTTTTATATATCCAGTAAAGTGTTCTTTTTAAAATCATTCTCTCGTCTTCTCATCTTTAGTTCCACATTCCATACTTTATCTTATCAGATAAGCTTTGTTACACATATGTCATCTCTTCATTATGTCATTCTTTTACATATACTGTATTACTCCAATGTTGGTGGATACAGCGGTCATGCATGGGTTAACTCAGTCAGTAACCAATAGAACGGAGTCTACCAAAGTGATGTCATTGCCTCTGAGGAGCATGCTCCCGCATTTTTAGACTCAGTTCGATTGGAACTGGCTGTGCTAATCGCTTTCTCCTCAACTAATACTTAATAATTGACTGTTTTAATTGAATTTAATTGGCTTTTACTCAAACAAAGAAAGAAAAATGTTTTTCATCTAAATTGGAAACTGGAATAAGCTCCTATTGGATCTTGGAGGCAGGACTCTCAATAGCCCCTGAGCGGCTGGAGAGTCTTTGCCTGGGCTTGTTCGAGGCTTTGCCTCTGAATTGCCTACGGGCTTCTGAGGCTTCCTGATTAATAGCGGATGTTGCAATAGCCGTTGGAGGCTCCGCTCAGCGCTGCTGTCTCTGCTGGAAAATCCCTGGGCTCTGCCTTGCCGCCTGTGCCGCTGATTGCTGCCTCCGCCTCCAGAAGCCTTTGAATGCCGTGGGGAGCCCCTAAAAGTCACGAAGAGCCACTCCGCCGCTGGAAAGCGCCAATGCTGCCGCCGTACCTTGTCACCTTCCTCCGACGCTCCAGCTCCCGCTAGACCACAGCGGCTTCGCCCTTGGCTCCGCAGCCTTGCCACAGAGCCTCTAATACCCACGCTCGCCTCGCGGCATTGGCTACCTTGTGGCGCCGGCCCATAGGCTCTGTAGGCTCAGCGGCCATTTTGTTTGGGCGCAAAAATCATCTGTATTTCTCTCTCTCTCTCCATCTACCTACCTACCTACCTACCTACCTACTCTCTCCCTCTCCCTATCTACCTACTGTATTTCTCTCTCTCTTCCTCTCTATCCCTCTATCTACCTACCTACTTTTAAAACAAATTTGCCTCTTCAAAACCTTGGTGCGTCTTTTACTCCAAAAAATATGGTAGTCTATTCATAGAAGCAGACATCATTATTGATAGTGTTATTATTGTAGTTATTAATTTTCTGCTTTGTTCTTCAAAGATTTTAATAGCTTGGATTTCATAATTTTCTATATCATTCTGTAAATCGTAGTATTAATTGACATCAGGCTTCATTTTTTTCTGCTTAAAATCTCCCCTCTAATGCTTATTTCTAAATCATGACTTATCTTTTGTTATGACTTGCAATCAAAAGAGATCTGTTGCAATTTTTTTATAATTAGTTCCAAAATCTTATAATAAAAGTCTTCCAAATTTATCTGGATTCTTATTCTGTTTATAATTTTCAAACCGTTTAAGTTCTAAGCTTCTAATCAATTTTTATTTTCTAAAGAGATAAAGATTCACCCAATGAAGATTTTTTAAACCTATCATTCCTAGTGTCTCTAATAACTTGGAATGTGGGAATGACCTTGGGGGAGAGGGGAAAGGGATGCTGCCTGGGACAAAATCAGATGGGAGAGATCCCCAATGGTTTAACGGTCATCCACCTAGAAAGGACCCACCCTAAAGAGTCAAACAATTAAAAATGGCAGTGGGAAATTTTATACTTTCAGACTTGCAAGGTTGTTAATGTAGCTTTTCAATACAATAACTCATCTAGCTGTCTATTCTGTCTGGTTTATCTAGAATTGGTGATACAGGTTTAGCATAGCTAATAGGCAATTTCTGAAGACAATTAGAAAGTGAGATTTATGAACTTATTATCCTTTAAAAGGCTCTGCCACAGATGTGAGCAAAATGTCTGATTCCATTGTCTTTCAATACTCAATACTACTGTCCTGTAGTCTTGCAAGGAGCATTTTCCACCCATCTATTATTTGGAGAGGATTCTACTCGTTTCTTAGTTTTTGCTGTAGCCATCAGCTCTGCTTTTTTAGAATTGTTTTCAATTTGACATACCTTCACTGGAAATCTCAGAAGTAAGCACATCTAAACTAAGAGAAGAAAATTTATTATTATTATTATACAATTGTATCACAGCGGCCAGTTGTTTCGCCGGATTTGGCATTGGTTACTAGTCGGGCCCCACCCAGGGGCCTAGGACGTCGTAACGTATTTTCGTAATATGTGTGCAGATCCAAGCAGTGCGGCTTTTTGCATTTGACTGATGGTGATTTTGTCAATTTTTAACTGTTTTAAATGTAATTCCAGTGCTTTTGGAATAGCACCCAGTGTGCCAATTACCACTGGAATTACCACTGCTGGTTTGTGCCATAGTCGTTGAATTTCAATTTTTAAGTCCTGGTATTTTGCTATTTTTTCATGTTCCTTCTCAGCAACCCTGCTATCCCTTGGTATTGCGATGTCTATGATTGTGACCTTATTTTTCTCAACAGTGTGATGTCTGGTGTATTATACGCCAGTATTTTGTCTGTTTGTATGCAAAAATCCCACAAGATCTTGACCATCTGATTTTCGGTGACTTTTTCAGGCTGATGTTCCCACCAGTTTGTTGCTGTTTTAATATTATAATTTTTGCACAAATTCCAATGGATCATTTGTGCTACTGAATTGTGCCGCAATTTATAATCAGTCTGCGCGATTTTTTTACAGCAGCTGAGTATGTGATCAACAGTTTCATCAGCTTCTTTGCAAAGTCTGCATTTGGCATCATCAGAGGATTTTTCGATTTTGGCCTTAATGGCATTTGTGCGGATAGCTTGTTCTTGCACAGCCAGGATTAGTGACTCTGTTTCTTTCTTTAATGTACCTGTTGTTAACCATAACCAAGTTTGTTCACTGTCCACTTTATCTTTTATTTTTTCCAGAAATTGGCCATGCAGTGCTTTGTTCTGCCAACTCTCCATTCTTGATTTTATCGCATCTTTTCTGTATTCTTGTTTCGTCTGTTGGGCCTTCAGTAGATTTTTGTTCTTTACTTCGATTAATAGATGTTCTTGACTTTCTTTTAAATAATCAGCCAGTTCATGTTTTTCTTCTTCAACTGTTTGCTTCACTTGTAATAATCCTCTGCCACCTGATTTTCGGGGCAGATATAGTCTATCAGTATCACCACGTGGATGTAAACTATAGTGCATTGTCATTAGTTTCCTGGTTTTTCGGTCCAAAATGTCCAAATCAGCTTGTATCCAGTTAACTATTCCAGCTGTGTATCTTATAATTGGTATTGCCCAGGTATTTATGGCCTTGATTGTATTTCCACCATTCAATTTAGATTTCAAAATTTTCCCAACTCTGTTGGTGTACTCTCGCCTGACAATAGTTTTTACTTCTCCATGCTTGATATTATCCAACTGCAGAATGCCTACGTATTTGTAGGCTTCATTTTCGTTGCATTTAATTAGTTGGCCATTGGGCATTTCAATTCCCTCACATGCAGTGATTTTGCCTCTTTTTATGGATACAGTGGCACATTTTTCCATGCCAAACTGCATTGAAATATCAGTGCTGAATACTCGGACTGTGTTTGTCAATGATTGGATTTCTATTTCTGACTTTCCATAGTTTCAAATCATCCATATATAGTAAATGCGAAATTTTTTCAGCTTCTTTGGCTGTTTGGTAGCCTAATTTCATTTTTTTAAAGATTACTGATAGTGGGATCATTGCGATGATGAAGAGAAGAGGTGAAAGTGAATCACCCTGGAAAATTCCTCGCTTGATATTAACCATTCAGTAGATCTCATTCCCTACTGCCAACTCAGTTCTCCGTTGTTTCATCGCCTTTTCAGTAAAGGATGTAATATTTTTGCTAATGCCAGTTGTTTCTAAGCATTTTATGATCCAACTATGTGGCAGTGAGTCAAATGCCTTTTTGTAATCAATCCAGACCATATTCAAGTTCGTTTTTCTGTTCTTACAATTTTCTAATATCATTTTATCAATTAGGAGCTGATCTTTTGTGCCCCTGCTCCTTCGTTTGTTGCCCTTTTGCTCTACTGGCAAGATGTTTGTTTCCAAATAATCCATCATGTTATCTGCAATAATGCCTGTGAGTAATTTGAAGATTGTTGGCAAGCATGTTATTGGTCTGTAGTTTTCAGGTGTTGTTCCTTTAGTTGCATCTTTCTGAATCAAGTATGTTTTTCCAGTTGTCAACCATTCATCAATTTGGCCCTTTTGTAAAATTTCATTCAGTTGCCTGGCCAATATTGCATCTAAACTGGTCAGATATTTGAGCCAGAAACCATGTAATTGGTCCTTTCCAGGTGATGTCCAATTCTTTACCTTTTTTACTCGATTTTTGATCATCTCAGTTGTTATTTCTAATACTTGCATTTTTTTGTTGCCAATGCTTTTCTCAAAGTCATGTATCCACTTTGCCTCCTTATTGTAGTCCTTTGCATTTTCCCACAATTCTTTCCAGAATTCAACTGTGGCCTGCTTTTCTGGTTTTTCACTTTTGGTGTCACCATTCACATTAAGACTTTGATAAAAACGCCATTGGTCTGATTGAAATTGCTGATTTTGTTTATATTGGATGATTCGTGCCTCATATCTTTCAATTTTTCTAGCTGTTGCTGTTATCTGCTGTTTTACAATCTCTACAGCTTCATTGATGTTTCGTGTATCCAATCTATATCTTCTGATTAGCCGATCTATGATTTTGTTGTTTTTAAGCCGTTGCTCATGCATGTTCTTTAAGTTACTAGCATCTGCCCTTAATTTTTTGACTTTTTGTTCTAATCAGATTTTCCACTTTGGCTTTGATGCTTTTTCTGTTGTGTGATTCATCTGCACTATATTTTTGTCGTTTTGTTGGCTGGTCCACTTGTAGCCCACTTATCGACGGATGTCCAGGGACCCCAACATCCGCCGCGGCCCTTGTTAACCCGCGCGATGACCGATGCGGTATAAAATTTTTATTCGTTTCTTTCACCATATTGTATGGGTTGGCGGGGTTTTTTTATGGGGCCAGTTGCCAACCTGACCCCAACCCTCCTCCTTTCTCATCCGGGCTTCGGACCGGCAACGGCGGAGTTGTTGTTGTTGTTATTATTATTATTATTATTAGGTTAATCTTTGGTGAGATTCATAGCCTTTGGGGCTGGTTGATAGCTCAACAGCTCGAGTCCTAACCAAGGACCTAGGAACTGTTAAGGTATTATTATATACTTTTTTCATTCAATGTGAAACTCAGCCAACTGAACATTCAAAAATACATTACAAATACCAGTGACTGGTGCTAATGGTTGATATGGTTTGCTGCCAGCTTCTTAGGTATCAACTAAGTACCTTCTTAAAATATAAGATGTTCCAAGTAGCGCAGTTTTTTGCAGTTTCGCTGGTGTTATTGCAGGAAGTTGCAATTTGTTGATGTATCTTGTAAAATTCTTGGACATGGTGCCAAGTGCCCTGAAGACAATGGGTATCACTGTTACACGCTTCATCCATAACCGTGTAGTTTCAATGGCCACATTGCGATATTTCGTGTTTTTTCCACTTCTTTTTCTTCGACTCTGGCATCTCCTGGTACCGTGATGTCAATAAATTGTACATTTCGGCCTTCTACAACTGTGATATTTGGCGTGTTGTATTCCAAATGATGATCTGTCTGTATTCGAAAGTCCGACAAGATCTTCACCTTCTCGTTTTCAGTACTTTTTTTCCACATTGTGCTCCCATGATGACTTTTTGGATACAGATAAGTCGTATTTTTTACATAATGACCAGTGGATTAATTTAGCAACTCGGTTGTCTCTAGCTTTGTAGACAGTTTGTACAATTTTGCTGCATTTACATATTAAATGTGAAACTGTTTCAACTTTGTTGTTGCAAAGTCAGCAGTTTGGATTGTAAATGGATTTTTGTATCCACTTACACTTCACTTTCATGGCACTAGTTTGTAGTGCTTGTTCTTGAGCAGCGAGTATTAAACCTTCTGTTTCTTTCTTGATGGTTCCCATCTTAAGCCATGTCCATGTCAAGTTGTCATCACATTTTCCTTCCTTCAAAGTTTTTCAAGTGCTGTCCATGCAAAGCTTTGGTTTTCCATCTATTTAATCTCTCATCCACTGTTTTTCTTTATATTCTGCCTTTGTTTCTGGTGTTTTTATACTGTTCTCCATTTTCACAACCTGGAGCAATTATTCTGTACTTTGGTTCACATAATCATTCAAACTTCCTTTTTCTTCTTCTACCATTTGATGGCTTTGCAATAGCCCCCTGTCCCCTATTTTTCATGGCAGGTACAACCTGTCGATGTCACTTCGTGGATGTAAAGTGTGATACATATTCAAAAGTTTGCGCATTTTCATTTCCAAGTTTTCCAGTTTAGCCAAAGTCCAGTTGATGATTCCAGCTGAGTGTATCACTGGAACTGCCCATGTATTAATGGCTTTAATTATGTTTCCAACATTCAGCTTTGAATTAAATATTTTGCGGACCCTCCTGGTGTATTCCTTTTGCGTTGACTCTTTGACTTTTCCATTTAAGATGTTATTGGTATTGGTATTTATTCGATTTGTAAGCCGCCCTATTCCCCGAAGGGACTCAGGGCGGCTGAACAAAAATCAAGGGAAGGGGAACAAATACAGAAAAGTAAGACAAAAAAAACAGGACAGTGATACAAACAATTTAATAAACACAGCAAGCACAGCAAATTTGAGTAGGGAGGGAACTCAACCCCAGGCTTGCTGGGACAGCCAGGTCTTAACGGCTGTCCAGAAGACCTGAAGGGTGGCGAGGGTCTGAATCTCCACGGGGAGCTCGTTCCAAAGGGCTGGAGCAGCCACAGAGAAGGCCCTCCTCCGAGTGGTCGACAGCCGGCATTGGCCGGCAGATGGAATTCGGAGGAGGCCTAATCTGTGGGATCTAATGGGTCTATGGGAGGTAATTGGCAGGAGGCGGTCTCTCAAGTACCCAGGTCCAATACCATGTAGGGCTTTATAAGTGACGACTAGCACCTTGAAGCGTATCCGGAGACCAATAGGCAGCCAGTGCAGCTCGCGGAGGATAGATGTAACGTGGGTGTACCGAGGTGCGCCCACAATCGCTCGCGCGACTGCATTCTGGACCAGCTGAAGTCTCCGAACACTCTTCAAGGGCTGCCCCATGTTATCTGCTTCCAATATGCCTAGGTATTTGTAACCGTCGTCCTTTGCTAATGCTTTCACTATATTTCCATTTCCCAGTTCTATTCTTTCTATTTTTTCCATTTTTCTTCGCTGCATGGTAATATAGCACATTTTTCAAGTCCAAAGTTCATTTTGACGTCACTGCTGAACAGTTGAACTGTGTATTGATTCAAGTTCAGTGGGGCTTTTCGCATACATTTTTAAGTCATCTCACGTGTAGTAGATGGTTTATCTTGCCATGTTGGCTTGAGATTTTGTATCTCAGTTTTGCGTTTCGTAGTATTATTGTCAGTGGAATTAATTCAGTGTTGAATAGTAGTGGTGAAAGTGAGTCCCCCTGGAAGATTCCTCATCTGATGTTGACTTCATCAATGTTCTCCCCATTTGCTGTTTGCTTTCAAAAATGTACAAATGTTTTTGCTGATTCTAAAGTTTTTCAGACAGTTGTTAATCCATCTGTGGCCAAATAAGTCAAATGCCTTCTTATATTCAATCCACACCATATTTAAATTTGTTTTTCTTCGTTTTGTATTTTTTTAGTACCATTTTGTCTATGTGCAACTGATCTTTTGTTCCTCTTGATTTTTTATAATTTCCTTTTTGTTCTACTGGATACAAACTGTTTTCCATCAGATGATTGAACACTGAATTTGCCAGTATTCTAGTTAAAAGTTTGAACATTGTTGGCAGACAAGTAATTGGGCGATAGTTGCTTGGTTCTGTGCCCTTTTCTGGATCTTTCATTATCAAGTATGTTCGACCAGCTGTTAACCATTCTTCGCTTGTTGCATTTTGAAGCATTTGATCAAATTGAGTGGCCATGTGATAATGGAGGCTAGTCAGGTATTTTAGCCAGTATCCATGCAGTTCATCCAGGCCAGGTGCATTCCAGTTCTTGACCTTCTTTGCTTGTTTTGCCACCATGTCAGTTTTTATTACAATATTTTCCATTTTGTTTCTTGTTCTTTGTTGTTGAATATCTTTGATCCAGGAGACAGTTTTGTTTTGTTTTGTTTTTAATTTTTTTAATTTTAATTAAACAAAAACACAAAAAAAGAATCATCCTTCATTACCTCTTGTAGAAAGCGTTCGATTGGTTACAGATAACTTTCATGCATTTCTTCCACAGTCATTACTTATAGTTCATATTAGATTATACACTTTAAATCAAAAATCTTTGTATATCTTACTATCAATGTGCCATAATTCTCATTTGACTACAATTATTTAAACGTGCTTTTACCTCAAATCATTCATACTTAAAGACACAACCACATAATGGCATTCATTAACTAAAATCCTCCAATAACATTACACCTTTATGACATATTCTAAGTAAAAGTCTATTAATAAAATTTCTAAACCTTTCCCCCCTCTTTTTTCCCCAACTCGCTGTTTAGAGTTTGTATCCAAGTAGCCAATACCAGAGCATGTATATATTATTAAACAATATCCATTGACATTTCCTTGTTGTTATTATAATTGGCTAAAAATCATTTACTATTTATATCCCACCTCCTCGTCAACCCCAAAAAACTACACCTTTATGACAACATCTAAATAAGAGTTTGTTAATAAAATTTATAGGTCAGATCGCAATTTGCAATTTATATCCAAATTTCTTTTACTAGTTTGCCAGTACATATATATATCATTAAGCTGTATCCATTATCATTTTATTATTGTTATTATAGTTAATTATTTGTTGACGAATAAACATTTAATAACAATCTAAAACAATCTAAGAGTTACTAAATTCCTACTTATTGATCACCAAAATTAACTAATTTTTTATTATCAACTTTCATTGTCAACCTGTATCTTTCTAGTAACAAAACAGTCTTATCTCTCTTGCCAATTGTGATGTCAGTCTTCTTTTTACCTCCTTTATAAGGCTTTTATAGACTTCTCTCCGCACTTTATTGCTTGAAGGGTCTCTCAGGTAATCTCGTTGCCCTCCAACTGTTATTAAAATTAGCTTGTCTTTGGTTGTCAATCGTGCTTCTGAAAAAAATTCTCCTCTTAAATCCATTGTCATTACCCTCTTTTTTTCTTCTGTATCTTGGAATCTGGGGTAGAGCTCCAGTTCATTGAATTCCCTTTTCTATATTCCCTTCGTTCCACTTTCACCACATTTGCTCCATTAATAAATTCATCTATTGTCTTGTTTTTATCTTCTATGTCTTCATTATCCCCATTAATTTTTGGGGCTCCAACCCCTTCATCTTTTGCTGTGAGGAACACTAGTTTTTCCAACTTCTTCTCAATTCTCCCATATCCTTCCAATAGATTTTGAATTCCAGCCAAAATATTTTGGAATTTTAAGGTTTCCTCATCTAAATATTGATCCATGTTTCCAAAAAAGAAGGAAAAGAAAAAAAAACTTATAGCCACTGCCACTCTAGCCTTCCAGGCCTCTTTTATTTTTTTATTTTATGTTGACTGAAACACAGGTTCTTTTATGCTCTTCAAAGGAGAAGGGTTCTGATTTTTTTTCCCTTTCTCTCCCCTGCCAAAATAGTTTTCAAAACACCTGCGAAAACAATTTGTGCCCTTGGCTCTTTATCAGTTTCTGTAAACAAATTGCAAACCCTTCAGCTACAAAGTCAGTAAGATCAAAGAGGAAAAAAGAAGAGATACGTTGTTTCAAAAACTCCAGCCTCTGACCTCCGAGAGACAGTGTTGCTACTTTTCACTTTCTAATATTTATATCTGGCTTATAGGAAACAAAGTTATTTAATAAAATTTAATAACAAGTAATAAGAAGAATTGTTAAAATAAAAAGGAAGGTTTTAATCCAGAAGTCAAAAAAATAAAGTAACAAAAAGCAGAAGAAAAAAAATTAATCCGTTCACTTTAAGAGGAGAAATGAGAAATGTTGCGAGCACTTCAATCCACAAAGTATAGTTTCAAAGAAAAAAAAAAGCTTTCCAAAGCAATCCAATATAAGTTCATTTCGCCGCTTAATTTTTTTGCTTAAGGATCTAATTTGGCTTTAAAAAAAAGTTTCTTTGGGCAGTCTTTCCCCAAATAGAAAAAATACCTCACCAGATGGACTCACTTTCTCTTTTCACTTCCTTCCTTCCGGAGCTGTCCCGACTTCATCACCCTGCAGCTGCCTATTTACCGCCGGCTTGAAGAGCTTCCCTTGGGTCAATCAGGGACTTTGCAATGTCCCTGAGACCAGCAAGGCTTTGTCTTCCTGATCACCGTCTCTGCAGGACGGTTTAGGTCCAAATGGACCGTCAAGCGGCAAAAGTATCAATGGCGGTCTCGGAGTGTCGAGACTGCACGTTGTAACGTCGTGACATTGGCTCCTCCTTCAACCGATACAGGTTTGTTGTTTTCCACTGGGTTTTCCCATAGTTCTTTCCAAAAGTTCGAAGTTTTTTCTTTACATGGGTGAACATTAGTTTGGACTCAATTTTCATCAAGGGACTGGTAGAAAAGGTGTTGGTTTTTTCTGAACTGGACATTTTCATGATATTGTTTTATTTGTCCTTCGTATCTTTCAATTTTCTTTCCTGTTGCTATTGTATGTTGTTTTAGTTCTTCCATGATTTCTGTTATTGTTTTTTTCCTCCAGATTGTATTTTTTGTATAAACTATTTTTCAGCTTTTTGTTCTTTCAAGTACTTCAGATTGCTGACATCCCCTCGTAGTTTTTTTAATTTTATTTTCATGTCGAATTTTCCACTTTGAGGTTCCAGTGAGTTTCTTTTTTGGCATTTTATAACCCAGTTCTGCAGTTATAATGGTGGCTGTGCTATACATTAATTGGTTGGTCTCATATAGTGAGTTGGATGGGATGGAAGTTAAAATGTTGTTTATGGAAGTTAGCAGATCTTTCACTCATTTGCTAAAGATAATTTTTATTATTGTTGTTGTTTTTGTTATTGTTATGGCTTTCTTATATTTGGGCTGACCTGGTGTATGGAACTTCAGCTTGCATAATTACATATTTTTGCTATATTGTTGAAAGTTTTGTCTTAATTTTCAAACTTTTGGAACATTATAATCTTCAAGTCATGTAGGGCAGTTTTTTAAAGTAAATTTCTATTACATGATGATGATGATGATGATGATCGTCCATCATGTTCGAAGAGGACCTTCACATCTAACAGGTTCTGAGTTGCCCACTATGTGTCTGCAGGTAAGGCCTATACGGGCATGAAAAGTTCTGCCACAAGTTGGGCAGACATGTGTAGGCACCATTGTTGCAGCATTTGCAGCTCTGGTTTTGCGGAGTGCTTGCTTCTCTTGTGCTATGGTTGTTCTTCTGTCCTCAGATATCTAACATCATAATATGAACTGAATGGCAACCATTGTGTATGTTTCAATGACCTGAGGGTGTGACATCACTTTGTAATGTTATTTAAAAATAAAACCGGGGGGGGGGGGTGTTGGCCTTAATTATACCTGTATTATTTTCAGGGTAGGGGTAATAGGTCCACCTCCACCCCCCCAAAAAAAAACCAGGGTTGGGCTTATTATTGGGGTGGGTCATTTTTTCAGAGAAGCACGGTAGCTAGCAGTGCCATTTTTGTTTAGAGATACCTTTTTTTTAACTTAGCACAATGGAGCTATTTTATTGAAAGAAAGAATTAAATGAATCCCACCCATTCCCTTAAATAAAGAGTTGTATAAAAATGAATGCTGGAAACTTGGAAATGTTGAAAATTGAAGCGTTCAAATATTTTTCCTAACTTGTTCAGGAAGAAGAATCAAAACCTTTAGCAGATGTTGTTATCTGTGTGAGTAAGAAGCTCAGTAAAAAGCAGAGTGAATTGAATGCTATTGCTGCATCTCTTGGAGCAGATTACAGGTATATGCAGCTGTAAGCAATGTAGTCATTGTTAGAAGGACTATAGATTTAAATTTTAATAGCTCTATAAATTCAAATGGGCTATATAATATTGTAATCCATTTTATGAAGTATTTAATGATGGCTGTAGAAAATTAAACGTGAAAACATTGGAATTATATATAATTATAGTATTTCTGAATATATATATATATATGTGTGTGTGTGTGTGTGTTTTATTTGTGCTGATAACTAAATAAAGGGAGACTAGTATAGATCTATTTCAAGCTATTTAGCTCTCATCAGCTAGCCATACCCTTACTGGGATTTGAACCTGGGCTATATGACATACTAGGCAGACTTCTTAGCCATTAGGCCACAGGCTCTTATCCGTTATCAGCGAAGCCAGGGTGAAAGGTATCTATTAGATTTTTACAACCCCTGGTAAGCCCCAATTATGGGAGGAAGCTAACTGCTTCCATCATCTGTCAATCGGCTCGTCACAAGAGTCCATCACGACAGAAACCCAACATTTTTACTGTTGCCTTTGTTATATTTGTCTTTTTTTTTAATTTGTGCTGATAACTAAATAAAGGGAGACTAGTATAGATCTATTTCAAGCTATTTAGCTCTCATCAGCTAGCCAGGGTATGTGGCCTAATGGCTAAGAAGT
The DNA here is from genome assembly GCF_009769535.1 of Thamnophis elegans. NCBI lineage: Eukaryota > Metazoa > Chordata > Lepidosauria > Squamata > Natricidae > Thamnophis > Thamnophis elegans. The sequence goes on along the minus strand of NC_045558.1, from coordinate 56,726,948 downwards.
CTGCCTAGTATGTCATATAGCCCAGGTTCAAATCCCAGTAAGGGTATGGCTAGCTGATGAGAGCTAAATAGCTTGAAATAGATCTATACTAGTCTCCCTTTATTTAGTTATCAGCACAAATAAAATAAAAAAACATAAATATAACAAAGGCAACAGTAAAAATGTTGGGTTTCTGTCGTGATGGACTCTTGTGACGAGCCGATTGACAGATGATGGAAGCAGTTAGCTTCCTCCCATAATTGGGGCTTACCAGGGGTTGTAAAAATCTTTTATATATATATATAAAATATAAAGTCTGGAAATATAGGCAGGAAATGTGACAAAATGTATGCTTCTTTTGTCCTAACAACATTTAATATATGCGACTTGGGGGAATATCCTTTCTGCTTAAACATTCAGGGCAGGAAGTAACAATTCAAATTGTTAAGGACTGTATGGATTTTTATTTATATATCTTTGTGCATCAGAATATGATTAAGAATTTTTCAATTTATGTAGACAGGTAATGGCCAAATTTATTATAACAGAAATATTCACTATCTAGGTGAATTCTGCTATGTGCAAACTAATTATCTTCTTCTGAATTAGCAATTATTTAACAAGTATTGATTGTCTGCATTTATTCTAGGTGGTGCTTTGATGAAACTGTAACACATTTCATCTATCAGGGAAGGCAGAATGATAACAACCGAGAATACAAATCTGCTAAAGAAAGAGGCATATACATTGTTTCAGAGCATTGGCTCTTGGAGGTATGGATATCCTTTCTTTCTGATATTAAAGTGAAGAAAATGATTATTTTACTTTATTTATTTATAATTATTAAATTTTATGCTATCCATCTCACTAATGGCAACTCTGGGCAGCTTAAAATATAATAACAAGGTAAAGATAATATAAAGCAGTTAAAATTAAGGATTAAACCAAGGGGATGGGCAACGTGGGGATCTTCTCTCAGAGGCTCTTCTGGACCCTTTGGCAGGCAAGATCTGCAGTTGGCCTCTTCCACTGGCATGAGTGGAATCCCTAGTCCCACTGAGGTGAGACAGCTCTTCAGATATCCTGAACTCATACCACAAAGGGCTTTAAGGGTAATGGCCAACACCTTCAATTGGGCCTGGAAGCAAATTAACAATGCAGGTCACAGAACAGCGGTATTACATTTGCCACATAAAGGACCTCTAGAACCTCCGTGCCACTGTATTCTGTACCAGTTGTAGCTTCTGAATACTCTTCAAAGGTAGCCCATGTAGAGCACATTGCAGTAATCCAATTTAAGGATGACTAGGGCATGGGTAACTGCATGTTACAGTTAAATCTTTTGAACTCACAGCTATAGAGACACCCATAGCCTCTAGGCAGTGCAAAAGAGCAGCTACATCATCACTTGGGTCACTATGGATGGAAATGTAAAGTTGAGTTAAATTAGCATATTAATGATACCTCATCTCATGGTATTAGATGATCTCATTCAGTGGTTTCATACAGATGTTAAAAAGGAGATGAGAGAGCATCAAGCCCTGCAGCATACCACAAAGAAGTGACTGTGAGCTAGATATTTTGCTCCCTGTTAACACCAATTGGGACCAGCCTTGAAGCTCTCTGGAGTTGTATAAATCTAGGCAAAAATTGTCTAGGCAGGTGGGAGCCTACTAAGGTTTTTTAAGAATAAGTTGGTGAAAGGTTCTTCAGTTACTCTGAGGTTTTCATTAGCAAAAAGGATAGAGATATAGTTTTATCCCAGTTTATTATTTGCCTCCCTCCCCTTCTACTACAGAAGGTTGGCAGACTATCCACTTGAGGTTCAGAAGAAAGGCTGCAAACAGCAAAGGGATGGTTTGGAAATACTTTCATCAGCAAAGTTCTGCCAGATCAAGGCAATTTTTAAAAAAACTTTGACCTGGCATGTATTACTGAAACCTGGCTGGGCCCGGAGGGAGGAGTCCCCCTCACTGAAATGTGCCCAGAAGGATTTCAGGTGCTTCATCAGTCACGACCCCAGAGAAGGGGTGGGGGAGTGGCTGTCATCGTCTGAAGGTTAGTTCCTCGTAGGATCCCTGCTCCGGAGCTTGTCGGGTGTGAGTCCCTGTTGATGAAGTTGGACCTTGGTGGTCAAGTGGGTTTGTTGCTAACATACCTACCTCCCAAGAGCGTTGCAGCAGCCCTCCCCTCGCTCCTCGACTCAGTAGTCGAGCTGGCGGTAGAGTACCCCAGGTTTATGATTCTGGGGGATTTCAACCTGCCTACACTTGGTGAACGCTCTGACGGGGTGCAGGAGTTCATGGCTTCCATGACAGCCATGGACTTGACCCAAGTAATTTGGGGTTCGACTCATTCAGCGGGTCACACAGTTGACCTCGTATTCCTCTCGGAGCAGTGGAGTCGTGACCTAGAGTTGAAGGGCATTAAATCCTTGCCCTTGTCATGGTCTGATCACTTCCTACTGAGGCTTGACTTTCGGAAACCAATCCCCCACTGTAGGGAGGGGAAACCGATTAGGTGGTTCCACCCCAGGCGCCTGATGGACCCTGATGACACTCTCGTCCACAATCCGGTGGAGTCCTTAGTCTCTGCCTGGAATACAGCGGCAGCGGGGGCTCTAAACCAGATTGCGCCTTTGCGACCTCTCCGAGGCAGCGGATCCAGGAGAGCCCCTTGGTTCACCGAGGAACTCCGGGAGATGAAGCACCAAAAGAGACGCCTAGAGCGCCGCTGGAGGGCCAGTAAATCTGAGGCAGACCGAGCACTGATGAGAGCCTTTATCAGAGCCTATCTCGTGGCAATACAGGCGGTGAAATGTTCGCATTTTACCGCTCTTATTGCATCCGCTGAATCGCGCCCAGCCGCCTTGTTTAGAATAACCCGCTCCCTCTTGAAAGGGAGGGATGCGGATGTCCCTTTACAAGGTAGAGCTGAGGAATTTGTTCAGTATTTAACGGATAAAATCGCTCGGATTCAGACAGAGCTGGACTCCAATTGCACGGTACCAGCCGAGGTACTGGGGGAAGGTCTTGAGCATACTTTATGGATTGAGTTTCAACTTGCTTCTCCTGAGGAAGTGGACAAGGCCATGGGAGCGGTGAGTGCCTCCACTTGTATACTGGACCCGTGCCCCTCCTGGCTGGTCTCGACCAGAAGGGAGGTGACACGCAACTGGATCCGGACGATAGTTAACACCTCTCTCCGGGAGGGAATTTTCCCGCTCCTCCTAAAGGATGCAGTGGTGAGACCCCTCCTGAAGAAACCATCTCTGGACCCACCATTTTGAGCAACTATCGTCCAGTCTCCAACCTGCCCTTTGTTGGGAAGGTTGTTGGGAAAGTGGTGGCCTCTCAATTCCGACGGTCCTTGGATGAAACCGATTATCTGGATCCCTTTCAGTCGGGTTTCAGGCCTGGTTACAGCACGGAAACTGCTTTGGTCGCGCTGATCGATGATCTCTGGCGAGCCAGGGATAGGGGTCACCCCTCTATCCTTGTGCTCCTTGACCTCTCAGCGGCCTTCGATACCATCGACCATGGTATCCTTCTGCGGCGGTTGCGAGAGGTAGGAGTGGGAGGCACCGTCCTTCGGTGGTTCTCCTCCTACCTGTTGGACAGGTCGCAGTCGGTGTTGGTCGGAGGGCAGAGGTCGACCCCAAGGCCCCTCAACTATGGGGTGCCGCAGGGTTTGGTCCTGTCCCCCCTCCTATTTAACATCTACATGAAGCCGCTGGATGAGATCATATGCCAGCACGGGATCAATTACCACCAATATGCGGACGATACGCAGTTGTATCTGTCCGCCCCGTGCCAACTCAGCGAAGCAGTAGAAGTGATGTGCCAGTGCCTGGAGGCTGTTAGGGTCTGGATGGGAGTAAACAAGTTGGCACTCAATCCAGACAAGACCGAGTGGCTGCTGATGTTCCCTCCCAAAGATTGGCCAAGTATTCCATCTCTCAGGCTGGGGGTGAAATTATATGCCCCTCAGAGAGGGTTCGCAATTTGGAAGTCCTCCTGGATCCCCAGCTGACTCTAGAACACCATTTGTCGGCTGTGACCAGGGGAACCTTTGCCCAGGTTTGTCTGGTGCACCAATTGCGACCCTACCTGGATCAGGAGGCCCTTCAGATAGTCACTCACGCCCTTGTGACCTCAAGACTGGATTACTGTAACGCGCTCTACATGGGGCTGCCCTTGAAGAGTGTTTGAAGACTTCAGCTAGTCCAGAACGCAGCCGTGCAAGCGATCGTGGGTGCACCCAGGTACACCCACGTTACACCTATCCTCCGCGAGCTGCACTGGCTACCCATTAGTCTCCGGACTCGCTTCAAGGTGCTAGTCGTTACTTATAAAGCCGTACATGGCATCGGACCTGGGTACCTGAGAGACCGCCTCCTGCCAATTACCTCCCATAGACCGATCAGATCGCACAGACTAGGCCTCCTCCGGATTCCATCTGCCAGCCAATGTCGTCTGGCGACTCCCCGGGGGAGAGCCTTCTCTGTTGCAGCTCCAACCCTCTGGAACGAGCTCCCCGTGGAGATCCGGACCTTTACTACTCTCCCGGCCTTCCGCAAAGCCACGAAGAACTGGCTGCTTCGGCAGGCTGGGGGGCTGTTGAAATAGTCAGCCCCACGGGAATTATGAATGTTGTGTACCGTATATACTCGAGTATAGGCCGACCCGAATATAAGCCGAGGCACCTAATTTTACCACAAAAAACTGGAAAAGTTATTGACTCGAGTATAAGCCTAGGGTGGGAAATGCAGCAGCTACCGGTAAATTTCAAAAATAAAAATAGATACCAATAATGTTTTTGAATATTTATTTCAAAGAAAAACAGTAAACTAGCGGTGTATTCAATGAAATACTTCACTCACCTCATGATGCTGATGTCCCGCTGTGATGATGATGTCCCGTGCAGCCGCGGGAGCGATGTCCCGCCTCCTATGACACACGGCACAGTGATTCCTATCATTGGATCACTGTACCAGAGGAGGTGGGACATCGCTATGTGGCTGCTTGCCATAACAAGGAGGAGGTGGGACATCGTTGCAGAGCGGCAGGAGGGGGAGGAAGGGGAATCGTAAGACAGCCCTGCATTACATTAGAACGTGAGGAGGGGGGATGGTGCGGTGCGCGCTGCGCGGCAAACTGACACAGAGGGAGGGGAAACTCACAGGGGCACTGGGCCATTCACGAGTGTCACCCAGCGGCATGGCCCCGCCCCTTTTTCTCCTCCATTTCGGGCAAATTTTTCACTGACTCGAGTATAAGCCGAGGCGGCTTTTTTCAGCCCAAAAAGTGGGCTGAAAAACTAGGCTTATACTCGAGTATATACAGTATTTTAAATTGTTGTCTGTCTATTTATCGCCTTCCTTTGTTTGTTGTAAGCCGCCCGGAGTCCTTCGGGAGTGGGCGGCATACAAGACCAATAAAATGAAATGAAAATGAATATAAAGTTAGCTGACATTTTGTCTTAAATTTGCATGTATTTCTGAACTAGGCATGTTTTACACATGCTATATTGCATTTGTAGACTGTGAATATAGAAATACAATATTTTAATAGTCTGGTTTATATTTCATTTGGGAGTTACATAAGTTCACATATATCTATTATCCAATCATGTTTATTATTTATAGTTGAATTGATGGAACCAACTACATAGATTGATTTCTTTTTTTAGTGAAAATAATTTTATTCCTTGAAGGAAAATCCTTTTTGCTGTTTGACTTTGCCTTTTTCAGGAGAACAGTAGAATTGCCATCATCAGCCTATTAAAAAAAGAAAGGCAAGAAAAGCAAGAGACGGTGTGTGTTTGTGTGTGTGTGTGTGTGTGTGTGTGTGTGTGTGTCAAGCTGAAGAAGATGAGTGAATTGAAGAATACTGCACAATAAACCTTCTCCCATTCCTTCTGGCCGTCCCATAGCTATTAGGGAACATAACAGGATGCTGTGCTATCCAAGTGATGCTGATTATTTTATCTTCTGAGGGCTGCCCTAGAAACCTGGGAAGATAAAAGAAAAGCACTATCATTGCTAGGTATAACAATAAATGGAAACATGAAGGAAGGATTGCTAGGTATAACAACTTGGCAATGTGTTGATATTGCCCCCACAATGATTGCATGCAAGCTCTGGGAATTTCCAACATGGAGAAAACTTTAGCAAACAATTACAATCCAACTAAATTCTGATGAACAAATGTCCGATTGACTACGAGTCTGCAAGCTCTCTGGAAGCAGAACTCTTCATAAAAACAGCTCATGCAACATCAATATAAAGGAACTTTGTGTCATCAAATAAGATGAGTTGCAGTGAAGATACCGAAATGTGGGCTGAGGCAAATACCTAGATGATCGAGAAATGAGGACTGAGACATTCAGTAACTTCTGGCCAGTTATTTTACTAGATCATCTCCAGTAGGGATTTCAAACTGGTGCCCACGGGCCAGATGTATCACACACAGCCCACTCTCACCCCAACTCCACAAAGGAGAAAACGTTGTGATATGTCAAGTGACAGCAACGTGATGCCACAAATTTGACACCCATGACTGATTGAGCTAATGTCAGCCTTGTAAGATAGTTCTGATAAGAAGCATACCAAAGGAACTATCTCTCATTTATTAAAAGTTTACATCAACAGAATTTTCAATGTATGTTTCTCCCTGTCACCTTTACAGTTCAGCAAACTAAGGAGAGTATATTTTTAGATGTTTGCCACATTCCTACTGCATGTTAATCTGCCTCTTATTTGACCATTACTATGACCATGGCTCTTCCTTCAATATCCCAGTCTCTTCCTATAAATCATTATAATAGTATAGCATTATCTTTTGTCAACAAAAGAATGTCGACAGCTAGATGTGTCATGTTTAATCACTGATGGATGGGTATTAGAGAGCCTTCAGAAGCTTGGTATTGCATAGTTGTGAGATATGACCAATCAAGAGAAAAAGGTCCTCTGAGTAATTTCTCTACATTCTCTTCTTGCAGAATATATTTTTAGCCTCATTGCATGTAAAATGTTATTGTGTATATATGGGAAGTTAATATTTATGTGACATTGTGATTAGCTATAACTTTTTCTTTCTTGCTTAAGGAAAAAGATCTAGACTTTCAGAGTCCCATTACTTTTTACTTTTGTGCTTCATGTATTGAATGCATACTGGGGAATTAAGAACACAAGAATAATTTACATGCAACTGAGGAGTTAATATAAAAATGTATTTTACTTCAGATGTTCCATGTGAGTTAACCTGATTATATAAAGATAGATATCCTGCTGTCTTTAATAAACTGGGTTTAGTTCAGACTGAGGTACATTTGAGTGTATAAAGATTCTTTGACCATAAGATTTCCAGAATTTGGCAGGTTCAAACCAAGGTACATCTAAACCGTTGTGGAGAACCTATTCTTGTTATGTATTCACAAACTCCATTCAGAAGACAGTTCTTTATGTGTCTGTTGGATTGTCTCTAATAGGAAATACAAATGGTAATAACCACAGCTATTTTGTGTGTTTATGTGTGTTTTATTCTGGAATTCATAACATGCCTTTCTGTGATTTTGTTTGGGATACCAGTTTCTATATCAGTAGACTACAGAATAACTCCATTCAGAGGAAATCCTGTAACTGAGTTTTTTTCACAAGAGACAATATATATATATCTTTTTTGATGCCTTCATCCTAGAAGAGGAGTTAACTATCCTATCATACAACCATTGTATGTCAGAATTTTAAATGTTACTATTATTCCGTATAATTACTCCTGATAATAAATGTGTTTTGGGATTTCCAAATAAATACTTTTCAGTATAACTATTGCTTTGTTGCGGATCCCCTAATACATCTAGACTAGAATGGGGAGGAAGGGACCTTGAAGGTCTTCTACTCCAGCCCGCTGCTCAAACAGGAGAATCTATACCCGTGATGGTGAACATATGGCATGCGTGCCACAGGTGGCATGCGGAACTATTTGTCTGGGCACCTGAGGCGTTGCCTTGTCAGTTGGCAGCGTGCATGTGTGCACTGGCCAGCTGACTTCGGCCTTCTTTTGAGGGCATATTTTGCCCTCCGGAGGCTTTGGGAGCTTCCCTCAAGTCTCCGGAGCATGAAAAACTGGCCCTACGGGCAAACCGAAACTTCAGGAACGTACTTCCAGTTTGCTTGTAGGCCGGTTTTAGCCCTCCAGAGCCTTCAGGAGGCTTCCCTGAAGCCTCTGGAGGACAAAAAAGGACACTATGAGCAAACCGGAGGTCACTTCCGGGTTGCTTGTAGGGCCAGTTTTAGTCCTCCAGAGTGTTCAGGGGCCTCCAGGAGACTTCCCTGAAGGCTCTGGAGAATGAAAAATGGCCCTATGAACAAACTGAAAATCCGTTCCCAAACGTCCGGTTTGCCCATAGGGCCGGTATTTTGCGCTCCAGGGGGTTCAGGAGGTGCTCCTGAAGCCTCTGGAGGATCTCTGGGGGGGGGGAGCGGGGGAGGCTGTTTCGCCCTCCCCAGGCTCCTATAAAGCCTCTGGAGCCTGGGGAGGGCAAAAAAAGCACACCAAAAATGGACGGGAGCGCTGGTCGTGTACGCATGCATGCTGGGGTCATGCACATAGTATTATGGGTGTGTCACGCCCCCCCCCTGCACTCCCCCAGCTTTTGGCACGCAAGCCACAAAAGGTTCGCCATCACTGATCTATACCATTTCAGATAAGTGACGAACTAGACCAGGGGTGTCAGACTTAAAGCCTGCAAGTTGGTTAGATCTAGTCTGCAGGACTGCCCTGGAAATAGCAAAGGACCAGCCCTTGGCGGCCCAGCCCAGGTTGACCAGGTGCTGATCTGCAACTTGTGCCATCCATGTAGGCTGAACCGCAACCAGACTTAAATCTGCACCTGAGCATGCACACAGGAGGAGGCGTGCACATGTAGGCCTGGCATCCCTGGGGACTGCGTTCTAAGTGTTTCCTTTCACCCAGGACAACAACTCTTGCATGTATGCCACCTCCTGTGTGTACACCCAAGGGGCAGGGCCAAGGCAGTGGCATGGATATAAGGTTGGCTGCGGTCCGGCCTGGATGGCCATCAGGTTGCAGATCAGCGCTGCAATTGCATTAGCACCTCCATGCACTGCTTGCCGGCCTTTCACTGGGAACCACACACCCCCCCCCCATGTGGGAAAGCCTGGTGGACAAGGGTTTGGTGCTTGCTATGGTCTTGCCTTCCTCTGCTGGAGACAATGGATCCCCCCCCAGCCCCGTCCAGGCCTCCACAGGCGCTCCAGCCACGAGCTATGTTGACCTGGCTATGCCTATCCTGGCCATGCCCAACCAGCCGACTGAGGTCAACCACAAGCCTGATGCGGTCCTCAATGACATCAAGTTTGACACCTGGTCTAGACTCTTCTTAAATCATCTTGTGATGGAGTGCCTATGATTTCTGGAGGCAAACTGTTCCACTGGTTAATTGTACTCACTGTTAGGAAGTTTCTCCTCAAGTCCAGGTTGCTTTTTTCCTTAATTACTTTCCAACCATTGTTTCTTGCCTTCTGTCTGATGCTTTGGAGAATAATTTGACCCCCCTCTTCTTTGTGGCAATCCCTCAGCAATGTGCAGCAGCAGCCAAAAAACTCAATGCAACTAAGTTGCATTAACAGGGATACAATCAAGATCAAGTGAGGTACTAATACCACTCTAAAGCTCTAGTAAAACCACACCTAGGGTACTGCATCCAGCTTTGATCAGCACACTATAAAAAGATGCTGATACTCTAGAAAAAGTTCAGAGAAGAGCAACCAGGATGATTAGGGAACTGGAGACTAAAACGTGAAGAACAGGTTACAGGAACTGGGCATGGCTAGTCTAGTGAAGAGAAGGACCATGGGTGACAATATTCCAATATTTGAGGGGCTTCCACAGAGAGGAGGAGGTAATGCTATTTTGCAAAGAACCTGAAGGCCAGACAAGGAGTAATGGATGGAAACTGACCAAGGAGAGATTCAATCTAGAAATAAGGAGAAACTTTCTGACATTGAGAACAATCAACCAATGGAACAGCTTGCCTTCAGAAGTTGTGAGGTCTTTATCACTTGAGACTTTCAAGAAGAGATTGGGCTGCCATTTGTCAGAAATGGTGTAGTTGTAGCGGGGTGTGTGTGTCAGACTAGATGACCTATAAGGTCCCTTCCAACTGTTAATCTGTTAAAATACTGGAATGCTGCTATCATGTCACCCCAATACTTTTTTTCTTTAGACTAGCCAAACCCAAATCCTGCAGCTGTTTTTCATGTTTTAGTCTCTAGGTGTTCACCTTAGTTGTTCTCCTCTAAACTTTTTCCAAGGTCTCAACATCTTTTTTGTAATAAGTGTTGGACCTGAGTGATCAACCCAAGATCAAGAAACTTTAAATTTGGATGAAAAAGAGACCCAGAGTGGAATTAACAGCTATTTGGCAGAAGGGTGATTTAACAGGAGGCGCGAGAAAGAGCGGAGACAAAAACTGAAATCCCTAGAAGACTTTTACTCCCAAAATTTGGACTTGGAAACATCAAAAATAATAAAAAGAACTCAGGGGGAATTTCCTTTCTTTCTTTTGCTACCTTTTTCTATTTTTTATGGAATAAATACAGATTTTGACAGATTTTGACAGCTAGAACACTTTGCCTACAGCAGAGAGGGAGGCATCTAGTGGTGAGAAGAGGATACTACAAACCTAATAGAAACTGACAGGGGAAAGTACATCTGTAACCTGACCTTGACTGTAGCAAATAAAGATACTTTGAAGCCCTGAGGAATAACAAGGAGGATTCGTTTTTGCAACAGTGTTGTGGATTGGACTTACTGTTTGTAAGGGGGAAGACAAAAAGTAAATAAATAGTGGAGTTGGACTTTAGAAATTTGAAATAAGAAAAGAAAAGAAAAACTTTAAGCTGAAGTAAAAATGATATAATAGAAAAAGTTTAAATAATTTGTTAAATTAATTAAACTGACAATATGGAATTTGGATGTATAATGTAATATTTGATAAGTTAAAAATGCATGTGAAACACTAAATGGGAAAAAACAGTGGAAACTCAGAGGGAACTTAGAACAAGGAGGAGAAAAGGAGAAAGGAAAGGGACTGAATGAAGAACATGAAGATCATAGAAGAAAAAGAGATTGAAAAAGAAAAATACTTAGATGATTATAGTGGGATTTACAGTTACCCAAAGGAGACAAGGGGGAAGTGGCCCCCCAAAAGGGAAAATTAAATAGCAAAGGTGGCATTAATGGGGAAAGATGGAGAGGTACTAAAACAACAGAATTGAAAAGGAGAAAAAAGATTGGAAAGAAAAAATATAGGAATTTCAAGATCAAGAAAAAGAAAAGGCTAGGCAAATGGGTGAAGAGAAGAGAATATAAGAGAAATGAAGCTCCTAAGAGACTAAAAGAAAATGGTTGAAAGGAGGAAAGAAAGAAAAGGATTTACTAGTAGAATAGAATGAAATCTAGTAAATATAGCCAACGGTATATATTCAATACAATGTGATGGAAATAGATTAAAACTATTACTTGTGGATAACTTAACTAAATGAAATGTTTATTACATTAAATTAAACTTGAGGATATGTTATTAGCAGTAAAACAGAATAGATGGAAATAATGTGTTAAATTTGATTAATTTGGAAAGGCAAATAATGATATTGTCTATATATTAAGAAGAAATTAAAATTAAGCGGCAGAATATGAAATAAAAATAAGATGACTGAAATGTAAAATGGAAATATGATGTAAAATGTACTATGCATAATAGAAGATGGAGAAGAAGGGGGGAAACCAGGACAATACTTTGTTTATAAAAGAAGTTAAAATATGTAACAAAAAATTAAAAAAACTTTTTTGTAGTATGGTGACCAAAATTGGTTGCAGTATTCCAGGTGTCTTACTAGGGCTTTATAAAGCAGTACAGGGCGGGGCATAACCTTTTCCTAGGGGGTCACAGCAAGATCGACAGCAGTTTACAACTTCCGCGACACCTCATTTTAAAGCCCATAAAAAACTGAATTGAATGAGCTATTAAATGTTAAATTTGCTTTAAGAATGGCTGGAAAATTCGATTCGGAAGAACAAAGGATCATTGACAGAATAAAATGCATTGCCTTTCGAGAGGCTCGCGATGCTGGAGCGACGTTTATCAATCGAAAATGGATTGCAAACAAATTGAAACGTCATCCGGATTGGGTTACTGATAATTGGAACAAAACAGCCCAAGAATGTTTCACAAAATTTGGAGAAGGGAGTCCTCTGCAACTGTCCCAAGAAAGCAAAGCCATCATTGCAACTGGCAGTCGCAAACAACGAAAAGGAAACCGAAAAGTGGCCCAATAAATCCTTCAAATTTGTGGAAAACGAGTTGATCAAAGGACAATCGGCTGATATCGAGAACGAGAAGGTTTGAAGCCATTCCACGTCATTTGCAAACCATTGAAAACTCAAACACACGTTCAAGATCGGCTTTGGTTGTGCGATTGGTTGTCTGAATGGACCGAGGAAGATTTTCTTCATTTGGCGCCATCTGACGAATTCTTCGTTTATGCCATTCGAAAACCGAATTTCCAGAACGATCGAATTTGGGCTAAAGACGTCGACGACATCGCCAAACATGAATGATATCGACAAATCGTTCGCAATCCGACTTGCATCGGGATTTTCGTCATTTTCACAGCCAAGAAACTGCATTGGGTTTTGAAGGATAAAGGGGAATCCTGGGATGGCAGTTATTTCCGTGAGAAAATTTTATTGGAGAATGTCATTCCATTTCTCAGTGATCCAGACAATGTCTTGGTGGTTGGTGAGGCTGTCTTTCTTCATGACAAAGCTCCTTGCATGCGTGCAAATGCGACTCAGCAATTGTTAAAGGAAAACAATGTCGAATTTTGGGGCAATGACGTCTGGCCGGGAAATTCGCCAGATCTCAATCCGGCAGAGAACATTGGGGCCATAATTAAGGATGAAGTGGAAGCTCTGATGATTCAGGAGCAAGGTCAAAATCGATATTCGGTTGAAACTTTGAGAATGAATTTGGAAACTGTGTTGAAAAATCTGGAAAATCGAACGGAACTGTTTGAAGATTTGTTGTGTTCTTATCCACCTCGTTTGAATGCTGTTCGAAGGGCTAATGGTGGTCATACTGACTATTAAATCGTGTCAATAAACTCAGTTTTTGATGGGCTTTCGAATGGTGTATGAATTATTTGTGTTGTTATTACAAGTGTTGCTGTGACCCCCTAGGAAAAGGTTATGCCCCGCCCTGTACTAATACTTCATGTGAACTTGATTCTATGCCTCTGTTTATATGTTTGATCTCCCGCTTGCTGCAGATTTAGTCTCCCAGTTGATATTTGAATAGTTAAAGTCTCCTGTTACTACTGTGGTATGCTTTCTATATACATTTGCTAACTGGTTGACCAAGAGTTCATCTATTTCTTCTTCTGGGTGGTCTGTAATATACACTTATGGCAATGTCACTTTTTTCCCCTTTTATACTGACCCATATAGATTCTGGAGGGGTTTTATCTTTGATCATGTGCATTTCTGTAGATATGTAATGATCTCTTGCATATAGTGCAACTCAACCTCTTTTTGTTGATCTATTTCTTTTGAACAATTTATATCCATCCCTCAGTACATTCCAGTCATGGGTTTTGTCCCATCAGGTTTCTGTAATGGCAACTATGTCATATCTACCCTCGTGTATTATTGCTTCTAGTTCACCCTGTTTGTTCCCCAAGCTTTGAGCATTTAAGACTTTTATGCCTATCTGTAGGTATGTTTCCTGCATCACTTAGTTGTTGTTTGAGGCTTTTTCTCATTCCCTACCTCATTGTTTGATTTGTTTTCTTGGGATTTATGATTGGTTTTGTGTTCTAAAGATTCTAAAGATTGGTCACTCTCCTCCTTCAATTTTTGTTTAAAGCAGGGTGGATTTGATTTACATCAAGTTGATTTAAATCATTAGTAAAAAGGCTTGATTTAAATCAACTCGATTTAAATTATAATTTTTGAAGAGAAGTTATCATCTCTATACCACAGCAGCTCCTCCTCTGACCTGCTGTTGACTCACTGACAGTCCCAATATTGCAGAATATATAGCCTCATGCTACATAACTAAGCTCCATTTCATGCTGAATTAACTAAATTATTAATGTGTCTTAAAACTATCTTTAGATAGATTTTTACTCTAAAAGCATTTTATTAAAATAAATTTGATAAAAAACAAAAAAATCCTATTTAAATTTTTAAAATTCAATTAAAAATATATATATATATTAAACCATTGATTTTTATCCACCCTGGTTTAAAGCCCTTTTGATGAGTTGGGCCAGTCTTTTTCTGAGTACATTTTCTCCTGTTTTCGTGAGGTGCAGCCCATCCCTTGCCAAGAATCCTTCCTGAAGGTAATGTAGTCCATGGTCTAGGAAACCAACATTTTCTTGATGGCACCAACCCGTTGGCCAGTGGTTTATTTCTAGATTTTTCCCCCTCAATGGGTGTTGCCCTTTCTTGGGAGTACTGATGAGAACACCACTTGCGCTCCTACTGCTGCTACGATGAGGCAGAAAGCCATGCGGCCTGTCAGAATCGGCAGGGAATTATGGAAGATCGTGGGAAGCCTGTGCTTACAGTAGAAGCAAAGTGCAGCCTGTCTCTTTCAAGCAATGAATTGTCTCTGTGTGAGAGAGTGAATGAGTGAAAGAGAGAAAGAGAAATAGCAAGCGTAACAAGAATTGCAGGCAACACTGTTTGAAAGGGGTTCCTCCCCTCTCCTTCCCCCCCCCTCTCTCTCCCTCTCTCTCTCTCTCTCTCTCACGGCAGCTGTCCCTTTCAAGTGATCAAATGTTGCTTGAGAAATCAGCAGGGAAAAAAAACCCTCCACATTTTTCTGCTGATCGTCCTTTTCTGAAGGGACACTTGAAAGGGACAGGCTGTGCTTTTTCTATTGTAAGCACATGCTTCCCACAATCTTCCAGAATTGCCTGCAATTCTTGTTACTGTGAGAGGCTGAATGCTGCTTCTGGGCAGAGGAGGCTCAGTCCCCTTACCTGGTTGCCCTCTACCGTGTGTGTGTGTGTGTGTGTGTGTGTGTGTGTGTGTGAGAGAGAGAGAGAGAGAGAGAGAAATGGCCAAGAGGAAACTCTTTCAAACAATGTTCCTGCAATGCTGTTACTCCCCTCCGCTGTTTCCCTCCCTCCCCCCCCACACACGCACACAGACATTTAATTGCTTGAAAGGGACAGCCTGTGCTTTGCTTCTACTATAAGCATACGCTTCCCACAATCTTCCAGAATTGCCTGCCAACCGCCCTTTTCTCAAGCAGCAGCAGCAGCCAGGTAGAGGCTTGGGGGGGAGCCGATTCTGACGAGCCGCATGGTTTTCTGCCTCATTGTAGCAGCAGCCTGAGCAACACCCAAGCTCCAGACCTAATGGAGTGCAAACCATGGTCACCACCTACTTCAGAGCCGCAAGGGGAGCTGCAGAACAGAGGGGCCCTTGGCTGTGAGGATGCCTGGCACTGTGGGCAGGGCTGGGGCTAACAAGAATGCACCGGAAATATCTCCAGGCGCCCAAAAAAACAGAATTCTCAGCCCTCGCTGGCTCAGATGATTAAAAGGCTGAGCAGCCATGAGGTGACCAGAGAAGGGAAGGGCTTCCTACTGTGCCATGCCCACCCACTTCACTAGGGGCATTTTGGGGCTAGGTTGTATTTGAGTTTGGCTAGAGTTGCCTCAAGATCTCTTACTTTTTCCTCTAGTAGTTCACATAGCTTACATTTAATATATTTATAATTTGGGTGTTCTTTGGGCATAAGCACAAACATGTAAGATATGTTGCATACCACAATAGTATCAATCACCTGTTCCATGAGTTTGTTTCTTTTTGCTGGTTCTTTTAGAGGTAAAAAAAAGTATGGATTTTTGCTATCCTTTTTCTCCCTTTGTGCTTGTTTTCTACCTTGTTATTTATTTAACTGGCTTATGTTAATTTTATTTATCCTTTTATTCCCTATATATTTTTAAAGTTTTTGAACTGCAATTTCTCCCTACCTTCTTATTTAAGATTTGCCTTATTTATTTGATTGACCTTATTCTTCCTTGATTTCTAGTGTTCCACTCTTGTCTTTATCATTTGCCTATTTATTTTGCCTATTTATAATGCCTATGTTGTTCACTGCTCTGGCCTCTTGTTTTCTTTGCAACTCCGTTCTGTCTTTCGATACTCAGGTCTTTTTGGCCTTGTCTCTACTCTGGTCAGCTCTTTTGGCCTGCTGTTCAGCTTTCCGATTGGCTCAGCTCCATTATATGGTCTACTCTCAGCCTGCCGCTCAGCTCCACCGTCTCTTTCTCCATTATGCACTGCTCTCAGGCTCAATCTCGCTGTGCTGCCCCTTACTGCTGCTACACTGCCACTGCTTTTTGCTCTGCAGCCATGTGGCCCCCATTTGCTGGTCCGTCATGCTGGGGACACTGCAAACAGGATTGCCTGGATGATCCCCAGCAAGCTTGCCTCTCCTCTCCCTCCTCCCTGCTTCGCTCTCTCACCTGCTCACCTCTTTGTTCTCTATCAGTCGTTGTACTGCCCTCTGTCTGTGGCCTCTCCATCCCAATGCTGATTTTCTTCCCTGCTCTGCAGCTGGCCCCACTCACTCACTGCCAATTGGTTTTGCTGTCCTCAGTCCATTTGCCTCTCCATTCACCTCATTTCAATGGACCTCCCGTCTCTTGGGTAGTTTCAAAGTTTAATAACACTTGTATGCCGCCCAATCCCGTAGGACTCCAGGCGGCTCACAATACAAATAAATCAAAAGGCATAGAAAAAAAGAAAAGATAGACTTCAAAACACACCATGCACTCCATTCCAAGTGGGGCTGGACCATATTTTGGGGTCAACAGCTCCAGGCCTGCCGGAACAGCCAGGTTTTAGTGGCCTTACGGAAAGCCGAGAGAGTGGGAAGGGTCCAGATCTCTGCGGGGAGATCATTCCACAGGGCCGGAGCAGCTACAGAAAAAGACTTCCCCCGAGTAGTCGCCAACCGGCATTACCCGATCGACGGTACCCGAAGGAGACCCAGGCAGCACACAAAACCACTCCCCCTCTGGTCCATGGAAAAACTTCTTTCCACAGAACCAATCACTGGTGCCCAAAAGGTTGGGTCTGTGATCTAGGACATCTTTACTGGAACTTTATGTGGGTAAACAAAGTAATCTTTTGTTCATTATTTATTAGGCAGGAAAGAAGAAAATATGAGGCAGGGCTGACGTCGCAACGGTGCGACATGTGATCTTGAAGCTCTAAGATCGCCATTGATATTTCTGAGCTTGTTTATTGAAAATGATGGTGGGATGAGCACGGATTGTTTATACAGGTGCTCCTCTGGGTACTATCAGTAGTTGGACTGGAGTGAAAAGCTTGGAGTTGAAAGATTGCAGTGAGCTTGGAAAGAGAGCTGTTAACTTTGTTTGGAAAAGAGCCTTGGATTCTATATAGTGGCAGTGTTTACTATTTGAAGAAAAAGATCAATACAGACAATGTTGCAGCAGGAAAAAGAAAAGGAAGTGACATTGCAGATGATTATGCAAGAAATTCAAAAAATACAAGTAAGAATAGAGAACATTGAAAAGACAATGAAGAATATTGAACAAAGAACAGAAAAAACAGATGGAAAAATTGAGAATATCCACCAAACGATGATGAACTATGAGGACAGATTTCAAAAAATTGAAGAGAAAGATGAACAAAGAGATAAGAAAATTGGAGATATATACAGCAAATTGAGCGTGGTTGAAAAAGACAAGAGTGGAATATTGGAATGGGAGATTGACAGACTAGAATTTTACCTCAGATTCCAGAATATAGAAGAAGAAAAAGGAGAAAAATCGGCAGAAGCAATGATAGAAATTCTGGCAGAAGCATTGGTGATAATCAAAGGGAAGATGATGGAAGGAACAGATGAAGGGTTTCAAGCCTTTACAAGATATGCAGTGAAATACAAGTTGCCAAGAGATGTCTTTATAAGATTTATTAAAAAAAACAATTTGAATACAAATACCACAAATGGCAAGAGATAAAAGATTGTACTACTATTGGATGGATACAGGATGATGTAATGAAATGCTATAATAAAAATTAATTTGAATTTATTTAAATTTAGAATATTTTGCATAAAATGAAGTATTAATAGTTATAGTCAAATAAATGATTAACAATGATAATAATGTATACATATATACTAGATTGATAATATGAGGTTTTATATAATTTGTAAGGACTATGGAGAGGATGCACAAAAGTTTTATAACCAAAGATAAACAATTTTATAAAATATGGAACTTATCTTATCAATGGTTAGGCAAAAAAATATGGAAGTGAAATATGCTAGAGAATTTTATAAAGATGTATTACTACTGGATGGATTTAGGATGATGGAAAAAATGCCATAATATAAATTTATTAAAAAATTAGAATATCTCACATAAAATGAAGTAATAATAGTTATAGTCAAATAAATGTTTAACAATGATAATAATTATATAAACACATATTTTAGATTGATAACACAAGGTTCTATATAAAATGGAGGTGAAGATTATGGTGAGGTTGCACAAAAGTTTTATAACCAATCGACACACTGTATGAAACTGGAAGATGGTTTTATGTTTGTCTGTGCTTGTTTGTTTAAAAATATTTTTAATATATATATTTATTAACAATATTTATTTATGCATTTATTGTTCTAAAGTAGTGGCATTAATCTTTTTTTCTGACCTTTTTGTTTCTTCCAAGAGTGCACAAGAATACAAACGACTAGCTGAATCTATTTATCCTCATACATATAATCCTAAAATGAGTTTGAATATAAGTGGTGTGGAAGATGACAGATTCTCACAAAGGCTTGATTCTGCTGGAAAAGAAGGGAAAGGAGACAAAGTATATTTTTTGTTCACTCTATTCTTCCATTCAGTTTGATAATATTAATCTATGTATAAATAACAATAATGGCTTTCTGATTTGCTTTCATTCATATTAGTTATAAATAGTACCAACCTTTAAAAACATTGCTTGCTATTGTATAACAGAAATAATCAGAATATCATTATTAAAATGTGTAAACTTTTTAAAGAGTTTAAAAATTTATGCTTCAGTCCAGTAATGCTTTGAATATAGAACATTTTGGTTTAAAGCTCTATTCCACGGGTGTCAAACTCACCACATCACATTGCTGTTGTGTGATGTTTTGTGACATTTTTCATGGAGTTGGGGTGGGTGTGGCCTTTATGTAATGCATCTGGCCAGTGGAGTACCAGTTTGACACCCCTGCTCTATCCAAACTAGGCTTGAGGAAATAAAATGTTTCTAAATCCTGAACCTGGTAATGATGATAATTATATGTACACACTCAGAGAGAGACATACATCCTCACTTGCTGTAGTTCTCTTAAAAAAAATCAAACCATTCTATTTTGATCACCCAATGTAAAAAAGATGCTGAGACTCGAAAGAGTGCAGACAAGAGCAACAAAATGATTAGGGGACTGGAGACTAAAGCATAGAAAGAACGGTTGCTGGAACTGGATATGTTTAGTTTGATGAAAAGAAGGACTAGGGGTGACATGGTAGCAGTGGTTCCAATATCTCAGGGGCTGCCACAAAGAGGAGGGAGTCAAGCTATCCAAAGCACTTGAGAGCAGGACAAGAAGCAATGGGTGGAAACTAATCAAGGAGAGAAGCAACCTAGAACTAAGGAGACATTTCCTGACAGAACAATTAATCAGTGGAACAAGTTGCCTTCAGAAGTTGAAAATTTTTCAACACTGGAATTTTTAAGAGATTGGATAACCATTTTTCTAAAATGGTATATGGCAAGGATGTCAAACTCAAGGCCTGGGGCCCGTATCCAACCTATGGGGTGCTTAGATCTGGCCCGCAGGGCTGCCCTGGAAACAGCAAAGAGTGGCCTGCAGTGCCTCTACCAGCGAAAACAGAGCTTGGGAGGGCCGCGAGCACTTGGGCCACCACAAAGGCCTCTGACATCAGTGACATTGAGCTGGCCATGCCCACCTGGTCCCCCAAGGTAAAAAACAATATTGATATGGCCCTCAATGAATTTGACACTCCTGGTATAGGGTTTCCTGCCTAAACAGGGAGTTGGATTCGAAGATCTCCAAGATCTCTTCCAACTTGATTATTCTATTTCAAAGTTTCTGATGCCTATAGTGTATTACTTGAGTTTTTTGTAAATAATTTTTATGCTGATTTGTTTTGTTATTTAATTATTTCAGAATAATTCACTGAATGATAACGATACCAAAAAAGTTATTATTGATCAAACAAATGAGGTTGAACAAAAGGAGCATGAACCAAAAGGAGGTAACGCTTTGTGTATTTGGCCCCCATTACTAAGTACTAGAATTTTTCATTGAGTTTTTTAAAAAAAAATAGACTGTGGAATGGGAAAAGAGTGACATAAAATGGGATCTATTACAGTTTTTAATAGAAGGCCAATTGGTGTGTTTTGATTGTAGTAGATTCTTTATTGATTCTTCTTTTGTATCTTAAGTTTTAACACAGACATTGGAAATGAGGGAAAAGTTTCAGAAGCAACTCCAAGAAATCATGACTGCCACAACCTTAGCAAAGCTGCAAAGACAAAGGAACTCTTTATCTCGGAATGGTTTTGAGAATTCTCCAACAACTCCAGATGGACCTCGTTCTGCTCGGAATGGCCGCAGTAGAATTTTGGAAGCTTTAAGGTAGCTACTAGCTAGAATATCTTAAGATTTCAGGTCTGTTATCTTAGGAAAATTGCTCAGAGCAGCTTACGTTATGTCCTCATTTTTTTCCAAACACTTGCTGTATATCCTCATGTCCCAGGCAGTCACATGATGGAGCAATTGATGTCAATACTGAGCCATCCCAGAATGAACAGATAATTTGGGATGACCCTACGGCAAGAGAGGAGAGAGCAAGGCTTGCCAGCAACCTTCAGTGGCCTAACAGTCCTTCACAGTATTCAGAACAAATTCAAACTACTGCAGTGCCCCCAGGAGAACTTTCACTTAGAAAGTCTTTGAGTGATGCAGAAATTATTGAAATGGGTAAGTTGCAGCATAAATGGAGAATGGCATTTCAGCATTTGAGTTTGGATTTCATTATTGCATGAGAATCTGTAGTTAGAAACTGCACAATTTAGCTGCCTTTATCATTTTTTATTTATGACATGGAAGATATCTGGGCTGAATTAGGTATATTGCTTTCATTTCAGTGCTTGACAATTTGTGGAGCTTCTAAAATTTATATAGAAAAGCGAAGAGTCACACAGTGAAGGTTATCTGGATTATTTGTTATTTTGTAAATGAGCACTTTAAATGCTTTATTCTTTTTAATAAATCTGCCTGGAAGGTATTTTATTTTTATGTTTTTATAGTCTTGATGAATTTGAAATCCTTTCTCATGCAAAATGTTTGGATTCAGAAATGTGTACTGAGACTGAAATAGAATTTAGAACATATGTGTTTGGATTAACCTAATGTTTATAATTGATATTGATTATTTCCTGATTGCTTATTTGTACCCTATGACTATCATTAAGTGTTGTTCTTTATGATTCTTGACGAGGTATCTTGTCTTTTTATGTATACTGAAAGTACATGCACCAAAGACAAATTCCTTGTGTGTCCAATAACACTTGGCCAATAAAAAATTCTATTCTATTGTATCTTATATGTAATTGAGTTTACATTATATATATTGTTATTTCATGTGTAAATAAAGCTTGGGTTATAGCTTTAATCATGTTAATTCAGAAGAAAATTCAATTTACGTTGAAATAGTTACCTACTATTAAGTAGATAGCTATCTTGGAGTATTGGAAATGACTCATGTGAACTTTGCTTTTCAGTATTCAGATTTAAATCATGCTCCTTTTTTACTGGTCCATTTTTATTTGCTTTTACTCACTAAACTTCAATTTCATCAAATATGAAAAATCATGCACTAATAATTTTCTGATTTAAGGGATTAATGATTCAAAGAAAATTGATTCAGTGGAGGTTGCAAGTCTTCTAATTAGTAATCCAGAAACACCGATTAAAGAAGATCACCTGATCCCAACTCCATTGGCTCCAGCTATTGCTTTTCCATTGGCAAATCCTCCAGTCGCTCCCCAGCCAAAAGGAGATGTATGTTCTGTCATGGTAAATGAATACATAGAGTAACACATAAAGTGAGAAATTGTATTTCTAGTTTGAAGTATTCTTAGGAGCTACCAATAAGATAATATGAAATTATAGATAGTAGATGTACAAGACAGAAAAACATGTTCATTTCAGAAGTTTCCCAACAGTTACTTTCAATCTTGTAATTTCTTCTATTTGCTAAAGAGTAATGAAGATATTGAATCCAGACAAGAAGTAAGTTGTGACTCGTAGTTAAAATAATGGGTTTCACTTCACAGAATTTGAATTGGCTATGAATTTAGTTCTCTCATCCCCCAAGTAGACCAACGCTACAATTTTTTAAAATGTTTATGAAAAATCACCTGGAAGACAGTTGAACAGGCCTTTCATGAAACTGATCAGTTTAAATTCTCTTCTTAGCCTGCCAGAAATCCTTTTCCTTGATTAAAATTTAGTTGAAAGCCTGGGAAAACTAAAATCCTGCCAATGCTGCAAAGTTCAACGGAAACCCTAAGTTAAACATCAAAATTCCCAATAAATATTCATAGTACCTAAGTCTAATATTTAATTGCAATTGACTATTTCTGACTTTATTCTTCTTGATTAAGAAACTAGAAATTGGAATTTAATTGGTCATCTTTACTAGTATAGAGAGATATATGCATGCCTTTAGAATGATCTAGAGCAGGAGTATCAAACTTGCAGCATCATGTTGTCATGTGATGTATTGCAACTTCCCCCCTTTGCTAAAAGTGGGGTGGCCAGCACCTGACGCATCTGGCCTGCGGGCCCCTAGTTTCACACCGTGATCTAGACCAGTGTTTTTCAACCACTGTGCCGCGGCACACTAGTGTGCCGTGACATAGTGTAAGGTGTGCCGTGGGAAAAACACTTTATGTATAGTCAATATAGGCACAGAGTTAATTTTTTTTAACATTTTCTAATGGTGGTGTGCCTTGTGATTTTTTTCATGAAAAAAGTGTGCCTTTGCACAAAAAAGGTTGAAAAACACTGATCTAGACTATTGTGGCAGAAGCAAGCAAAGATAGTCCCAATAATAATAGGTGGCTTAAGTGCAATCCCAAAACAACTGAAACACCATTTTAACATCATTGGTATTGACAAATTCACCATCAGTCAATTGCAAAAGACAACTTTACTCGGAACAGCTTACATCCTGCAATGTTATCTGTAACACCATGAAACATCCACATCTGCCTATTCCAGGTTAGGTTACAGATTAACAGAGTTGGAAGGGACCTTACAGGTCATCTAGTTCTACTAGTCCTTGCACGGATTCAGTAGGTAGACCATAGTGCCAAATTCAGTCTGAACATCTGTCTGACTCTATGATGAACAAAATCATTATTATTATTCATTGAACATGAAACTCAGTCAACTGAACATTTAAAAATGTGTCATAAATACCATTGATTGGGGGCAAAGGTTGATATGGGTTGCTGCTAGTGTCCTAGGTATCAACCAAGTATCTTCTTAAAATATATGATGTTCCGAGTAGCGCAGTTTTTTGCAGCTCCGCTGGTGTTATTGCAGGAAGCTGCAATTTGTTGATGCATTTTGTAAAAGTGCCCAGATGCAAAGTGCCCAGATGACAATGGGTATCACTGTTACATGTTTTATCCATAGCCGTGTTGTTTCGATGGCCAAGTCGCCATATTTCGTGATTTTTTTCCAGTTATTTTTCTTTGACTCTGACATCTCGTGGTATAGTAATATCAATAAACGGTACACTTCGGCCCTCAACCACTGTGATATCTTGACCATTATTATTATTATTGTTGTTATTTCCTCTTTTATTCATTAAACATGAAATTCAGTCAACTGAACATTTAAAAATGTATCACAAATTATTGTTATTGTTATAATTATTATATACTAAATAGTGGCAGTGTATTACTGTAATAAATGACAATGTAGTAGCACTGCAATATGTGAAAAGGGGGATTTGATAACCTGCTTCTTAAAGGACTGGAACTGTAGTTGTGATAATTTAAGTTTGATAACTTAGTCTAAACTTATGTAAGATGGCTTGCTAATATATGCAAGAATTTTTTTATGTAAGAAGGTATTTTTAATTAGAATGCATCCTATTCACCCTTTAGTTGTTTTTCCTTTGTTTCATATTCAGATCACTAAAATTGACCAAAGGGACTATGAAGAACCAACAAAAATGCACAGATTTCAGCTCTCTTCTCTTAATCCTCAGGAACGAATTAATTATTATCAGCTAATTGAAGAATTAGGTAGGTGATTCAAAGATTTTTTTGGAGTGTTGTATCCTGATTCTCATAGAGACATGTTGAGTCATGTTTCTTTTGAACTGCTTGAATTACTGAATAATTCTTAAATTCCTAAATTTGCTTTTCCTACAAAAGGAATTCTGATTTAAAATAACAATACAAAAATATATTCCTTAGGGGGAGTGGTGTTGGAGAAGCAATGCTTTGATTCAAGCTGCACACATACAATTGTGGGACAACCTCTTCGTAATGAGAAATTCTTGGCATCAATGGCAGCAGGAAAATGGGTGCTTCATCGTTCCTATTTGGAAGCATGCAGAGCAGCAGACAGCTTTGTAAAGGTATTCAACCTTATTAAGACCATTTAAAATTCATTAATATTTTAATGTAATTTACACTTTAGACCAGTGATGGTGAACCTTTTAGAGCCCGAGTGCTAAACTGCAACCCAAAACCCACTTATTTATCACAAAGTGACAACCCGGTTTTAGTTTAGAAAAAACAACTCATACATTAACATATTTTGTCTTAAAAGAAAACCCCAAAACAGCTTTCAATGATACAAAACTTTTGTTATTTACAATTTTGGGCCAACCTCAACCATAATTTTATTTAATTATGTTTTAACATTTCTGAACTGTCCATTTCCCTCAAAGAGGGAATCTTGCTGATGGCAACTCTGTCCTCAAATATATTTGGGCAACATTAATAGAGGATTTGAATCCCAAAATCAAACACAGCCTTCCCATTCATCTTTCTAGCAAGTGTATGGCCCACTTCATCTATTCTTAGACACCAAATATTCCTGGTTGCAATGCTCCGTCTAATTGTGGACTGTCAATACGTCTGTTGCATTACACAATTAGGCAAATATTTTCAGATCCATTTACATATGGGCTAACAGTGGCTAACATCCCTATCAATTTAACCACTTTGATTGAGAATGTATTGATTTAGGGATGATTTAGAGCAAGTAAAAGCTACTGTGTTTATTAGCACTTTTGGCAAAAAGAGTCTTAATTGTAAGTACTAGAACCATTAGAATATATCTTGGGTTTCTTTGGAGAAGGTGAGGGAATTTTTTTATCTTCATTTCTATTTTGTTTTATATTATTTTAAAACAACATTCAACATTTGTTTTAAATTCTACAAATTACCCAGTCATTGATAACTGAAGTAATCCATCCATTCTCCTTTTTTCAGAGAGTAAATTATAATTCTAATGTTAAGTTTGTACAACATGCTGGGCACATAGAAGACTCTATTAGGCAGGTTGTGTTAACAGCTTCATCAAAGCTCTCTGAAGTAACACAACCTACCACAAATCCTATTGTGCCTTAGTATGATCCCAATCTAGAACTTCATCAATGAATATGTTTAATGACATGTTCATGCAACATATGTCATATTTTGCACTCTTTTACTCAAAATGGTCCACTTTGTTGACTTTGCCGAGCCAAAAAATCCCTTTATGACTTAGAGTGCTATATGGATGAGGCTTGTAGTTGTACATATCAAGATTCAGGGGGTGACTTTCCCTTTGTAGCCAAATTAAGACAGTTAATTCAGGTCCCGTCCAAGCAAGGGCTGTCTACGGCATTGCCTGATGGGCCTGTGACTTCGGTGCTACCCATCTGCCGTGGAAAAAGGCTCTAGTTCTTTTTAACCAAGCGCTTCACATTAGACTTTCCTTGCTTCTTTTCCTCTGGGGGTGAAGCTCGAGAAGGGGATTGGGTCAGCCTCTGTGGGATCATGGGGCAGCTTAGGGGGTGGGGTCCTCACCCTGGCAAAGTGTGAGGACCCAAAGTACAAGGACAAAGTGAGGGGGGAGAGAAGAGGACTCCAGCTCCATCAGGTTCTTCTCTCCCCCCCCTTACTTTCTCCCAGGGCGAAGACCTTGCCCCCAAGCTACCCCACGAGATGCCTGATCCCACCAGGGCTGCCTCAATAGTCAAACTCTGACAAACTCTGTGCTGGGGCGATGTCACATGTGCCCACAGAGAGGGATCTGAGTGCCCCTTCTGGCACATGTGCCATAGGGTCTCCACCATTGCTCTAGAACATAATTTCCCAGTATCTATTTCATGGTAAATAAATATTTGTCTGAATCCAACCAATGTATGTATGCATTGAGAATATATATATATTGTGGTGGTTGAAACAGAATATTCACTCTGGACAGAGAGGAACACTGGTTTGAAAGAGGGGTAAAAGAGACTATCCACATTAAGACTTAACAGCCCTCTCGTAACAGAGGAGGGATGCAGCATCATCTATCTCCTGTTTACAACACAGTCCTCTCAGCTGTTCTAGCAAGGCTTCACACCCATTTGCACTATTCAGGTGACCCTGAAGGCACAGGGTCACCCTGAATGACTCTCAGAAAGAGGGCTAACAATCAGATGACTGCAAAAAATATAAACTCATCCTCCACGATTCAGTTAGTACTGAAAAAGCTTCTTGCATGAGAAGCAAAACATCTACAAGAAAAACAAAGTCCAGTTGCTTTTTGAAAAAGCACCTTTGGAATTCCTGTCTTACTTCTTTGCACGATTTCAGCCCATAAACAGAACAATAAAGAATTAAGCAGAACTGCTGAAAGGACTGAAATGCCTTGGGCTGCTATCTTTGTTAAACTACAGCAGGGGTGTCAGACTCAATTTCATTGAGGGCCACATCAGCGTTGTGTTTGACCTCTGGGTGTGTGGCCCGGGACGAGTTGTGGCTAGCTTGATATCATTCATGTCGGGGGTATCTGTGGTGGCCAAGTGCTAAGACAAAACTTCCCTCAGACCCTCCCTCACTCTCATTATAACATCCTTCCTTCCTTTCCTTTCCTTTTTTCTTTCCTCTTCATTCTCCTTTCCTTATTTTTCCTTCCTTGCTCTCTTCCCATCTTCCATTCTTTTTCTTTGTTTTTCCTCTTTCCCTTTCTCCTTTCCTGTCCCTTCTTCGATGCTCAAATGCAAATGAGCAAACATTTCTCCTTTTGTTTTGTTTTTAGTTTGTTTTGCTGGCCCTCCGCCAGTGAAAATGGAGCCCGGGGGGATGTGTGACCCCCCCCCATGCCCCATTTTTTCCTGCAACACCCTCCTTCAGCTCTCTGCAACGAAAATGGAATTCCAGGAGGGCCACCCATGCCACATCCACGCCCCCCGAGCTCCCCCTGTTCTCGCTGGCAGAGGGTTGCAGGAGGCTGTCATGGCCAAAAACAGGCATGGGAGGACTGAGCTGTTTTTGCTGGCAAAGGGCAGTCCTTTGCTGTTTTCAGGATGGCCCCACATACCAGATCTAAGCATCACGGGCCTTGAGTTTGACACCCCTGAACTACAGAGTAAGCCATATTGTAACTGCCCTCTTAATAAAGGTATTAGGATTTCCATTGCTCATTGTGATCTCATCTAAAGCCAATCGTGTGTAACAGCATGGTTGGCCATTTAAAAATGATAAATTCGAAACTAGCAAAAGTACCGTAGTTTTTTACATACACCTAAGACTTTTTAAAACCCTGTTTGTCTCAATGAATCCATTCACCCAAGTGAATTCTGTATTTTTCTGGCTCTTTTTAAATCCTTGAAACAGGTCTCAATAGACTTGAGCAGTATATCCTTTACTTCTGTTGGGATGTAACATTAATGCCCTGACCAGCATCCTATTCAGAATCCCACTGCTGAATGAAGTGGGAAAGGAAGCATGTTTTGCAGCGCTTCATTGTCTGTTATTCTGGAGTGAGTGCGTAAAAATAGCAAGTGATTGTGAGGGAGGAAAGCAATTGAACAAATGTCCTATATGTGATTCCATTTCTTTCTCTAAACTTAAGGAAAGGTGCTAAGTTAAAATCCATCGCCTTTCACTTTCAGTAGATACAAGTCTTTTGAACAAACAGGTCAAGTTTCAGTGGACGGTTTGTTAGGAATGATAGATGGATGTGGTTGCATAAAAATTGCTATATCTATGTTATGAATGTGAGTAGCAAGTTGTCTGAAGAGAGATCCAATAAGTATAAATCTGAATTAGAATTTTTGTCAAATGAAGTATGCTTTCAGAAATTCTGGTCTTATTGAAATTTGCTTAAAATATGAAGCAGAAAGAGAGTTCCTTTTCCAAGAAAGTTAAAATATTGGATTTGGCTATCGCATGAATACAAGTAGTCCTCAACTTACAACAGTTCATTTACTGACCATTCAAAGTTACGGCACTGAAAAAAGTGATTTAGACTATTTTTCACAGTTACAATCATTGCAACATCCCCATGGTCATGTGATCAAAATTTGGACACTTGGCAATCAGTTCATATTTATGACCATTGCTGTGTTCCAAGGTCATGTGATCCCATTTTGCAGCCTTCTTATCAGCAAAGTCAATGGGGAAGCTAGATTTGCTTACCAACCAAGTTCCTAACTTATCAACTGCAGTGATTCACTTAACAACTGTGGCAAGCAAGTTTGTAAAATGGAGCAAAACTCATTTAACAAATTTTTCACTTAACAACAAAAAATGTAGGCTCAATTGTGGTCATAAGTTGAGGACTACCTGTACCGAAAAAAATAATTTTAATAGATTGAGCTTTGAAAATTTCTACTATTCTGTCCAGTTTCACATGACAATGATTTGTCTTAAGATTTTGTTTGAAATTTCCTTCAAACTTGACAGAGTTAAATACATGTCATCTTTGAGTTAGAAAGTTAATGGAGCCTGCTGTTACAGGATTCGTTGGAGTAAATCATTCCCTGCATTTGCCCATGCATTCGCTAATTGAATGCGCAGGTCATTAAGTGCACCTGAGGTATCTCAGGTGGGGAAGGCCCAGGGAGGGGGGCAGGAATGGAAGTCCACCTGCTTCAGATCACCCAATGCCTCCCCTAACCCACTGACATCTCATGCTTCCTCCCCTGGGGTCCCCACAATCGTTCCCCCTCCCATTCTGCTGCACCAGATCACTTACCTTGTGAAGATCAATCAAGCTGTCTCCCCTCCAGCTTCTTTGCCGCAGTTTGTTTGCCTGCAGTCTTGGCATGAAAAGCATTTATAAGCTGATGTGACTTTGGAGCAGCAAAATCACTTTGCTTCAAGCCTCCCATCAGCTTGAAAACACTTTTCATGCTGAGATTGAAAGCTTTTGGAGCCTATGATCTCACACTACTTTAGGCAGGGCAAATGTTGCAGTGCCTTTGTGGTCATTCTTAAGCGTGAAAAACAGCTGCGGTGCTGCAACATTCGTAACTTCGGGACTCTGTCCTAAGTACTGGAGGGGTTATAACTTCTAACAGTCGTTAAGTGAACTGTCGTAACTGGAGAATTACCTGTATCATTATAGGAGGAAGATTATGAGTGGGGAAGCGACTCTATACTTAGTGTACTGACCGGAATCAATATAGTTCAGAAGAAGTTAGCAGTTGCAGCAATGAGATGGAGAAAGACAATACAACAATGGAAAGAGCAAAACAGCTCTGCTGAGGTATTTGCACATAAACATCATGAGTTGTAATGTGGACAGAGGTATATTTCATCTAACAGAAATATTATTCCATTTTAATTTACTCAAATTACTTTTTATTGATGGATAGCACATGAATTTATGAAAATGCTGCCAAGAAAACTGCAGGAACTAGTCCAGATAGTCACTAGGGGTCAATACTGACTCAAAGACACAAAATTTAAAACACCTTGTTATATAGTGGGTAAATAAATGCCCAAATGAGAGATTTAAGAAACATGATTTTTAACTTTGATTGGAATCCTGTGGTTTCCTATCATTCTGTTTGTGCAGTTTTCCCCGTTTCTCAGACCACTCATGTATCTAAATTAGGAAAATTTGATAGCAATTCATTGCCAAATGACATTTAAGTCACTAAGTTTCTTATGAGTTTTATTACTTTATTATATTCAGTGAAACAGAGAGCTGAAGGAAAGAATCTGTGAGTTAATGAACATTTTTGGACTTACCATATTTTTTGGTACATAGCACACATTCCCCCCCCCCAAAAAAAGTGGGTGGAAATGTCTGTGTCTTATACAGTGAATGTTGCCAAAGCCCCGCCCACCCACTGGCTCCCACCATTCGGTCTCTGTCTCCCAGCAATTTGCGTCCTTGCAGCAAACAGTAAATAGCCTGGTCAGTTTCACCACAGCCTGCTTTAACATGAGCAGCTGATTGGAGATTGGGTCTGCATCCTGGAATATCATCTATTAGCTGTTCCAGGCTCCGGGAATCGCCACTGCCCATTACTGGTGCTGCCCCCTCCATTGCTCATGCTAAACCAGGCTGTTCTGAAGCTCACCAGGGTGTTTGCTGTTTACTGCAAGGAAGCAAATTGCAGGGAGGCAGAGGCAGATTTTTTTTTTTCCTCTACAAAAGCTAGGTGCATCTTATAATCTACAGCATCTTCTGGTCCAAAAAATATGGTACTCCAGACTTTGCTGTCCATGATTTGGAAGACTCGGTTCATAATCTTTCAGTTGAGAGACACTTTTTATGTGTGTGTGACCAATATGAGTGCATATTCAGATAACTCTATTCTCGCAACATATACTGAAACACGGAAGGGCTATAGATGTAATTCATTTTATTTCCTTTTTTTGTTCAAAGTAACAGAAAGGCTTTGACTTGTTATTTGTGGGTGGTGGTATTGCTGAAGTCTTTCTGCAGTTTCCTCTGAGTCGGGTACAGCATTTTTTGCCTTTTGAGACTCTAACCACACGCTGTTAGGTAGAGTATCTTGTGCAGGAATAAGGCGCAATTTGAATTGGAACAGTGAAGAACATTAATCTATATTTCTTCCTTGATTAAAAATTGCTAAAATTAATTAATCTTAGAATTCACTTGCATTGTCTATCTGAGCCTGAAATATAAATGGTAAAAAATTTAAAATATTTCAGTGTGACAACAATTTTGGTGCACACCATATTTTGGTGCACACCCAAACATATATAAATATGAATGAATGTTTCTTTCTTTTTTAGGGAGCATTTGGTGGTTGGAGAGTTATTTTGAATGTTGATCCAGCAAAGGAATCAGGCTTCAAGCGTCTTCTAGAATCAGGAGGTGCAAAGGTTGTGTATACATTTAATTGTTTAGATATCAGTATATTTGATAATCATGGGTGAGGGAAATGTTGCTATTTTAATAAAAAAGAATGCTTTCACATTGTATGTTAAACCTTAATAATTCTTTATAATTGAAAGAATTCCATTTGAAGGAATTATTTCAATTGTAAAAAAGGAAGAGCATATGGGTGGCAGGGTTGTATGGGTGTGCACCAGAAATGCAGTATGGATTGAGGAAGATGTGGGTGGATGGCATACATCAGGAAGGATGCCTGGGAGTGCCCAAGAAGTGCTTTGTAAATCGTGGAAGATTCTTGGGGTTGGTGTAGGTCAAGTAGGGTGTACGGGGCCGTGGGTGCATATGAGGTGCCACCAGATAAGGTAAGACATGTGTGGAGGTAGCATGAATCAAGAATGCTTGGATGGCCTCAGGGTTATGTGAGAAGGGCCATGCTGGTCAAGGATGGCATACCTGGGTGGCATGGATTGGTAAGAGTGTTTGGGAATGGACTCACGCAAGTCAGACCCAATCTACCAGGGGTGCAGGCAGAAGTCCTAGGTCCTAGATTTTGGACACATTCTGTAAATTAAGACTATTTGAATCAAATTACCTTGATTCAAAAATTGTTGCCCTATGATGCACTTGCCTGGTTAAATGATAAGAATTTTATTAACATATAGATATTTAGATCTATGTTATTCATTCATATCTACACAGGGGAAAATGTGGGAGAGCACATTATTTACTTGTAAAACAAAAAAATTAAGTAATTATGATTTACAATAAGTTTTTGCAAAATGCAGATGCAATATATTGTCTCATGAGAGTTTTCCCCACATGAGCAGACATTAATCATCATCCATCATTAGTATTGTATTATATTTCAGCAAAATGCTGTGTACATTTTTAAAAATCTGACAAGCTGTTTTCTTGAAGGCTACATATTAGATGATCTTGTTCAGTTCCTGAAATTGACAAAACAAATTCCATACATACTATATAAGTAAACCAGAATCTCTGCCCGATTGAATCTACAGGTGTTATCTGCATATTCTCCACCTATCTTTAGAGAAGTTACTCATTTTTTTGCTGATCTTAATAAACTGAAGCCAGAAGATGTGAGAATTAATATAAGAGAGGCTACAGCTCAAGGGGTTAATTGTCTGAAGCCAGAATACATTGCTGACTACTTGATACAGGTTTGTATATTAGTGGCATAATACAGTTTTGAATTATCAAGGCTATGTTTTATTACATACAAGTAGTCCTCAACATATTTGTTCATTGTTCATCTAACAATGGTTCAACATCAGTAAAGTGACTTACGAGTCACCCCCAAAATTATGAACATTGTATCACCCCTGCAGTCATGTGATTAAAATTTGAGCATTTCGCAACCACCTTGCATTTATAACAGTTGCAGTGTCTTGCAGTCACAATGATCATGATTTGGAACTTTCCCAGTCAGTATCTGACAAGCAATACCATTTAGATGGTCTTGTTTACTAAATATACCATTTCACAGTGCTTTACAGCCCTCTCTAAGCAGTTTACAGAGTCAGAATATTGCCCCCAACAATCTGGATCTTCATTTTACCAACCTCGGAAAGGTGGAAGGCTGAGTCAACCTTGAGGCTTGTGAGGTTTGAATTGCCAACTTGCAGGCAGCTGGCAGTCAACAAAAGTAGCCTGCAGTACTGCAGTTTAACCACTGTGCCCCTGTGGTTTTTAAGCAATGCAACTGGGGCAGCCAGATTATTTAATTATTTAATCACTGTGATTGATGCATTTAATGACCACACTTTAAACTCTCATAAAATACATCCAGTCACATAATCACTTTCTTAACAACTGTATTGCTTACCAACTGTAATTCTGGTTTCAGTTGTGGATCTTAAATCAAGGGCTTATCTTTATATTCAGGTATTATGATTAACTGAATTCAGGTGGACCAGATTGAATATCCACAGCCTTCGAGGCTCCCTAGATGACTTAGAGTTCTCTCCCCTCCCCTTCTTTATCCCATTCCCACCAACTTTCTGTCCAACCTACCCAACAGTAGAAGAAATTAAGAGTTCTGTATACATTGCCTCAAACTCATTGAGCAAAAGCACGGTATAAAAATAAATAATAAATAAATAAAAATATGGCCCATGCCACCAGTGGTGGGTTGCAGGCAGGTACCTTTCTGGTATGGTGCTCCAGAGGACCCGCCCGCCCTCCCTACCTGTCTTTAAAGTCTTCGGCGCTTCCGCGCACACGCATAGCACATACAGCACCTGTGCAATGCTCCACTGAGCAGCTGGAGCATTGCGGAGGTGTCACTGAACAATAAGACGCATGCGTGAGCTGCGCACATGTGCGCATGTCCATGTGGATGACGCTGGGCCCATTCCAACCGTATCAATTGGAATAGGGTCCAGAACCCATCACTGCATGCCGCAGTGGAATGCTTTGTGCACAATTAAAAGGGTGGAAAAGCTCTTACATTCACTTTATGTCTCAGGAATAGAGATTATGACAAATTATATTCCTATTTGTTTGGTTTCAACATAAACTTTTCAGATAGCAGTATAAGATAATGCTTTCAAGTTGTAATTTGTTTCTCCACTGTTTTTGTAACAAGGAATATATGGTAGCAGGAAGATTAGACTAAAAGAAAATGTCAGATAAAAAACCTGAAAGTATAATTCTTAAAGCTCTTTCAAAAACTGTCCTTTTTTTAAGGAACCACCACCTTCAATGGAAAACTATCATTTACCAGAAGCTGCTGCTTATCTCCAGAATAGTAAAATATTTGGAATTGGGTTGTCTCAAAAACGTAAAGCTGCTGAAGAAAAGCATACAGCAAAGAGATCCAGAATTCACTGAGGCGACTAATCTGAAAATATAAATTTTCAATTTCTATTTGTTTTCCTTTCCAAGATAAAAGATATTAATTTTTGTTATATTTTTGTGTGCCTTAGATTTCAAGAAATAACTGCCATTTTTTCAAAATTAAACTTCTGCAACTTTTATTACAGGGTTGGAGGAATAGGTAGTTATATTCATATTGTACTTGAAATGATCCTTGAAATACTTTATTCAGTAAATGCATAAAAAAAACTTTAGATAAAATACACAAGGCCACCTAACGTAACTTTTGCCTGCATTTGTCTTTTCTTACTGGTTTCCACAAGACAATTATATGATGTAAATATAGGTTGCTATATCAGCTTATATTAGGGCATAGCCTCATTGAAGTTTTTCCTGCTTTTATAATTTATCTTTCCTTTTCTAAAAACCTGCATTTTAACTTTAGCAACTTGGGAATTTTCTTTTCAATGGAGAATATGGTTAAGCATCTCTAAAAAGATAGAACATTACCTTTCAGACCAAGGGTCATCTGATTTTTTTAAATTAAAAAAAATCAGAATTGCCTAACCAAAATTTCAGACTTTGTTTCCAAATAACTTATTAACTGGGATGCTTATATAAAGCTCTAATTTTGACATGCTTAAAGTATTCTCCCAGTTCTTTCATTTGTTAAATCAATGTTTAATAGTAGTATCAAGGAATCTGTATACAGCAAGTATCAGCCACATCTGAGACAGTTTATTTAAATTGGCCTCCTATTCATTTATTTCAATAGCAGTAGTAGGAATAGCAAGATTTCAAGTAACAGCTACTTTGCAGAAACAAAGAAGAGATCATTCACTGTCTCTTTTCAAAATTTTATTGAGTTTTTACTTTTCAAAAATAATTTCAAAAAATTGCAAATGAGGAAAAAAAATCAGTATTCGGAGAATTGGAAATTAAGATTTAGATTATATTCTTTAATAGTAAAACTAAAACTCAACCTGATGTTTGCTAGTTTTGTTTTTAAAAAAACTACCTGGTGTCTACAGTAAATAAGAAACAAACAGATTTGATGCAATATTGAACAGTTGCTAATTGATTCAAGGACCTTTTCTCAGGCAATATAACTGATGAGGATAACACTACTTTTGTCTTGAAAAAGCATATAACAGAAGATTTCTACAAAAAGAATAACAAACTGTGAATGTTAAATTTATTTCATTCAGAGAGATTACAAAAATGATAATTCATCTCATCCATGCAAATCCCAAGAACCTTATTAATACAATTATATCAGCATAGTAATCACACAGAACCAAAAAGAAATGTATAAAGTTTGAAAAATCAACCATGCCTTTTTAGAAAGTCCATTATTACATTATCATTAACATGTGTAAAGAACTTTCTATAGTAGTAGTAAAATACTGTAAATAAAATCAAGTTAAATATTTTCTTTTTGTGACAGATTTCAGCAAATTTAATTACACCTTGTACTTTTATAGCACCTTCATTGGAAAACTCAAAAACATTTTATAAATCTGAAGTCAACCTCACAACATCCCTGTGAAATAGGGTAGTATTGTCTTTGTAGCTTAGAAAATAAACAATCTAATTTCCGATGCTGTATTTAATACAATGCTTCCTCCTTTGCAGTGGTTTCAAACTTCTTCATATTCTTGAATTTGCCACTTGACAAGTTTTCTATGTTTTTGTAAATAAGAAATTTCATTGAAATCCATTATAATTTCCATTTTGGTGGAACAAATGTTAGAAATGTTATTTTTTGTATTTTAATAACAGCCTTTTATCTGACGTACATCAGCATATTTATGGACAGATAATCTGAAGTTTTACTCCTTTTCACTTTGCTCCTAAAAAGAAGAGGCATTCTATGCATCCAAGAGAATAAACATGACAAGAGTTCTAATCTATCCTATCTCACTATAGATTGGTCTTCAATCTTTTTTTTTTATTGAGAAGTTGTGTTTTTTTATAGTAAGCAACTGTTCCAAAGCAGATTATTATCTTTTGCTCCACAGAACCTTCTCACCATCTTTTTTATTTCTATCTCATTGTATGTTATAAACTATTCAGTATTTTAACCTCTATGAAACTTTAATCCTGTATGTACAAATGAATCGATATAAGGTTGTATTAATTTATGGGAATATTTAAGGTTTAAAAACTATTACATTACCAGAATGTAATAGTTTTTAAACATGAATGGGGAAGCTCCCTGGGCAATTGACATTTTAAGCATTTGCATCCCCGTCCTGGAGCTAAGTGATCATCTTAATTTATTAAATAATGAAATTAATGGGCTATGAAGTAACTCTTAGAATGAGTCAGATCATATATAGAGTGAAACCCATCTAAAATCTTAACTGCAATAGTACAGGCAACCAGGTCTCTTCCCCAGAAATTGTCTGATACTGTTTTTCGACATTAAGCTGCTAGTCTCCACTATATTATGTAGGAGGACTGTAGAGCTTGGGCAGATTCTAAGGACGTAATCTTGAGAACTATTTTGGATTTCTTTCAGATTGTAGATTTTAAGGTGCAGAATTATAATAGCTATTACCTAATCATGCAATTTTCATTTTCTGGGCTGATTTAAATGACCTCGATAAGCCATACTAACAATCATTATCTCCCTATATTTCCCTATTCCAAAGAAGGCAGTTAAGGTCATTGGCATTTGAAGTAGAATGATTCTGTGGATCCATTTCAATTGGGCTTTTGACCAAGATAAGATAATGAAATAACCTTATGGACTGCCTGAGGATTGAAGTTTGGTATTGTTTTACAATGCTTCCAGTTTTCTTAACAAATAATATCCAGATGGCAGTACTGATTTGTGATCCCATTATTTTGACTTGAATCTAATTTTGTATCCCTCTTCTGAATTTGACAGGGGAGTTTTTTCTAGATTTCTGATGTCAGATGTCATTGCTAGGCTGATGTTAATCAGTTCAACACACTTCTAAGTAAGCATCTGGTAACTTTGAAGATTTAGGTAAAGTTTGATAATAGGTAAATGTTACTGTTGGTTAAAAAGATGACCTGGATTCTGAGACTGAGATATATGCTGTTGATACAATTGCAGTCCCTGTGAAAACATTTAGTTAATAGTGCTGCTTTGATTACTAAATTCCACTGAATTTGAAGATGCTGATGAATCTTTGTACAATTATATCTATTATGATACCTGCATTCCTTCCAAGATTAGATTTTTACAAGTTGTCCATGCACTGATTATATCCTATTGTGACTGTTGCAACACATACTATGGGCTACCCTTGAAATATCCAAACATTTCATTTGGTGCAAAATCCAGGATGCAGATTGCCAAATTATGTAAGGTACAAAGTTCATAAACTGCTGGCACTGGTTACCACTTGTTTGCCAAGTATAATTTAAAGAGCTGCTATTCTTAAAGTCCCAAATGTTTTAGGGTCTTTTCTGTTTTCCTTACAAACTTCCATTTAGATTGGGACACACTTCCCCCTCACAGTCATTTTTAAAAACATCACTCAGAGATGTAGCTTGCCTTTGGTCATGAGAAAGGGGACTTTTTCCTACATTACTCCTGAATTGGTACATACACACTTCATCACATTCTTTATTGTTAATGGTTTTTTCTTGCTAATTTTAATTCAGTGTTATCTTTAAACAAAATTTTGTTAGCTGCTTGTAATACCCAATACAGATGTAAAGAGCAACATATTCAAATAAATAGCATTTACTATAAATTTATTTCTTTTGGAGAAGTGGACATAGGAAGTCTATTTTAAAAAGTTTATTTTGCAGGTCAATTATTGCCCCATTTTGCCTAAAAATGGATTTTGAAGGCAATCAGTTCAGTTGTCCCTATAATTGATTTGGCTTAGGCAATTTATCCAAAAACAATTGGATTGTCTGAAACTAAGCTTCTTTCAGCATCCCATCTGTTTAAAAATATTTACCTTGAATAATTTAAGGCCTCTGCATAAAACATGTTTCCTACCGAAGTACTGAAATGAGAATATAGAAGATATGCTGGGTACAGTGTTTTTACTGAACGTGACTGAAAATAGTGTTGTCACAGCCTATTCATTGTCAACACATCGGATTTGAATTCAGTATGACTGACTATATAGTCCAAGACTAAGTTCTTGAAATGACATGAGTTGTGCTGATTGGATCTATGTAGCTTGATCCCTATTCAACTGCTAACATACCTTGAAGAGGTACACCAGCTAAATAGCATGGTACAAGTGAGTATCCACTAGATGAATGTAGGCATTGCTATTAAAGCCACATCTGCATATGTCTTGAATTATAAGTATACATTTTAGGATCTATATACAGGTGAAACTCAAAAAAATGGAATATCATGCAAAAGTTCATTTATAAATAAAAAAGTGAAACTAATATATGAGATACTCATTACATGCAAAGCAAGATAGTTCAAGCCGTGATTTGTCATAATTGTGATGATTATGGCTTACAGCTCATGAAAACCCCAAATCCACAATCTCAGAAAATTAGAATATTGTGAAAAGGTACAATATTCTAGGCTCAAAGTGTCCCACTCTAATCAGCTAATTAAGCCATAACACCTGCAGAGAGTTCCTGAGCCTTTAAATGGTCTGTCTGATGCAGTAAGAATCACAATCATGGGAAAGACTGCTGAGCTGACAGTTGTGCAGAAAACCATCATTGACACCCTCCATAAGGAGGGAAAGCCTCAAAAATTGCAAAAGAAGTTGGATGTTCCCAAAGTGATGTATCAAAGCACATTAATAGAAGGTTATGTGGAAGGGGGAAAGTGTGAAAGAAAAAGGTGCACAAGCAGCAGGGATGACCGCAGCCTGGAGAGGATTGTCAGGAAAAAGCCGTTAAAAAGTATTGGGGACTTTCACAAGGAGTGGACTGAGTCGATGCATCAAGAGCCACTACACACAGACGGATCCTGGACATGGGCTTCATATGTCTTATTCCTCTTGTCAAGTCGCTCCTGAACAAATAACGTCAGAAGTGTCTTACCCTGGCTAAAGAAAAACAGACCTGGTCTGTTGCTCAGTGGTCCAAAGTCCTCTTTTCTGACGAGAGTAACGTTTGCATCTCATTTGGAAACCAAGGACCCAGAGTATGGAGGAAGAATGGAGGCACATACTGCAAGATGCTTGAAGTCCAGTGTGAAGTTTCCATTCTGTGTTGATTTGGGGAGCCATGTCATCTGCTGGTGTTGGTCCACTGTGCTTTAAGTCCAGGGTCAACATAGCCATCTACCAGATTTTGGAGCACTTCATGCTTCCTTCCACAGATGAGCTTTATGGGGATGCTGACTTCATTTTCCAGCAGGACTTGGCACTTGCCCACCCTGCCAAAAGCACCAAAATCTGGTTCAATGACCATGGGATTGCTGTGCTTGATTGGCCAGCAAACCTGCCTGACCTGAACTCCATAGAGAATCTATGGGGCATTGCCAAGAGAAAAATGAGAGACATGAGATCGAACAATGCAGAAGAACTGGAGGCCACTATTGAAGCATCCTGGTCTTCCATAATACCTCAGCAGTGCCACAGGCTGATAGCTTCCATGCCACGCCACACTGAGGCAGTAATTGCTGCAAAAGAGGCCCAAACCAAGTACTGAGTACATGTGCATGCTTATACTTTTCAGAGGTCCAATATTGTTCTATGTAAAATCCTTATTTTATTGATTGCATGTAATATTCTAATTTTCTGAGATTGTGGATTTGGGGTTTTCATGAGCTGTAAGCCATACTCATCACAATTATGACAAATCATGGCTTGAACTATCTTGCTTTGCATGTAATGAGTCTATCTCATATATTAGTTTCATTAAGTTGCATTACTGAAATAAATGAACTTTTGCACGATATTCTAATTTTTCAAGTTTCACCTGTAGAAGCCTCAGAAAATGTTCTTGGGAAGTCCTAATATTTCTACTGCACGAACAGTACCTCCCAAGTTACTGTTTTTATTATCAATAAAATATATCATAGAAAATGTGCTGGCAAAAGCAGAAAAAAAAGCTGCTCAAATAAAAAATGTATTATCCTATATTCTGTGTTGCTGTGTATTATCAAAATGATAGTTTATGTAAATATAGTTTACCTGTCCCTTAGATTCCCTTGTCTGAAATTTACTGTTAAGACCTTGCTAAATTATAATTCATATTTGCTTGACAAGGAACATAGACGCTTCTTTCATTTTAAAAATATCAGTCAGTTATGCAGCTAGGAAGTTAATGAACTTCAGACAAACTATGATTGCAGAAGAATCAAATACTCTGAACTTCAAAGACAGACTTGTTTAAAAACTGGAATTTTTTTCTCCAAGCTATCATTTATTTTAATCAGCTCACAACTAGATGTCTGAATTAAAAGAATACTTATTTGTATTCAGATCACCTTAATTTGTTTCTTTATAATTAAGTCATTTTGCCCATGGATCACAAAGCAATTGTGTAACAGAAGTATATATTAGCATATATGACATTTGTTAGGATCGATAATGCAGAACTTCAGAGTGGATGAAGTGATAAACCACGTGTATATGAGCTCCCAAAATTAAGAATCTCAAGGAATAATTCTTCAATATAAAATATGCACTTTGTTCACTGGTGAAATATGCACTGGTTCACTTAATTCAATAGTGTAATATTTCAATGAAAGCATATTCACTAATAACATATCTAGGAGCAAGATGTGAAAGTTTTTGCTTCACTACAAAAAGCTGTCAACTTTAACATTGTTGTTTCCTCTTAAAGAATAAACTACAATTTTTTTGCCACTTGATATTAGTGGTGTTGCTAGCAGTGACATACAGAGTGAGGTAGATGATAACCACACATTTCAAGTGAATTACGGGCCACCAATACTTTGCAACAGCCAATTCAATGCATACCTATGAATGAACTCAGCTGAACTTTTTTTCTTATAACATGCATAAGATTACAGCCTTATGTTTCAACACCATGATCATGTATTTGCCACACTGAAGTGATGCATGGCATCAGAACATGTATGATGTATGTATGTATGTATGTATGTATGTATGTATGTATATATATATATATATATATATATATATATATATATATTCATTAGACTCGAGGTCATGAACATTTCTATATTTATTAATGTTACAATATTAATCTTCTATGCCAACTATGCCCAAGAACTCAAGTGAATATACAAGGACAGCTTCATCTACCCTATCATACAGAATATTAAAACTTGATTCATGTGTAACAATTTTAATTAAATGTCAAAGCTGGAATTTAAAATTGTAAGTTTCACATAATCTTAGTTCTGCAGCTTTAATACCCTGCAACGGCTTTGTTGGCAAATAGACAACTTTCAGGAAAGATACACAACTCAACGGTGTCAGCTGTTTTACTTCCAGTGATCTAAGCATGTAGAGGACTGGTTCTGCATCTGTATAAAACACAACTACTTAGAAGAATATATCTCACAATTCTTAATAGGAATAAATTATTATTCTAAGCAGTCTGTTCTTCATTTAAAGCAATGATTTCATATCCTAAACACTCCTTAATTACAATGCCATTTTTTATAAGTACATAGCTACCTCGCAAGTAATACATTTGTCTAAATCCTGGCTTGACAGTCCAAAAAACAGCCAGGCATTTGGAAAGACATATTAGGAGTGGCCATATTTGATTTAGATTGGAAGAAGAACAAAGTTTTTAAAAAAATTAACTCGGGAGCAAGAACCTCTTTCGGAGTTGGTTTGAATTCTATTCACAGTTAATGTTATACAGCATAATACAGCACAAATTAGTATTCAAATACTGTTAATATTTGTTCAAATAAATGGGTACATAGCTGGCCAGGAAACTGAATTTTAACTGAAGTTGCCATTACTGTTTGGGCAGCTGGGGTGGAAATGCATTAAATGCAAAATCTTATTCGCAAAATGTATCCAAATCTCAAACAGTAAGAAAGTACAGCAATGGACATTTTTCACTATACATATAAGTATCTCCATCTGCAAATTTGATGGTATGCATGAGCAACAGCTGATACTTCTTAACAGATTGCTAAGGCTATATATTCAGAATGAACTTCTCAAAAAAATTCCCAGATATTATAGGAGCAGACATTTATTTACCATTTATCCAAAGAAAACCTAACTTTTTGAGATCCAGTAAAGTATATATAGTTGCATATTCCATGCAACTTACCTGACTATATTGCAATTTGTCAAGAGTAAAGAGCGCTATTTTTCAAATGAAAAGTTTACACAGATGAAACCAGAATATACACACTAGTGTCCATACATTTTCTGTCTGGATGTGTATTTATTTTCTGATAACTAAATTAAAAGAAAAACTCACTATGCTGCATATTTTTTTAAAAAATCTTTGTGCATTAGAGGTTCCTAGTAAATTATGGCTACATGTGAAAGGATATAATAAATGGGGCACATTTAAGGTCACTTAAATTTGTCATTTATATTATCAACTCAGATAGCTGACTTCTGCAGGATTTCTTTAGAGGAATCCAGTAGAGCTGGTTTCGAGTTTCAGATGGCCACCAAAGAGTTGTAATCTTTTCCAGAAGTTGTGATCCACATGGTATCCACAATGAGTGCAGCAAGTCTGAGGTAGTCAACCTTTACGAAGG
Organism: Thamnophis elegans; assembly: GCF_009769535.1. Lineage (NCBI taxonomy): Eukaryota > Metazoa > Chordata > Lepidosauria > Squamata > Natricidae > Thamnophis > Thamnophis elegans. The sequence goes on along the minus strand of NC_045558.1, from coordinate 56,683,951 downwards.
CTCAGTATCTGAACATAAAAAAATTTGAAATAACCACTGGCTGCAGAGGAATCAAAACACCGGGAACTCTTTTTCAAGAATTTACATTAATTTCCCTCATAATACGAAGGTGTACCAAATTAAGTATACTTTCAAAGTGCAGAAAAGCAATCACTTACGTCAAAGTAGACTGCACTTGTTGTAGAAGATCCAGCAGAAACAAGACGGCATGTTCATAATTGGTGTAGTTTAGTTACCTTAAGAGTGGAAGGGTATCAAACAACCATTCCTTAATTGTAATATGTGTGCAGCTTTACTGATCCCCAAGCACAGCATATTGGTTGTCTAGCTGAAGTTTAGTTGCCTGGGATTTTGAAACCTCATCCCTACCTCTATTTTTGTGTTTTACTACTTCAAAGCTCTTCTCCATTTCTTTATCCCTAAGGGAAAATAAATGTAATCAGTAACTGTCTTAGACACACTTGCCCTTTAGCAATATTAATCAATGACACTAATTTAATTGCAAAATTCCATGACTAGGGCCCTAACAAAGGAGACCATAATCCCAAGAAGTATTGCAGGCATGATTAAGGGCTTGCATATGTACTGATGACATTTCTCTGAACAAACCTCAATGCCATTTCATAAAATTTTTCTGAAGTGACAAACTGGGTTTTGTTATAAAAAAATAAATTCAAAACTTTTGATAGCATTACTGAGGCAATTCACTGGATTTCAGCCACAAAAATGTATCTCAACATCCCAAATAGACTAACACTGCAACATGTCAATAATTATGAATATAGAAATGTCCTAAATGCAACATTCAGAAACTATTCCAAAGCATAGGCTAAATGCAAAGAACCGCATAACTGTTTCTGCATGCTTGTTTTTTTAACTGAACTTAAGTCTCATGAAAGTACCTACTGATTAGGAATACTTATTTATAAGCAGTCTGTTACAACAAAATTGACATTTAAATAAAATCAATTATGTAGGGAGTGTCTAAAACACACTTAACACACATTCTTAATACATTTATAATCCCAAGTGCAGTAACACATTACAAAACAAATCTGGCAAATGCCATCTTTGCGTACATTATGGTACAAATACAAATATGCTGTAATTTACTGCTTAAATTGAACATTGATAAACCTCCTAAAATTAAATTTTGAACCACTTAGTAGCAATTAAAATACTGAAGCTGTGCAATGGACCAAGTCCCCTAGAAGGTAATTGATATTAGATCAAGTTATACAACAATCTCACATCCCACCTCTCTAAATAGCATTGCATTAATTGAGAAACTTTTAAACATTTCAGTCTGATAAAATCCATATCCTCCCTAGTTATGCTTAAAACATATTTGCTTCCTCTAGTGCAGATCACATTGTATACCTGTTTATGATCTGTGGATATAGATATGAAGAGATTGCTTCGTTGGAAGAAGAATGGTTTTAAGGAAATATTTAGATCATTGCCATACTTACTTTCTAGTATCTACTTGCTTGGCAGTGGATTGTAATGATGGAAATTGTGTATCACTATAGATCTCTGGGGGACCTTGCGGCACTTTTCGTGTCCTGCCTTCTCTTGCACCAGGTGGCCTATATACTCCACTGGATTGCACTGGTTCTGGATTTTCTGTAAAGAATTTTAAAAACTCAAAACAATCAGATGTAATTAGATAAATATTAAGTACTGTATATACTCGAGTATAAGCCTAGTTTTTCAGCCCACTTTTTGGGCTGAAAAAAGCCGCCTCGGCTTATACTCGAGTCAGTGAAAAATTTGCCCGAAATGGAGGAGAAAAAGGGGCGGGGCCATGCCGCTGGGTGACACTCGTGAATGGCCCAGTGCCCCTGTGAGTTTCCCCTCCCTCTGTGTCAGTTTGCCGCGCAGCGCGCACCGCACCATCCCCCCTCCTCACGTTCTAATGTAATGCAGGGCTGTCTTACGATTCCCCTTCCTCCCCCTCCTGCCGCTCTGCAACGATGTCCCACCTCCTCCTTGTTATGGCAAGCAGCCACATAGCGATGTCCCACCTCCTCTGGTACAGTGATCCAATGATAGGAATCACTGTGCCGTGTGTCATAGGAGGCGGGACATCGCTCCCGCGGCTGCACGGGACATCATCATCACAGCGGGACATCAGCATCATGAGGTGAGTGAAGTATTTCATTGAATACACCGCTAGTTTACTGTTTTTCTTTGAAATAAATATTCAAAAACATTATTGGTATCTATTTTTATTTTTGAAATTTACCGGTAGCTGCTGCATTTCCCACCCTAGGCTTATACTCGAGTCAATAACTTTTCCAGTTTTTTGTGGTAAAATTAGGTGCCTCGGCTTATATTCGGGTCGGCCTATACTCGAGTATATACGGTAATTTTTTTCAATTTAATATTCACTTAAGATCCTGGCTGTGTAAGTAAAGATTACTTTGTATCAGATAATCTATTATTTAAACAAATGTTAGAAATAAAATATTTCCAAAGGAGCATTCATTGTAGCAAGAAATCATAGCTGTATTTCAGGTTTATTCAACAGATTTTCATTTAGTTAAAAATGAGCTAAAATGGCTGATTCAGTAAACATTGGTAAATTAAAAGGAACACGGAGCAAAACTCACCAATAATTTCAGCAACAGGTATTTGTGTAGGAGCAGACCTATTCCAAGGACCAGATGATTTCTCCACATTTCCAGCTGGTTCCTCACTATTATCCCTTGGTTCTTCTTTTCTGTCACTTTCTTCTTCATCCTTTTCACTGATAAAAAAAAAAGCTATTGCAGCATTCACCACTTATGTAAACACATTCATACTATAACATGTAAACTGTAATATATAGTAGTGAGCATATAGTAGTACTGAAAGCATTTCGTTATTTAAAACAAAAAAGAACATCTCCAATCTCATGTTATGAATATTAATAACTGACAATTAAAATGCAATCATGTCAATAACTATAAGCTCCTAATTAATAGAGGATGCAAAATGTTTAGGTATAAAAAAACCTGGTTTTTAATAATCACCAACTAAGATTAAATAATTAATAGTAATTTCTCCATCAAGCACAGAAATATTAAAGTATTTAAGAACAGCAAGCATTGATGTTTTGCAGCAATACCAGCTACTATGTGGCAAGCTTAGAGATAAGACCTGATTAAGTTTTTCTTCACCTAGAACTTGCAAATAGTAACTGAATCATTCATAAATACAGAACTATACACACCCACACCCACACCCACACACTTTCAAGACAATACCTAATTTGCATGGACTGAACTCTGAGGCCACTGTAGTCAATTATTTCTTCCTGCTCAAATTCTTTCCAGTCATCCTCTTCCTGAAAGATGAAGATTACATAGGCTCATTATTAGTTCTTAATAAAAGACAATCAGCATGTGAAGTTATAGAATGACTGTCACAGAAAAAAAGTCATCCTCCTAGGATTTAAATATTCCCAACTCTTCTATTATATCAGAAGCTGAATAGTGCCAACTTCATAACTAGATAGGCTATTTCTACTTCTGATATTTAGTCGTATATCCCCACTTTCACATAGAAGTTAGCTTTGAGGTGACCATTTCAGAGTTTTATTTAAAAGTGAGCAGTGAAATCAAAACTCCTCAATTTCTTAGAGCAGAACTGTTAAACTCGTGGCCCACAGGCCAGATGCACACACACACTGTCCACGCCCATGTCCTGATACATCATGTGATGCCACAGTGACAATGTGAGTTGGACTCCCCTGTCTTAGAGCAAGCTTAGAAAGGAATGAAAAGGAGAGAGAATTGGCTATATTTTAGTTTAGACCCAAGTTACTAACCACCTTAGAAGATACTACAAAATAATTATTTTTCACCAACATGATGCTGTGAGGATAGTCAATTTATACATCTGAGAAAAACAAAGAAAAAACTATTTGCAAGTTAAAAACTATTTTGTTGCATTAAAATGACATATACATTTGGTCACCAATGTTTTATGATGTTAAGATGGAATGGGTCTTCATTTATCATTATCTGATAAAGGCCACATTCATCCACTTATTTGCCAAGCTCCCTTTCCCTCCAGTCAGCCGGAAATCAGCCTACCCTAAATTTTTGCTGTTCTACACTGTACTCTTACAGAATAGGTTGATGCAGCATATATCTGCATCATATATATATTTGTTTTTCAGTTATTGTTTTGTTTTTCAGTTATTGAACACTTTAATACTCCTTATAACATGCCAGCACAATTCAGATCAGAAAGGTCTACAAAGGAATAGATGGTGTATCAATCAGTTATTTAGTGACTAGAAGCACAGCAGCAGCAATGAATTGGCAGTTTCAAAGCCTGAAGGTGCTCCATAATATATCTTTTGAGGTAGAGGAGGCTGATCCTTCCTGATGGCAGTAATGTTTGGATGAATGAATTTGCTGAGTTTTCAAAAACTGGCAGTCTGCACAAGGCTGTTTGTTTATAGCTTATACCCATAGCTTGGAGTTTTAATCCCTAGGTGATATCAAATGTTTTGTTAATCGATGGTTGCCATTTGGTGATGGTCCAGTTGTTTGCAACCAATGCACATCTGCTGAATAAAGTTTTGTTGAAGAATAAAGTTTGCCAAAAGGTTTGAGAAACTATGAGGAGCCTGGTCTTTCTTGGGAGAATAGCCATTTTCAAAGAGAATGAAACTACATTAGTACAAAAGGCAAGTACAATTACAAATGGCTTCTTCCCCAACTTGCTCTTAATTGCTACCCTAGCTGACTAGATCAGAATCAAGGTGTCTTAGTTGTCTACCTTTGTTTGAAGCGTAATTTTTTGTTTGTTTCAAAGGGGAGAGGCAGGTAATTACACTTGATTGTGAAACTTAGCCTCTTGTCATATATGGATAGTTTCTCAAGTGGCATGCCTCCTCTTGCAATCATCAAAAGCCTTGTTTTTCGGCATAATTTGTCCTGAGATATGTGTGAACAAAAAATAGTAATTGTTTTAGTCTACAGCACCATTAATATTGAGAACTAGTGGTGTATAGAAACAGAATGCTGGACTAGATCAATTTTGGTTTGATCCAATACCCTGTGGATACATTTACATTCAATGGCTGCTTTTGGAGGGAGGCAATAAAATCGTAGTAACCGTGTACCATTCTCATATTTTATACTTTGAAGTGAGTGCCCCGTTCTTATCCTGCCTCAACAGCAAGATACTCCTTTTGCTCAAAACGGCAAATGCGAAAATATCCTGTGCTCACATCTTATAGCAGTGAGATGCAGGTTCAAACAGAGAAGTCCTGGTGGGAAATTTGAGACAAACCTGGACAAGCAAGAGTGAACAATTATCCGCTTTGATCTCCCGTAGCACGTAGTACCAGCCAATTTCCTAACAAAATGGATTCCCATTGCCCTAACCTCGGCCCCGACCCCACGAACGAAGAAAACTGAGAAACTGCCTCCCATGCGGCCCAGAGAAAACCCAAGATGGCCTAGCTGGGATGTAGCGACGCCCTCTACCGAAAGGAAGTTACCAACGCCCACAGGAAGTAGTCACGATAAAGTTTCCTCCTCCTACTCTCCAATCCTCTTTCACCCTAGTTCCTGGCCAACTCAAGGCCATAACGCTCCCAGTTCTGCCTGATCGATCTCGGTCTCCTTACCTTGTTTGCTGCCTTAGCACCGCCGGTGGCCGCGTTAGCATTAGAGGCGGCTCCATGGGCGCCTTCTGCTTGCCGGCTTCCCCCAGTCATACCCGCGGCAGTAGCATTGGAAGAGGCAGCCGAGGAAGGCGCGGCAGTGGCACTTCCTCGGCTGCTTTTCTCTTTCCGTTTCTTTTTGTCTCGTTTCGCGAAAAAGTCATCTAAGCTCCTCTCCTCGGTTTCAGCCATGGCGGTGGCGGCGATAGCTCCTCCTCGCACTCTGGTTCAAACCGGATATGACTGACGGACTGACCAGTCGCGTCTCCTTCTTAAGGAGGTAGCGATCCCCAAAACCTCAGTGATTGAGGGGAGAGGAGAAAGGGCGGTGAGAACTCGGCGTCACCCAACAGCCTCGCGTGGTCCTTACGTTCGTCTGGCTCCCCGCCGCTTCCGTTCTCTTGTGGGAAGCAGAAGGTCCAAGCTTAAACTGCCGCCGCACGCGCTCTTTCCCTCCTGCTCCTGCCTCAACGCAGTTCGTTCGAAGAGGAGCAGAACAGCTTCCGCTCCCCACGTTGGTGGCCACCACTTGTCACAGCCGAAAGAGGAGACTGGGAAGAAGCGAGGGAGGGGCCCCGCCAAGGAGCAGAGTTTTTCTAACGTACTACTCAAAGAACCACTATTGGGCATCAGAGTGGGAAGGAGGGAGAGCGCATGCACTTGTCCCTCCGCCGACCAACCCGCTGAAAGAAACGAAGAGTCTTGGAGCCAATCAAAAAGCGCGGGGGTGGGGTGTACTGACGTGCGCGTAGCTGTGAGTGCCGGCAGCAGAGAACGTTAGGAATTCCTGCGGGTGAATTATTTAGTGCGCATGCACGGGGACAGAATTTTGAGAAGTGATTCGTTATCGTAAAGTGGGCGGAGCCTAATGGGAGCATGCGCTATGAGGCGGGAGAGGAGTGCGCAATTTGACTTTACTTCTAGTGACTTCTCCGATGCATGGATGAAAGTAGACAGCAAAGGTCACGAAAATCTGGCTTATTGGTTCAGAGGGTTCTCCTTTTAATTATCTTCTTGACGAGTTTGGAGCCGCCTGTAGTCAGAGAATAAGCCTTCTAATTGCTTTTTCTCGTGCTTTTTATATCATACAGTAAAGTTTTCTTTAGAATTACCAGAAAAATGAATTTAAAAGGTTTTGCTCCCACGTTATTAGCAGTTTTAAGGTCTTATTACGAATGCACAGCAATAAAGTCCAGACACATTCCTGCCATGATGTAGATGCACAACTTCGTTTCATATATTGATACAAATATACTACATTAAATGCAACTTCAGTTGCATTTTGTAAGTGTCTGTGTTTTCCTTATCTTTTACAAGTTATGTTTATTTAAAAACTTATTTTTTATTAGTTGAAGTAATATTGTGAATTGAAATTGCAGCATGTATTTGAAGTAAGATTCGGGTGTTAAACCATGAAATGGTATTTGTAAAATTTTTACTTACCATTATAAAAGTAAGTTTATTCTTTTCACCATCACAGTAACAAAAGAAAAATGAGGGAAATAAAGAGTTGAACCATGAAACACTATCTGTAAATGGACTTATTTAGTTTTATAACATTACAGATCTCTGCTTGGAATGGTAAAAGGACTTCATGTCAGATTGATGCATGATCAGAAATGGGTTCTCCCCACCCCCTCCAAAAAAGAAACATAATCTATTGTGAATATTAGGAGCACTGAGTTTGATTTGAGTTAGGATTTGAAGTTCCTGATTGCTGGAAGAACTCTATTTCACACACCTTTTTCTAGATGTTAGTCAACATTTTTTAAATGTTGCTATAGGGAATTCTTTCCTAGGTCAAATGAGTTGAGATGAAATACCGTACATTTGTAATGCAATGCTCTACTTTTTAAAGAGTTGTGCAAAATATATTTTTCTTTAAATGGAATATTCTGGAATTCTCCAGAACCTTCTCAGGGAATATGGTAGTAGATTTTGCATTTTCAAACTTTTGAAGCTTCAGAGCTCTGAAGAGGGAAGAATACTGAATTGGATTGGGATCATGAAAGGGGAAATCAACATTAATTTCTGCATAATCTGAATACTCACTCTTCTGCAAAATTACTACTTGCTCCATAGGAGAAAATCTCTAGGATACACTGCATCCCTATTACTGTGTAATTAAAATAAAATCACTATTATGGATATATATGAAATTTAAATTAGAAAACTGCAATGGGGACAGAGATAAAACCATTTGCAGTACTAAGGTATGATTCAGTATGACCCCTCAAACAGTTTTTAATTTAAAAAAATAGTCTCTTGGCTAAGTTGATAGCATAAAATACTTGCTAGTTTAGGGCTCTGTTGAGATCATTGCTTAAGATTAAACAGAAATGGTAGTTTAGAAAACATCTACATTCTTGGAGAGTGCAATCAATAACAGACAAACTCCAAAGAACCTTACAAGGTTAACATAAACATTTGTAGTGAATAGTGCACAAAGCTTGTTCTACAAAAATACAATTTAGATTATATTGTTCTGCCAGTTTGATTCCTCAGTTATTCCTTTAATTAAAACAGTAAATAAATCCCACTATGATTAATGGAGTACAATTTCCAAGTTACATATATAAAATTGTAGAATTATTATAGTTGCTCGGTATTTTTTTAAAAAAAACTGGACAGCAGTACTTGAACCTAATATTTTATTCTATTATACTTTTTATGCAAAGCAGTCATTTATGGCATTTAATATTAGGCAAGTTGGCCTGCTTAGATTTGCAAATCAAACAGAAACTTTATTGTCATGTTTTCCATGAACACTTGCCAATAAAATACTTTCTTTGAATGGTAATAATTGTCTTCTGATGAGAAAGAGATCAGCTGAAAGTTAAATGCAAAAAATGCCATGTTATTATTTCCTAAAAAAGAACAAACTCTTAAAAACAAAACAAAATTATTAATGTTAGCAAGAAAAAATAAGAGTAGAATAAGAAAATTATAATACGGAAATACATTTTGTATATGTATGGATTTGTATGAAGAGTTATCTTCTCAGGTATGGAGTACCATTATTGTTCAATGGCATGGATGCCATTTTTTAAAAAAATTAAGACAATTTTCTCATTCAAGATTTGTGAACAATAAACTCACATGCAAATGCTTTAAAGGGTTCTCTTAAATCTCATAAATTTTCCATTATGAGAAAGATTTCTCTCTTTTGAGATGTTACCTCTTGAAATTTCACAATATCTTATGCAGGACCATTGGAAATTTACCAAATGTGGCTATCTCAGAAGGTATCATTCAGTAGAAACTAATTTTGAAAATCCACTGAAATAATCGGGTCCCTTAGGAGCCATGAGTCCTTACACTCACGTAGATGATTAGTAAGAACTATGCCATAAACAGGATAGTCACCTAATCTGAGGCAATGAAGAATACTTTTCTCATCGTTTTAAGGGCTGAATAAATGTTAGAATACAAATGAAGTTAATAAATTGGACTTGATGCTTTTTATTTACAGTGTAAATATGGTAATTGCAAATGCTACTAATTTATTAAAATATTACAATTTTCTAATTTTAGTTTTAATTTTAAATGTCACCTTAAAAATGCCAGGAGTAAAAGTTACAGTTTTCTTGATAAAAGTACACAGGGAAGCACAACTAAATGTTCAATAATATATATCATACATCTATTGTTTTCTAAAGGTATTGGGAACACTAATTAGGATTGATTGGCATTGTAGTTTGATAGATGCCTGCTATTTTTGCTCTGATTAAAGAAAGTAGTACTGTATTGTAGGCTTAGACTCTGAACAAACTGAACCATTAGCTGACAATGTTTGCAATCTAGAAAGGCATCAAGTTAGAGAAAGCAAAGATATGACTAAAGTGTGTGCATAACTGTATTCCTATTTGGTAAGTAGTATTTACAATAGGTTCTTAATTATTAATTAATTATTAATAAACTGCTTGTATTTTCTTATGCAGAAATATAATTCTTATATCAAAGAACCAAAATGGCACTGGCTACACATAATGAGTTCAAAAACTTTAACAAGGGGATATGGACTACAAAAGATGGCAAGAAGCGTTGATTATGGCATCTGAATTTTGCTGCTGAGAGTTTTCACCACACTCCAGTTTTCCTTCTTCAATAAAGTGCAGAAAAAGCACTCGGGGAGAGACTTATCTGAAGATCCCATCTGCTGGAGGGAATGATTGGGTTTAAAGGATGTCCTCATCCTTCCCGTAGTACAGGTGCTGGTAGAAGGAGCATGTTGGGTAAACCAGGAATTCTACCATTTTCTATGAATATAACCCACAACTAGGAATATTCTGCTTTTTTCCCCTTTCAGAATCAGCTTACTCTGATTTTACCTTCATTCCTTGGGCCGAGAGATGCTGTTATGTAAATTCAACACACAATTCTCACTCATGAAAAAGAATACCTGCTTTCTGTCTCTAGAAGGCAGTGATACGCAGCAATGTCTGACTCGAGTTGTGTTTTAATGGAAAGTAGAGTTTCATGATTTCTTTGCTGCTGCTCAGTTTCTCCTTGGATTTCTCTTACTTCTGCTTCCAGTTTGGCAATGACAGAGCCTAAATTCTGAAGCTCTATGTCATGCCAATGCTTGACATCATAAAGAGAATTTTCTAAGCCTCTCTTCTGTAAAGACAAAACATCCATGAAATGTTGAACATTAAATATTTTGCATTTCTGTCTTTAGAGAAACAATTATTAAATCCAAACATGCTAGTTTTTCAAATATAGAATCCTCTCAGATACATATTAATTTCTAGAAGAAAAAGATATTAATAAATTATTCCTGCAAAATATCTGTTATGCACAGACTGAAGAATTCCAGTCAAAGAGATTATTTGGTCATCAAAATAAATACTGATCAGGAGCATTTAAATAGTGCTATTGTTGCTGCCCTTAATATTTTGGTAAAAGGTCAAAGGTATTTTTCCAGATGACATCAGTATTGTTCGTATTATCATAGTGCATTCCAAAATTCAAGTTAAAAATGGATAATTTAGTAATGATTACTGTTTTATCAGAAAGTGGGTTCTAGTTCATGATTTGTAAAAACTCATGAAAAGTGTTTGATGGTAAACAGTTTAGAGTTGGTAAGCTGTTTATTAAGAATGCACTAGTGTAGAAGCCCCCAAGCTTTGGGGACCATTTGATATTTTAAGAACATCCGAACTCAAAAGAAAATGGTTATTCTAGGGGTGAGGGATCCAGTTCATAAAATGGCTGCTCTACTGTAATACATATGAGCAAAAGAGACAATTAAGCATTTTAATAGTGAAATGGAAAAACTGATGTCTAATATGTAGCCTTTTAACATAAAAGTTTTATATCTTAAGTCAAAGGGTACCTGCTATTTTTCAGTTAATTTGAAAAGCCTTTTTGAAGAGATCAGTCCAGACATTGCATTAATCTTGGTTTTAGTGAGCTATGTTGAATAAATACTGCTTTTCTATATCATTCAGATAGAAGCCATGGTTTATAAATATAAGATAAGTCCACTAACATTCCAAGTCAAAATAAAGTCATTTTCACATAATATGTGAACCAGATCAATGATTTGTGCCAGAAAGATATCCCTGCTCCCTTACTCACCAGTGTTTTCAGAGATTCAGTCTCTATTTGCAGGCTTTGAATTTTGCAGGCTGTTTCATGAAACTCTGCCCTTAGGGATTCAGCCAACTCTGCCTCTTGTGTTTGTACAGCAGGCACTGTTTCTGTGAATTGCTGACATAAGAGTGATAAATAAAAACATTGTTTTATTTTCCAATCTCTTATAGGTATATTAGAGAAAAATGAAAGGAAAATTATTGCGTTTTGGATCCAGCTCTTTGATTATTAACATAAATAAATATAAATATTGAATATAAATATTGTCAGAAGAAAATGGAAATAATGCTAATGAGTAGTGCTTCAGATTGCTAAGAAGAAGTGCTGAGTTTGTCTAAGTAAACACCACACCTATAATTCATTTTATTGGCTCTATCTTGTTTTCAGGATTGTGGCTGTTCTAATGAGTCACAGATAAAGGTTACTTTTGTCAAAATACATTTCCATGTATTTGGAAACATCTCTTCTTAATCAAATCAGAAGCTTTGGACAGTTAATGAATAGCATTACATTAAATGTAGAAGTACACAACTGGGTTAGATTTAGATTATACTAGTGTCATTTCAATTCCAGTAAAACTGATGCCACTGAAATGAGATAATTTGACCCATAAAGTTATACTGTAAGTATGACTTATAGGCAGGAACCAAGTCAGTGAACTAACAGTTGCCTAAATTTCTTAATTTCCTTCAACAGCCAGCTTTTTGTCATCATCATCTATCCTACTTTAGACACATGCAAAGACCCAGGTCTCTGGAAAAGGCTCTAATGCTGGAAAAGAAGGAAAGGGATGAAGAGGATGACCAACAGCAAGATAGATAGAGTCAGTTATCCTGAATAAGTGCACCATTGGGAGACTTGAAAGGACAAGTTAGAGCAAGAGCGTTGCAGAAAAAACTATGTGGTTGCTAGAAATGAAAATAATTTAATAGCACAAAATCACTCCAGGAACAATTCTGGAGAAATCAAAAGCTTCCCATACTCTTGACCTTTGGATTAGCCTGCTTTTGATTGGGGGTGAGGGTGGGTAACCAATTCATATTTGTTTTGGGGGTTTCCATTCTTTTATTTAACAATAGTTTCACTTAACAATTTGAAGCTAAATTGTGATAAAATAGAGGAGCAGCAATTGCTAGATAGCAGAGCTATAGATAATTCTAGTTGCAATTTGCAAGCATCAAAGAGCCTAATTTGAATGTCTATAACTTTTTTCCTTTACTTTCCAAGTTAGGGACGTCCCAGGGGTGGGTTCTAACCGGTTCTCTAGAAGAGGTTCCACCGGTGGAACGCCCCCTTGCTTGCTCACCCCTGGGCCCCGCCCATCCAGTCACCGCGCGTCCGCTCGCTCCCCCGCCCATCCGGACCACGCCACTAAGAGCCCTGTAGAGAGCCCTTTGATCTCTTGTTGCCTGCTGAGTAAATAAGCTTTTTGCTGGCGCAGTGGTTTTGGGGCTAATGGGGCTTGGGTTTCCAGCCTGACAGCCCCCGCCGCTTCTGGATGTCTGTTGCAGTCGCGAGGAGCCAAGGAGAGCACGGAGAAGAGTGTGAAGGTTCTCAGCGCTTCGGGAAGCCGTGAAAGCAGCTGGGAGAGGCGCACAGCTTGGTTTAGCCTCCTTGGACGTCGCAGCAGCAGCCCCAATCTCGCCGTTTTTCGCATCAGGGTGTGCTGCAAGAGGGAGGGAATGAAGAGCTTTTCTGGATTGCTGGTGGTGGAGGTGCGGGCTTGTCACCCCGTGCTCAGCAAAGCAAATCCAGTGAAGTCCTTTGCACTGCCGGAAAAGGTCTTCACTCATTCCCTCTTGCAGCACGCCCCGATGCGAAAAACGCTGAGATCGGCGTGATTGGAGCTGCTTCTGCGACATCCAGGAAGGCTAAACCAAGCTGCGCACCTCTCTCAGTTACTTTTGCGGCTTCCCGAAGTGCTGAGAACTTTTGCGCTCCACACTCTCCATGGCTCCTTGCAACTGCAATAGACCTCCAGAAGAGGCTTTTGGGGCTAATGGAGCTTGGGTTTCCAGCCCAACAGCCCCTGCCGCTTCTTCTCTGCTGGTCCAGAGCCCATCCGGGAAGACGAGGAATGTGAGGGGGATCCCTCCCCCTGCGGATGGGCTCCGGACCAGCGGAGCCACCTACTTTTTAACCAGGGGGCTATCAGAGAGAAGAGGCAGTGCATGCCCATGGACTTGTGCAGCAGCCAAAGAGTGCCTGGTTAAAAAGATCGCCTTTTTGGTACTAAATATTATGGATGTTCAGCTAAAATAAGATACGAGGATTTGATGTTAATAGAGGATTCTACAAAAAAGTAAATGAAATGTCAGCAGGTGTTATGGATTAATTCTTTGGCATAGTTAAGGTTGAAGGATGTTTAAATAACTAGTCAACTAAAAGTGGAAGTATGATGATGTTAATATGGTAAACATCTGAGTTAAGATATTTGAATTAATATGAATTAATGGAAGAGATGCACCAAAACATGTTGTAACCAGCTGAAATACTTTTTTTTATATAATATATACCTTTGTTTTTGTTTTTGTTTTTTCTTCCCTGCCTTGTCTTTTGTTCTTTTTGTCTTTTTCCCCCCCTCTTTTTTGATTTTTTCTTTTCCCACTGGTGTGGGCATGTATTGTTTAAGATTATTATCTTTATTAATATTTTTAAATAATAATTACAGTCAAATGAAAATGGATATATGATGATGGTGACATGTATGAATATTTGAGTTAAAATGTTCGAGTTAACATGAAAAAGATCGCCTGGCTAAAAAGAAGATAACCGTCTGGTTAAAAAGAAGGACGAGGCTCCGCTGGGTTGGGAGGGAGAGAAGACAGACAGACAGAGACACAGAGAGAGACACACACACACACAGAGTGAGTGATTAAGTGAGTGAGTGAGAGACAGACAAACTGTAATAGCTCCTCTCCTAACTTGAGAAAGTAAAGACTCTTGAAACGGATTATTTCAAAAGGAGCCTTTAATCAAGCAGGATGGGAACCATTAGAAGCAAAGCAGCACCTGAAAACCTTTAGGCCATGCAAATGGGATTAAGCTGATAATGACCCCTCCCCTTTGTCCAATGCAGATTCTGACCAATACACAAGTGTGAAGATGCTTCCTTAACTCTTGTGCCCTGGGAGTCAATAAAGCACACGTTCCCATGGCTATCTCTAGTTAGACATCAAAGTTATATATCCCACATGGCTACCATAAACATCCCTCCAGAGATGTTGGGACCTTTAGTCTCCCGGTGACAGGAAACCTGTTGTAAAGTTGTAAAACTCAGTTGTTTCAGATGTAGCTAATGATTTAACTCCGAGGCTCCCCTCCTCCCAATTGAATGGCAGTATCACTTTTAGGGATCTCTCTCTCTCTCACACACACACACACACACACACACACACACACACACTTATACACACAGAGTGACAGAGAGAGAGAGGAAGGGAGGGGGGAGAGAGAGAGGAAGGGAGGGAGACACACACAGTGAGAGACAGACAGACAGACAGACACACACACACAGAATGACCAATGGGGGAGGGAGGAGAGAGACAAAGATACAGACAGAGAGAGAGAAAGACAGAAAGAGAAAGAGAGAAAGAAAGGAAAAAATAAATAAAGAAAAAAGAAAAGAAAATGGGAGAGATGAAAGAAAGAAAGAGAGAGAACTTATGACCACAATTGAGCCCAAAATTTTGGTTGCTAAGCAAGAGCATTGTTAAGTGAGTTTCACCACATTTTCTGAGTTGGCCACGCCCACATGGTCACATGACCACTGAGCCACTCCCATGAAACAGGCCACACCTACATAATAGGTTCTAAAAAAAATTGAAACCCCCTACTGGGACATCCACAATGAGGATTACTGTAGAAGTCAAAAAGGCAGCTGCAACCATGTGCTTGAAGGCTTGTCCTTTATTTTGTATGCATTGCATGACTTTTTGTCCTCTTCTACACATGCACTGGATCAAATGCAAATCCTGTGAGTCTGGTGTTTTACTATTTCCTGCTGCATTCTTGGTTATATTTACAATTTTGCTGAAGAATTCTGCATAATTCAAAAGCTTATACTATATGCTGTTTGATTATGTTTTATTGACCTAAAAGAATTTGAAGTTAATTCTTACAGCTAATTTTGTTCCATGCTTACCTTAGCATGGAGCAAGATACCAGTCTCAGCATAGTTTTGTTCAATATTTTTCTCCCATTGAATCTGGATTTTCTTCAAAATGTCATCCAGGCTAATTTCAATGGGGATTTCTGATTCTTCCAGTGGTGATAAAGCAAGCTGTTTGTAAAGGATTTTGATATCCTGAAAATAAAGTTGTTACAAATAGATGACCAATTCATTTAAATAAATAAAATAATCTTTATAAAAAAACAGAAGCACATATTTTAACAAAACTCAGAGTAATTACTATTTGTTGCAACTTTGTTGCTATGCAGTGCATTTGCCTCTATAGTAAGGTGTTGAAAGAGAGCTATTTCTCAACTTGTATTTCATAATAACTGCTAGAATTTAATAGAAACACAAAAATCTCATTGTCGCTTTAAATGGCAACTATGAATATATTTCTCTTGAGAACCGGTCATGTTCCAGAGTGTCTTAAAACGAATGAATGGTTTACAAAATAATTTAACTCGTCAGTCTAATAAACAGTTATCCCAGTGCTATGACTCAGATGGTTTGCATTGCTTCAGAAGTTTTTATTTAAACCCGGTACATTTTTTGATGTTCATAAATACATGAAAAAGCCCTTCTGGTACATATTGAGAGCCCATCTAATCTACCACTATTCCCATAATGGATAGCCAGATCTCTCTGGGAACTCCAAAATGTTTGGATTCCACAGCCACTGATATTTACAACCATGATGATGAAAGCTGTACATCTGTTAGTGAATGTATGCTAAAGTACAGTATACTTTAGAATGTATACTGTAGTCATTGCTTATTTTCCCTGATGTTCTGTGAAAAAACAGAACAGCCTTGAATACATATCTGTTTGTCTCAGTTTATAATACTTTGTTTAATTACTAAGACGTGCAGTGCCTGTGAGACCTCCGACAAGCAACTGGGTGTCGCAGGGGCAGTGGAGTGTGTAAGAGTGCGCAGCGTGAATGCATGACCAGGACGCCCGGCCCTGCGCGCAGTGTACCGGTAGCGACAGGGAGAGGAACCCACCACTGGTTCTAATGCTAATTAGACTTTCATCAGTGCATAGTATTACAAAATGATAAAATGCTTATTGATGGCATTAAAATTCTGGTATTAAAATGTCCTTGTCAGACCTAAAGTTCATTTCCATCTTTTGTTTAGATAGAAGTAGAATACATATATTTTTTTGTTTCTCAGGATTGATTTACCTCTTCATGATTTTTTGACAGCAAAGCTAGTTCTTTCTTCATGTTTTCTATCTGACTCTCCAAGTCTACTTTAGTCAAATTAGCATGATCAATTACTTTATAGAGAGAATTAATTTCATCTTCTACTGCCTTTCGAAATGGTTGCTCATTTTCATACCTGCAGTATAAATGAGAATATATCAAAATAATATCACAAAGTTTAGACTTCTGGCATGAAGAACTACTATTAATTGAAGTTGCCTTCTGATGGAAGAGGATTGGGTTCCAGTTTCCTCAATTTACAATTCCTTTCTTTTTTAAATATTAAAATGCATATTTATTTTTACTTTTAATTTAATGTTACCTGTCTTTAACATCTTCAGCACATGCTTGAATACTTTCTGTTTGCAACATGAGGCGGGCATTTTCCAGAACTGCATCCCCTACCTATAACAGTTCAAAGAGTCAAACATAAACAAAATATACAATCTATATCCAAAATTGTATACGGATGGAACTCTAGAATAACATCTTACTCAGGTGGTGTTTGCATAGACGTTACTTAATCTTCTCCTGACAGCAGTGTAAAGTGGAAAAAATTGATGAATCTTCAGAGTGAACCACTGAATAACATCTGCATGGCACTATTGCTATTGGAATTACTTAAAAGTTTTATAGGTCCTATATATTACAAGCATGTTTCCTGTACATTGTATTTTCAATGAGATGGCATTCCTCTGTTATAGTGTGTGATAATTCCTAAGTGATGATTGTAAATCCCAAAATGCAAAAAAAAGGTCAAATGTTGACATATTTCTCATAGGAGTTTGACTTTTCATAACAAGCATGTTGTTTGATATCTTATCTATCAAGCCCACCCCTCCTCCGATTTGTTTATTTTTTGATCCCCTGAAATAAGTTATGTTTGTGTATATGTTTGAAATGTGTGATTATTTCATATACACTATTAGCTTTTTTGGACGTTTATCATTGGTAAATGAGTGGATAGCCAATAACAGGATAGCTCCCACATATTGTACTTGTATGATTATGTTTCCAAAAGCTGAAAAGCAGTTGTGGGAGACTTGCAAACGGGGCTTCCCTATGCTGTTAGCACTTATGCTTTGAATAATATTAAGTTTCACTGATTAGTGTGTCTGTATTCCCTGAACAAAATTGTAATTCTAAGATGTGACAAGGTTGAGAATATAATGAAAATTGTACTTTCTTCATTACATATAGAATCATACTGGTAAAAAGGTTATATAATTGCATAAACATGAACAGTTCTGGCAGTATTTCTCTTAATTGTTCAATCCTTTTCAATAACTACTTCAAAGAGAAACAACTTTGCATTCTTTCATATTTTCTTGTGAACCACTCAGAATTGTGGAGTCAGGGGATACACTAAATAAAGCAGTAAAAACTTACAGATACCCTATGGAAATGCTCAAACCTAATTTGAAATTTGAAAACAATATAAACAATAGAATTTACTTTTATAAGATTAAATTACATCAAGTAAGAGGAAAATGTCATTTAAACTTCAATTTAAGTAGCCTCATCAAAATTGAAGTGAATTTGGCTGTGGTTAACAAATGCTTCATTTCATACTTACTTGATGATAAATGGTTGCCCAGCTCTCCCTTAGAGATCCCCATTTACTGTCAGTGGAAGATTTCTTATTCAGGTAAGCACGGATATGTCCTTCAAGTTCCTGGTTGACTTGCTCCAAAGTTTTCACCTTTTCAATGTAATCCACCAAGCATCTGTTCATATTTTCATAAGATAGGCTTCGTTCTTTTTCCAATCCTTGGAATAGCGGTATGGTTGTACAAGAACTATGAAGACCTTGTAAGAAAACACTGCTTATCCCCAAAGCTCTGCGGGATATCCGTGTGCCCAGGCTGCTGACACTTTCCATAGGTACAATACCTATGTAAGCAGCAGATGGTCTTAAGAGGCTTCCTCCTCTGCTAATACTAAATCTATGGCTTATGGGCACTGATCTTTCCTCAATAGAAGTTGAGGGTTCATGTTCTGCAAAGGATGCCCTGCTTTTGGGTAAGGACATGCTGTACTTCAGAAGGTTTGCACTAAATGAATTCACTCTCCTTCCCCTGCCCTTCTGATGTTGCACATATTCATAGAAATCTGCAAAGTGCTCTCTCATATATTTCTGGAACATTTCTCATTGTTTGGGGCTGCCTACCTCAGGCATATTTGTTAGAACAATTGTTTGGGTCATTTCACTTGGTCAGCAATCTATTTCATGAGAAATCTGCTACAAGAGCAAAATGCAATACAGACAATGTAGTAGAGGATCATTATAGATTGTGGGGGTGGGGATCCTCTTTGCAACGTTTGGCTTACTTGATTTCAGCCAGTGTAGTTTTGCTAGAGTCAGGTTTTCAGTGTCAATGTGTTGTTTTCCCAGCAGTCATCTCACAAGCTGCCAGGAACTGTGTGGTACAGTGGACTCTAACAACCATGGCCTTGAAACTGCTGTGACTTGCTGTGCCTATCTGTTGATAGGATACAGTTAAAATGAATGTGGATTTTAAGAACCACATTTATAAAGTTTGGAATAAATACAGAGAAAAGTATCTTTTTTGGGGGGGTGTTACCCCAAGAAGCCTTTTTATAGAAGGAAATCACAGGGAACCCTCACTGACGGATTTATAATGAAATAATATCCTTTGTTCCAAGTGAACCCACTCTTAAATCAAAATAAGAGCTAGAAAGTCATACATGTCACTGGTTTACCTATCTACAATAGAAAATAAGGGTTTGCTTTGGATAAAAAAATTATGGTTTTGAAGTTGCTAAAAATGACATTGAAATATACTATGTACTAATGAACATCTTAAAACTAAGGTTAATAAAATGTTTCATTGAACCTACAGAGAGAGCATGCCAAATATTGTATCATTCAATAGGCTGTAAATGTTGGTTATAATAAAATGTTAAAGCAATGGGAAATATGTGGACTGAAGGCCTGAAATTCACATTGAATTATAATCTTAAAAATAAAATGCTGAACCAGTAATATTTAATATCATATAAATTATCTAAGATGCATAGGATGTTTTGAACGTTTCTTGGAGATACAGATATAAGGAAAAATTATATATATGACTTACTGCTTAATGGGAAAAGTACATCATGGGAACAGAAATGAGATAAAGACAATGAATATAATACAATGGGGGAAAAAACTTGCAAGAAATATTCATACCATGATTAGAAGTAAGTAGAAAGAGACCCATAATAGAAGATGGAATCAAGATGGAATGTGAAATTGTAATGTCCATTGTAATGCATTCTAGTTTCATATTAATTTAGTGATGGCTCACCTCAGAAATATTTTTAGCCCAGGACTAAGCATAATATTCAATGAAACATGCCAGAATATGGCTGTATCCAGTGCTAATTGAACAATATTAATAAGTACATAAAACTATTCAGAACAGTTTCAACACACTTTCAAAAATTCTGAAACAGAAATGGTGGTGAATCAATGTATAAATAAATGAATGTATACTGGCTATTGGTAATTGCTTTTAAATGGTTGTAATACCTGTAGCCCTCCAAATGGCATAAGATCTGTTACTTGGCAGAGCATCTATTCTCCATAGTATTTTCCTGACCAATTTAATTCCACTTGGCACTTTTGAATGAAAAAAAATATATATGTTGGAACCCTAGAAATATGTATTTTCTGTTGCATGACCGGACTTCTGGAATGAGCCCTGCTCCTGAAATCTGGATAATCACTGCTGGTGTTTTATAGAGTCTTGAATTTTTGACTTTTTGCTCAGATTTTTAGCTAGGATAAGTGTAGGTCATTCTGAGGAATGGGAATGCTATCTGGAATGCTATCTTATTTTTTATTATTGTGTTTCCCTGAAAATAAGATAGGGTCTTATTTTCTTTTGTCTTTTGAAAATAAGCACTTGGCCTTATTTTGGGGGAGATCTTATTTTTGAGAGGCAGGTGGCAAGTGTGGTCACCTCATGGCTGCTGCTGTGTTACAATATTTTCGGGGGAGGGTTTATTTTAGTGCATACGCTCAAAAACCCGATTTGGTCTATTGGCTTCCGGTTTGAGATTGCTTGCTGACGGGAGCTGATCGTTTCGGCTCCAGAATCTTGGACACGTTTAACTGTCAGATGAGCCATCCATCAGCCATCTGACAGCTTGTTACCTTTTTCTTCGGGTCAGAAGATAAGGTGAGCTTTCTGCCGGGCATTGTGCCAACCAATTCTCGCAGATTGTTTCTGGGAGGGGGGGGGGAGGCCAGCTGACGGCAGAATTGCCTCAATGCCAGGAATTCCTGCTGCATTAGCAGCACAAAGCAACTCTCAAATCCTCAGAACAAAACTTGATTTATTGATTCCAAGACGAGTGGACCCCGTACATGTGAATTTTTAATTGTTTGTATCAATTCTTAGCTTCAGTTTTTTGTTTTTACAAGAATTCCTTCTGATATCTTCCTTTCTAAAGAGATACTCAAAATGGCGCCGAGCAGCTTCGTAACACTGCTCGAGTTTTGAATTTCTACAGAGTTTAAAACCTCAAAGGGAAGGAGTGATTTAATACTAAATTAATCAGTAACAGCTGCACAACTGACTAGCACAGACTTATTAATTGGTTGAAGAAGATTAAGACTTGGAATGGCTTTTAAGCAGCCCTCCCCCCGGCTTCAAAAGTTCGTTTGTCCCTGGAACGAAACCACAGTCTTCACTTCCTCTCCCCACAGGCAAGCTACTGACTAAAGATTTTTTTCAGAAGGAGCTGGCTGAGGCATTTAAAAATTTTGCAGCTACGATGGAAATAAAACTTAAGGAGGAGATATTGGTTGCACATAAAGATCTGTCTGATAAACTTGAGACTCGGGTTCAGAAGATCAGGGATGATATGCTGGGGGTTATTAATTTGTTAACAGAATATCTCGGAAATTGAAGACAGATTAGACTATCTTAATGATGCCAAGACTAATATGGTATCGAAAATAGACGTGGTACAACAAAAAGTTGGAAATGCTGAAAAAGAAATTATTATGCTACAGTATAGACAAATGGAGTTTGCTTTAAGAATAAGAGGTTTGCGTGAAAACAGTCAGGAGAATTTGAAACAGATTCTCTCAGAAGCCTTTGATAATCTGTTGGGAAGGCCAGGGGGAAATTATGATTGGCAAATTGATAAGGTTTATCGTGCTAGCTTCTGGCTGGCAAAACAGAAGCAGCTCCCAAGGGACATTGTGATTTACTTTACTACAAGAGACATGAGGAATATGATATTGCAAGAGTCCTAAGCTTCAAATTGGGGGTCAGGAAGTGATTGTTCTGAAAGAGATACCACCTCAAATGCTAAGATCCAGGAAAGACTATGTTTTTTTAGTTGAAGAGCTTAAAAATCGTCAGCTACAGTTCAGATGGGAGGCACCAGTTGGACTATCATTCATCTTTGAGGGGCAAAGATACCGTCTTAAATCAGTAGGAGAAGCTTGAGACTTTTACCATAATATCTTGAAGGCCGGACATCCTGCCCCACCTGGACCTAGAGAAAGAGAACAAGAAGGACAAGATAGACAGCAAACTACACAACTATCAACAAGGATGGATCATCTCTCTCCCTCAGAAGTACAAGGCGCCAAGGAACAAAGTCAAAACCGTGTGATTACCAGACGAATGGATCAACAATTAAAAAAAACAACAATCAACTAATTACCAATGATTTGTTTTCTAGGGTGAAGAAGATAAAGATATGTGCCAGAGTTTCATCAGTTCATAACTCAGTTTGGATGGAGTTGGGAGGGGTGATGCAATCAAGAAGGGGTTGGGAGATTAAATGAAAATGTATTTAGACATGAGAAATATACTAATGAATGTAAAAATTGTTAGAAGAATACTTTGTTTTTAATATGAATAAGGGTACATCTATGGACTGAATGTACAGCTGTAGAGATTAATTTGACTTTGCACTTAATAACTGTAGTTAGATTGTCGGTGGCACAATACTGGAAGAAGGAAGACTTGTCTATAATTCAAGAAAGGACACCGAAAGTCACAAATTAGCCGAGATGGCTAAAATACCTGCATAGCTTAAGCACCAATTAAACGATAGCAATAGCAATAGCAATAGCAGTAGACTTATATACCGCTTCATAGTCCTTTCAGGCCTCTCTAAGCGGTTACAGAGAGTCAGCATATTGCCCCCAACAATCTGGGTCCTCATTTTACCCACCTCGGAAGGATGGAAGGCTGAGTCAACCCTGAGCCGGTGAGATTTGAACCGCTGACCTGCTGATCTAGCAGTAGCCTGCAGTGCTGCATTTAACCACTGCGCCACCTTGGCTCTGATATACGAGAGATATAATGACACTGGGCAAAATGGATTGATTATATACAAAATAAATATGGATAAACGAGATGGGGAAAAATGGATTGATTATATTCAAAATAAATATGGGACTAAGAAATTCCAGATAGCTTATGATTAACACCAGGACTGATATAAATTGTTTAAAGTTAGTTTAGCAAGGAGGAGTTAAGCTCAATGTAAAGAAGTTATCAATTTTTTTACTCTTTTTTCCAATATATTTTAGACTGTTTTTGTTAAAGATTTATACCCTGTATGGGTTCTGGGAAGTCGGGGGAGGGAAGGCTGAGGGGGGGGGGTTGGGGGGTAGGAGGGAGGGAGGTTTGACGAGGGGTGTTAGATTTTAATGTAATATGATTGCACATGTATACTGTTTTCTCTTATTTTTTCTTTAAAACTACGATATGTTAAGTATATTGTTATGGAAGTATAAATACTATCAACATAGATTGGAGTTTGCTCAGAAGCGGAAATACACCAATGAGAGGAAGAGTGGGAAACAGAAGGGAGATGGGAAGAGAGGGAGAGGAGAGGG
Organism: Thamnophis elegans; assembly: GCF_009769535.1. NCBI lineage: Eukaryota > Metazoa > Chordata > Lepidosauria > Squamata > Natricidae > Thamnophis > Thamnophis elegans. Next base: position 56,660,427 of record NC_045558.1, on the reverse strand, counting down.
TAAGGGGGGAAGATGAGGAGGATAAGGAGGAGTGGAATGTAGAGAGAAAGATGGGAAGAGAGGGAGAGGAGAGAGGGTAAGGGGGGAAGATGAGGAGGATGAGGATAAGGAGGAGTGGAATGTAGAGAGAGGAGAAGGGAAGGGGAAGTAGAGTAGGAAAGGATGAGGGAGGGAAGATAGGAAGTAGGAGAGAGGTAGAAGAAAGAGGTGTATGGAGAGCAGAAGAGCTAATAATGGGTTTTTATTTTAGGGGGCGTGATGACAAGAGGAACTGATGTAATCATTATTTACATTATTATGATACTGGCTATGTATAGTATACATGTGATTGTATGTTATGAAAATGGAAATAAAAATTTTTTTTTAAAAAAAAAACTGATTGGATCTATTATCTGGGGAGGTCTTGTTTGGGGGAAAACAGGGTACTTTTATTATTGTTATATTTGTTTCTCCCCCTTTGTTATTTGGGAACCTTCCAGAGTCAATGGAAATTGATGATGATTACAATAATGGAAGATCAGATTGGAAAATTAGATCAGCAAACTAGGATTAAATGCAAGCAAGCTAGAACAGATGAAATAAAGAAGTGAAAGAGCAAGAAGACCTAGGAATACCTGATGAAAAAATATCACTTAGAAACAAGTAAGGTAAGGAAGCACTGGAAATATCGTGTTCCCCTGAAAAACATGTTTTATTCCAAAAACAAGCCCTAGCCTGCTTATCATACCCCAAAAATAAGCCATAGTGAAGGGGGTGGGGTGACCAGCAAAGGAGGCAGCCATTCCCTTCCCTGGTCACCTCATGGAGGCTCAGTCCCTTAATCATGGCCTCAAGGATCAGCTGAGCCAGCTAGGGCCAGGAGATGCTTCTCATTTTGTCTCTCTGGGCACCTGGAGGTATTTCCAGCACACTCTTGTCAGTCCTGGCCCTGCCCACAGCACCAGGCAACCTTGCAGCTGAGCGCCCCTCCCTTCCACATCTTATCTTGTGGCTCTGAAGCAGGCAGCGACCACGGTTTGTGCTCTGGAGCTTGGGTCTTGCTCAGGCTGCTGCTATGACAATGCAGAAGGCAGTGTGATGCTTTGGAATCTACTCTCCCCTCCTCACCTCTGCCCAGCTGCTGGGCCTGCTGCATCTGCCTGCCTGCTTCTGATATTTCTCCCTCTCCCATATCTCAAGCAAAATCAAACCGTGATGAGACGGCCAACAAAATCTGAGGAGAGCCCGCACTTCTGCCTGCCTGCTCTATTGTACTCACCTAAACCAGATACCCCCCTCTCTGCTCATCAGCCCTACATGGACACACATCCAAAAAAATGCTCCCTCTGCGTCTTCAGCAGAAGGAAAGGATGATAAGGAAAATGGGGGGGGGAGAGTTCCTGCTGATCCTCCTTTCCTTGGGGATTCCTGTTCATGGCGAAATGGTTGGTGAATTTGCTTGTGAGGTATTCCTAAAGCCTCAGCAGGAGGGGAGGGTTGCTAGAATAGTAGGCTGAGAAAGGGTTTAATACGCGATGTGTTAGTATGGGCCAAGCTTGGCATTTCATCTTCTTGCCTTTTGTGAACTTTTGGCTGCACACAAGGAAAACATGTAGCAGAGACCCTGGCTTCTCTCCCCCAAACTCAACCAGAAATGGGTCATGTTGTAGTACATGTGAGTGGCGGCACAACAAGCCTTGTCGCCTCCTGCCATAGGTGACTGCCACTGGTGCAACAAACAAGATGCTGCCGCTTGGCATGCGTGACGTAACAATAATCCTCACAAATACCTATTTCTGATGGGGTTTGGAGGAGTGAAAAGCCGGGGTCTCTGCTGTGTATGCTTTCATTGCATGCAGCCAAAAGTTCACTAAAGGCAGGAAGGTGAAATGCCAAGCTCAACCTGTATCAACACCTCACGTATTAACCCCACTTTCTCAGCCTACCACCCAAGCAACCCTCCTCTCCTGCTGAGGCTTTAGGAATGCCTCACAAGCAAATTCACCATTTCGCCATGAACCATTCTGCTCCCAACTGAGGACAAAGCTAAAGCAGGAAGAAGCTGCAGCTGTGGCTCCAACCATGCCTGCTTGCTGGTCTCAAGCATGCTCAGTGAACATCAGCAATGCCTTTGCTGCAGCAGAGGCCAAAGCCAAACTTTATCTGGGATGCTGAGCTGACCTGAAGGGTGCAGGGATTAAAACATCCCACAAAAACTAGTCCTAGCGTTATTTTGGAGGTCACAAGAAAATAAGATTGGATCTTATTTTCAGGAAAACACGTGTACTAAAGCAGCAAATAACAGCTACAGGCAAGAAGAGCAGCAGATATGAAACTCATATTGCATATCATAAAACAGATTCTCCAGTTTCAAACCAGTTAGAAATGTTCCTACCAATCCATCAATGGAGAGACGGCAATAAATCAGTCAATATCTGACAAAGAAGAACAGTGCAATTTTGGGCACAGTTATGGCACCCCAAAGAAATACAAGAATGCTGCTTGGCTAAAGGAAGTGGATAAGAATAAAAAAGGTGAAATTAATACAATTTGTAATAACAGTAGAAACGATGGCGGAAAGAGCAAGGAAGGTCAAAAAATGGTCAATAGCAAGTGAAAATGAACTGCAGGGTTTTTAGTTGAAACATTTGAGTGGCTACACTCATTGCTAAACAGTTTAACAACTGCAAGGAGGTGAATTGAAGAGTTGCTAACATAATGAAAGATGCCGCAAAAAGAGCCATGGTGGTGAAATGGTCAGAGTGCAGTACTGGAGGTTACTGCTGCTGATCACCGGCTACCAGCAGTTTGGCAGATCAAAATCTCACCAGGCTCAAGGTTGACTCCGCCTTCTATCCTTCCAAGGTCAGGTAAAATGACCCAGATTGTTGGAGGCAATATGTTGACTCTGTAAAAAATGCTTAGAAAGGGCTGTAAAGCATTACGAAGTGGTATATAGTTTAAGTGCTATTGCTGAAAAGAGCAGCATCAGGCTACTATAGGCCCATTAACTGCCTTCTAACAGTATAGTAACTATGCAGTAAAATGGCATCTATTTGAAAAAAGATTCTTTCTACCTGAGGAGAAAGGAAACTGCCCTAACAGCAGAGGAACAAAAGATCAACTCCTAACTGACAAGATAAAAGACCAACTTAAATGTAGCATGGATTGTTTAGAAGAAGCGGTTTGACTCCTTGCCACATGATTGGATAATCAAGTGCCTAGATATACCAGGATTCAGTAGAAACATCAGAAGCTTTGTGAAAGATCAATGGGACAATGGAAACCACGGTTGCTAGTCATTGGTGACAGATTGAGAGAGATTATATTGAGAATAATCTTTCAAGGAAACTCACTATCACCACTACTGTTTGTGATTGCACTTATTCCTCTGTTAACAATACTGAATAATTCAGTCCATGGCTATCAAAAACATGAAAAACATCTGACAGGTTATCCCACCACCTTTATATGGATAATCTAAAGCTGTATGAAATACAACTGCAACTCAACATTGTCTGTATATACAACCACAAATGTGCAATCCTCAATCAAACAGAGAGAAATAGTGAAAACAGAAGGAATCAAGATCCCTATTGAAACAACACCAAGAGTCTGGGTGAAGATGAATGCTATAAATATCTGGGCATCCTTCAAGCCAATAAACTCAAGCATGCTGAAGTCAAGAACAAAGCCAGAAGTTAATACTTCAAGAGAGAGGAGGATCCAAAATTCCAAACTCGGTTAAGGAAATACCATTAAGGCAATAAACACCTGTGCAATTCCAGTAATTAGATACACATCTGGAATAATGGACTGGACTCAAGCAGAACTAAAAGCCTGGAGAGGAAGACCAGAAAAAATAACGACAATGAATTTTCTCCTCACAGCAATATTGACAGACTTTATTTAGCAGGAAAATAAGTGGGCCTGGAATGTTGCAAGTACATTAGATGGTTGAAGAAGAAACAGGGCATTGGAAAAATATTCTAAGGACACCAAAGAGGATGCACTGAAGCTAGTATGCCAGGAAGGCTTACTGAGTATTGGAAAGACCAAACTGTTCCACAAGAAAACCAAATGAAGAAAGCATAGAGATATGGGAAGACAAAGTATTACATAGCCAGTACATTAAAAAGGAGGCAAAACAATAAAAAGACAGAAGGAGCTAATTTTGGATGCACAAGATCAAAACTTAAGAACAAACACATACAAAACCAGAACTGAGAAGTCAACAACAGACAGCAAGTGCCACATTAGCAAAAAAGCTGAAGAAACAGAAATTGTCTAGTTAGCTACTGCAAGAAGACTGTACAGACTGACTACAAACAATGACAAGACAAAGCAGCAATAATAATACATTGGAAGATCTGCAATAAGTACCAGTTACCTTCAAGAAAGTACTGCTGGGGCCATAAAATAGAAAAAGTCATAGAAAATAAAGATGCTAAAGTGACTTTAGAATTCAAAGACTGGCACTTGCCACATAATGCCCTAGATTTTACACTAAATAGGGTTTGGCAACAACAGAAAAAAGTACCAAGAAAAACCACAAAATACAAAGGCTTGTGGGAAAAAAGTAGAATGATGGTGACAAAAAAATGCAAAGATTGCATTGAATTCAATCCCAAAATATCTGAAGCATCAAATACCATGATATGGACAAAATGTCCATTGGTCAGTTGCAACAGGCAGCTTTCTTTACTTGGAATAGCTTACATATTGTGAGAATATCTTTAACACCATCAATATCTTTAACCTATCCTAGGTTCTTGGCTAAAAATGTATAGTCAGTCTAACCTCTTGCAACCAACCATAATGCAAAAGATAACAAGTCCTGGGAGTAGCAACATTAGGAATTTTATCAGAAAGCCCTCCTGTGGAAAACAGGTTTGAACAGCCAATTATTAATCACTTGCTCCTATAAACATTTATCAGTTACATTATACAGCAAAAAGAAGCTGATCTTTATACTGAAATCTACTTTGTATACAATATTTGAATATTCAGAGAAATCTTGGGAACATATATCTCAAGCTCAGTTCTACATACCTGTACATTAAATGTGTATGTGCAAGTCCTACCCCACATACACTCTAAATATTTTTATTCTTGTTCATCGCAGAAACAAAATTTCTTTATAAGAAATTGATCATTAGATATTCTATCTCTGCTTTTTTGTCACCTCAAATTTTTGTATCTTATTTACTGAAAAATTTCTTTTTTTTAATCTGTGCTGCCAAATTCAACAAATAGGTATTTTTCACTAACCTCCTACCTGTAGAGAGCAGTATAGAGATAAACATAGATTTGCCCAGACTGATACTTGCCTAAATGGAAATTTAATGTAGAGTGGCGAAAAACCCCAATCTGAATATACCAGGGGTTTTTTTGTTGTTGATTTTGCTTAGAATAGCTTTTATTTTATAAATGAAGTTTGGTCTGTAAATTTTTTAATCACATAAAAAGAGGCAAGGAGCTGAAAATGTTTCTTATTTTTCATGGCTACACAAAGATTATATTTATAATATACATATATTTATATTCATAATTTGGAGATCGTAAGATAAAATGAAGAAGTGGAGCAAGGTTCATATTTCAGACACTTGTTCATGTCCTACAAATAGCGTCTCTTGACAGAAAGGGTTCACGAGAACCTGCCGGTGTCCCTGTAATCCCCATTGGCTGGAGAACGGGGTTTCAGAAAGGTGGTCCTAGAAAATATTGGGGAGGGGAGAAAAAAGATTTTAATTTTTCATCACATTAACTCTCATAAAACGAAATTGTTTATATTCATTCCTGCCATACAAATGGATTATAACATTGTTTTATTAAAGTATTATATAATTATGATTTGTATGTAGATTAGCTGATTCTGAACGATGCCCTCCAAGTAGAACTTCTTCATACTCAAGTAACTTGGGATGACGGTAACTGTAATTCATGTACAACTGAAGGGCTCCATTGCTTTGAGAGGCTTGGAATTTCAACTTGTAAAATGGAGCTATGTCAGTTCTGCCTAAAATCTCATGATTCAGTTTAAAAAAATTAAGATAGAGATACCATCTAAGATCTTTAATCTCCCACCTTTGGAAGATCAAACAAATGCAAATCACTTCATGCAAGGTTTCTACTTTTATTAACCTACACTAATTATTTGCTTCTTTGATTGCTATTGTTGCACATTTGTCAATTCCAACTGCTGCCAATGTCTTGTAAATTCTTTTGTGCTTTCAATTAATAAATTCAGTTCAGCTTTTGTTTTAAAACAGCTTCAAATCACCCATGTATACCAAGTGCGAAATTACAGTTCTTTCTTTGCAAGTTCGTATCCACAATTCACCTTCTTCAAATGGTTGTCAGTGGTACATTGACAGTATAAAAAGTAGGGGTGAAAGGGAATCACCCTGGAAAATGCCTTGCTTAATTTCACTTTACCCAGTTTTTCTCCATTAGCATAAGCTTCGTTTTCCAGAGTTTCATTGAAGTTTCCATGAATTTTTGTATGTTCTGTTGATGCCAAATATTTTCAGGCAGTTCTTGATCCAGCTGTGGGTGATTCAGCACAGCTGTTGGCACGTAGAGGTGACTGCCGGAATACCCCAATTAGCTTTTTACAGACTGCAGGAATTGCCACAGACCATCGTTGTCTCCATGCCTCATGTTTTTGGCTTCTGGTGGGGTGGCTGGGGCGACATTCGATCTATAAAAGCACCCAAATTTTCACTCTCTTTTTTGGGGGGAAAGGTGCGTCTTATACTCCAAAAAATACAGTAGTTTCTCTGTACCATTGATAATGTGGAAGAATAGAAGTTACAAGATGCAACTTTTCTATAATATTACTATCATATGGGAAAGTAAATTCCGGATATGCTTTCTGTTAAAATATCATAGAATCCTCCTGAATTTTTCTAGCCACTAAGGAAAAAACATTCACAGAATGTTTACCAACAATTAAGCTCAGTTGGAAAATGAATATCCAGTTGCAATATTGTGATACAGAAAAAGAATGCTTCAGATCAGGCTGTTTGTGATTTCCTGTTTCACATTCATTATCACTTATCTCCATTTTATATCACACACACACTTTCCAATTTCTTTATGAAAAGGATTATAGTTCAGGAAACCAAGGGATGATGAACCAATAGATTCTTTTTTCTTTAAAGAACTTTGTGAAAATAACATTCTGCTGGTTCCCATCACCACAAGAAGAAAACTGGGATTAACATTAATCTCATCTCCTCAACAATGCTTTGCCAGCAGGTTCTAATCTTACCTCAGATGGTTTCAAAGGATGTATTTCTCTGTGGCAATTCTACTACCGCATGCCTGTTGAAGTACTCATGGTGATTGCATTGTTTCCCATAACTCAGATTGTTTTCTGGATTGATGTCTTCTTTTTTCGTCGCATGCAGCAGACAGTTAATAGCACAGCTGTAAATACAAACGTTGGGTTTCTGTTATGAATCAGTGGACTGATTGTTGTAGGAAACATCTGGAGTCTTCTACTTATCTTTACTAGGCTCTTTTCCAACCTCATCTCTAATAACATATACATACTGTACTACACAACTTGATGATTAGATTGCGTTACCTCTGGGGCTTCCTTTTTACTTTCTATCAAGAATTATTTATTGATTAGTGATGGTTTTATTATAAACTAGACAATCCATGACCATTGGTCGCCTTTCAGATTATTTGCTTACATAAAAAGAGAATATTTAAAATAAATTATTCATGTTATAATAGCATTATATTAATCACCTCCTTCTTTCCATATATATATAACCGGTGCTGTTTCCCTTTTTTCTCATAACCCTCAGCAAGTCCCCAGTTACTCAGCCTCCTCTTCTGTAGGAAGGAGGAAACGAGCCCCCTACCTCCAGGGATAGCTGCTGTGTTCTCTCCCCCCCCCCCCAAACAGCCAACTAGTCCACATATTTCTTGTCTTTCTCTCACTGCCCCATTGCTGTTAGATTTTCGAATTTTGCCCTCAATTCCAAATCAGCCAGTCACCAACCAGTTAGGCACAGGAGCTTGGAGAAGAGAAGGAAAGCAGGGTGCCCTTCAATGCTCCCTTGTGCCATGCAACCTACAGGTTTCTTAAACTGTAGTTTGGAAATCATGGTCATATGTGAGATTCTGAAATTTCAGTTGCACATGAATATAGGGTCCAGATTTTGCATCCTTTCTTTAATTAGCAGATTTGGGGTTACATTGATTCAGAAATTTTTGTGCTTTAATCATTATTTGGTTGATTGAAGGTTATAAATAGATGAACAAACAGGAGTATTTTTAGCATATATAGACTATTTTTTCAGACTATGATGCACTCCCCCCCTCCCCAAAGTGGATGGAAATGTCTGCGCATCTTATAGAGCAATGCTGCCAAAGCCCTGCCCACCCACCGGCACCCCTCTTCAGCCTCTGCCCCCCCACCCCCCGTATTTCCTCCTTGCACACAGCCTGGTCAGCTACTGCATAGCCTGTTAGCATGAGCACTGATCGCAGTTGGATCTGCCTCCGCCTCCCGAAATACCACTGATCACTGTTCCAGGCTGTGCAGATCGCTACTGCCACCTATCACTGCCTCTGCATGCTCCCATTTTGCCTCAGCATCCTATTTCAGCCTGTTACAGGTGCGGCAGTGATTGGCAGTGCAATGCCATGGGCAGCATTGATCCCCACAGCCTGAACAGCAATTGACAGTATTCCAGAGGCAGATCCAATCACCTATCAGCTGCTTGTGATAAACCAGGCTGTGCTGACTGACCATACTGTTTGTTGCAAGGAGGCAAATTGCTGGCGGCAGAGTCCAGATTTCCCCCCCTGTTTTCCTTCCTAAAAGCTAGTGTGTCTTATAGTCCAAAGGTCTTGGAAGTCCAAAAAATACCTACATAGAACCAATGTAAGCTCAATATTCAATATCTACATTTTAACATAGATTTTTAGACCTATACACATCTTAATACAGGTAATCCCTGGGTTATGAATGTTTCCTTAGTGAACGTTCAAAGTTACGTAGTAAGCACCCTCTAGCGTTTACAAACAAGTCCAGAAATTACAAATGTTGCAGCACCATGGCAGTTGTTCACCCTTAGGAATGACTGCAGAGGCTCTGCAACATTCCCCCTGCCTATTCCCCCACCTCTGGGGTCTTCACAGGCACTTCGCAGGTGAAGACTCACTTACCTTGCAAGATCTCCTCTAACGGTTTCTTTGTCTGCTTCATTGCTTCAGGTTTTTGGTGCATTTCCAGAAACCTAAACCTCCTTTTCATCACTGAATGCTGACTCAGGTAATTTGGCGGTGAGAAAGGCTGGGAAGGGTGTGCGCAGCCCTCCAGGCTTCCTTTTTATCGCCAAAAGTTTTTTTAATAAAATTTTTTTTTAACAAACAACACACACACACACACACACACCAAAGAAAAACAAAAAACACACACAAAAAAAACCATCATCACATACAGCATGTCGTTTGGTTACAAGTGTTGTTACATCCATGTTTTCGAATAACATTTACCATCACAGATTTTCATCTAGTATAACTAAATACCTCACTTTCATTGTACAGTATATGTTCAATTACAATTAGATTATTGTTTTTTTCCCAATAAACCTAATTCCCTTACATTCTTAATTGTCTTATTTGATAACAGTATACCTTTATATAATCACAAATCCCAATATAAAAAAAAAGTACCAACCATTTATATTGTATGTCACTATTTTCAATTATGCATAATTCCACCAATCAACTATCAGTTATGTTCATTATTGTCCTTGTACATCATACATTCAAACAGAAATTATTCCTTCATTTTTCAACAAAATATTCTAAATAGTCACTACATACATACTATATTATATATATATATTATATATATAATATATATAATATATATATACACACATACACACAACACATACATACATACACACACACACAATTTTTATTTATTCCCTTATTAAAATTATTTATCAACAAGATAGCCTTGTAATATATTCTTAGGATTATACATTATATCACCAATCCTCTATTGTATACATAAAATCTTTTTATCCTTATCCATTTTAAAAGAAAATATTCTAAAGTATTCAATTCATAGATGTATCAGTTTTTCATTACATCGTTGTTAATCTATTTCACAGCATAATTGTGTTGTCATTTAACTCCTTCAGTTAAAACATGAGTAAAACATTTTTCATTTCCAAATTGTTTCCCCCAGCCTCTGATAAAACAAGTCCCATATCTTATAAAATTGCTCGTCTTCTTGTTCTCTAATTTCAAATGTCAATTTACTCATTTCAGCACAGTCCATTATTTTTCAAATAACTTCTTCCTGTTTTGGTATTGTTTCATTTTCCAGTTTTTGCAAATACGTTTCTGGCTGCTGTTAGCACGTTTACAATCAGATATTTTAAGTCTTTGTTATAGATTTCTGGTATAATTCCCAATAAAAGATCTCTGGTTTAAAGTCTATGTGTTTGTGTATCATTTTCTCCAACCACGTGTGAATTTTAGTCCAGTATCTTTTAGCTTCAATGCAAATCCCCACTTGTGGTAATATGAGCCCGGTATCTGATGACATTTCCAACATTTTCTGATTTATTCTTGGACATTCTTGCAATTCTCGTTGGGGTAGATGCCACCTGTAAAACATCTTATACAATTTTTCTCTATATGCAGTAGACATTGTCATTTTATAGTTTGAGACCACAGTTTCTGCCATTTCTCTAAATCAATCCCATACCTAAAATTTTCCCCCAAGCTATCACAGTTTCTTTAACTTGTTCTTCTTGTAGTTTAACCTCCAATAAATATCCATATAGTTTTAAATTACTTTTTCATCAGTGCCAGTTAAGATTTTATCCAACTCAGTCATTTTATTGTAAAAACCTTTGGATTTTCTATCTTCATTATATCTAGACTATATCTGTACATATGAATACCAATTCATTTCTATCCCTTCTTGTTTCAACTTTTGGATAGATTTGAGTTCACGTTCTGCATTCAATATTTCAACATATCTGTTTGTTCCTTTTTATATATTAGATATGAAAATGCTTCAATCATTGATAGCCAGACTGGAATTTTTAAGTAGTGTAATCTTTTAACCTTTTCCCAGTTTAATAACAAAACCTCCCTTATATAATGTCTTCTAAAATAGCCATGTGCTTTAGTTTCCTTATACCATAAAAAAGCATGCCATCCCAACAGTAAATCATGACCTTTCCATTCAATAGTCTAGAGTTTTTTAGTGTTATCCACTCCTTAATCCACATCAAGTTTGTTGCTTGGTAGTATAACTCCCAATCAGGTAATCCAATCCTCCTCTAATTCTAGTATCTTGTAACAATTAAGTTTTATTCTAGCTTTTTTCCCTTGCCAAATAAACTTCAAGACTATTTTATTTAGGTCTTGAAAAAAAAAATCTTACCCAATCTAATTGGGATTGTCTGGAACAGGTATAAAATTCTAGGTAGAATATTTTGATTGTAGAAATTCTTCCCATCATTGATAGTTATAAATTTTCCCATTTCATCAAGCCAGTCGCAATTTGTTGTTTTAGTCTGGTATAATTGTCCTCCTTAAGAGTACTGCATCTAGGTGATAAATATATCCCCAAATATTTAACCTTACTTGTAATTTGAATCTGCAAAGCTTCTGACAACTCTTCCTTTGTCTTGCTAGTATATTCTTTGTCATAATCTTTGCTTTGTCTTTGTTTATTTTCAAACCTGCTACTTTTCCATATTCCTCTATTCTTTCTAACAATTTGAGTGCTGTTTCTAGTGGATCTTCAAGAATAAAAACCAAATCATCCACAAACACTTGTAGCTTATATTCTTTTTTTAATTTCATTCCTCTTATTTCTTCTTCTATGAGCTTTCTATTTAGAACTTCTAATGTAATGTAATAGTGATAATGGGCAACCTTGTCTCGTACCTCTCTTTATTACAATAGGATCTGTCAATTCTCCATTTACCATTATCTTTGCTGTGTGTTTATGATATATCATTTGTATGGTTTGAATAAATTTCTTACCAAAGTTCATCTGCTTCAGTTGTAGAAACATAAATTGCCAGTTTACGTTGTCAAAGGCCTTCTGTGCATCGAGAAACATCAAAGCCATTTGTTTTTAGGGATGGGCCTCGTAATATTCCAAAGTATTCAAATCATTCTCATATTGTCTTTAATTTGTCTCTTAGGTAAAAACCCATTTTGATCTGAGTGGATAAAGCTATTTAAATATTTTTTAAGTCTCTCTGCTAGTATAGATACAATAGCTTATAATCTGAATTTAATAAAGAAATTGGACTATAATTCTTAGTTTGTGTAAATCGGTCTCCTCCTTGGGTAGCAATGCAATGTATGCTTTGACCATGACTTCGGTATTTTACTCTCAGATATCACTTCATTCATGACTTGTAAGAGTGGGAGAATCAAGATTTCTTCAAATAGTCTGTAGAATTCCACAGGTAGTCCATCCGGACCTGGGGCTTTTCCATTATTTGTTTTTTAAGTGCTTCCATTAACTCCATCATTGTTATTTTACTTCCAGCATTGTTCTAGTTTCATCTGATATCTGGGGGAGATTAATATCCTGTAAATACTTTTTGACTCCCTCCTCCACCTTCTCTTGTTGATAGAGCTTAGCACAGTAATCTTGTATAATTTTTTTCTCCGTGTTCCATACTGAATTTGTCCTTGTCATCTCTAATTGAAATATTTTCTTTGCTTCTCTCTCTTTTTCAGTTTATATGCCAAGCATCTGCCTGGTTTATTTGCATTTTCAAAGTAATTCTGTTTAGCACCTATAATTTTTGTGCCAGTTCTTCCTTTTCCAGTAGATCCATTTTATGTTTAATTATCCATTTTATCTTAACATCTTTTTTGTGGCAATCTCTGTAATTCTCTTTCAAGTATTTTGTAATCATTATCAAAAGCTTAATGCATTTGTCTTTTCTTTAAGTTTCTCTTCCTTGAATAGTCTATTATCAGACCTCTAGTAACAGCCTTCATTGTATCCCTAAGATTCTGCATTGATGTATCTTCTTTCCCAGTTTTCTCAGCCATTTCTCTAAAAATTCTGCATAGAAGCTTCTGCCTTATCAATTGTCTCTATCCTGGTCTTTGTCTTGCCATGTACATAGTAGACCTTCCGGTATGAGCCATATGTAAAACACCTTTTAATCAGAACTTTAATCAAAAATTGGTTTCTTTCTCCTCTCTCTCACCTCTCTCGGAATTTGTTTGAAAACTACAATCTCCTTGCTTTTATATTTTAATATTCTATCTCTCATTTTCTGTAGAATTTGTAATTTGTTTTCTTAGTAAATCTTACATGAACTTCCCTTGGAAGAGCATTTCTCATTGCATATCTTGTATGTATGCGGAACGCTTCGTCTATGCCATCCATCATCTTCTCTTGGGATATCTCTAATACATTTGTCAGAATCTTGGATATTATCTGCACTAAGTTCTCTCTTTTTCTTCTATGTTTTGAAATCTTAAGAAAAATTCAGACCTATCCATCTCCCATCTTAGTATTCCACTACTCTCCCTTTCCACATCGCTCAGTCTACTGTCTAACCTCTCAGCTTTCTTCTCTCCTTGAATTTTACCTTCAATTTTTTGAATCCTGTCTTCATATTCATCATCCAGTTGTGCATATTTTCCATTTTCCTTCCTTTTGTCAACTTTTGTACTATTCTTTGATTTTGTTGTTCTATTGTCTCCATTCTTTTTTCTACACTCTCAGACTTCTTTACAATGGTGTCTAACTTATCATCCTTGCTATCAACTCCTGCTTGCAATTTCTGTATCGCTTGCATGATTGCCTCAAAGTTTACTCCTTTCTCTTTTCTTGCTGAAGTATTAGTATTAATAAATTTATAGGCCGCCCAATCCCGAAGGACTCCGGGCGGCTTACAGAAAGTAAAACTTTTAAAAAATAAAGGAATTAAAAAACAGAGGAGACAGAATTAAAAAACCATATCATACACCCAATCTAGTCGGGGCTGGACCTCAGTCATGAGGTCAACAGCCCCAGGCCTGCCGGAATAGCCAGGTTTTGATAGCCTTCCGGAAGGCCATGAGGGTGGGCAGGGTCCGCATCTCTGGGGTAGTTCATTCCATAGGGTCGGAGCGGCTACAGAGAAGGCCCTCCCCTGGGGCGCCTCCAGCCGATATTGTCTGGTTGACAACACCTGGAGAAGGCCCACCCTGTGCGATCTTATTGGCCGTTGATAGGTATGCGGCAGTAGGCGGTCTCGCAGGTATCCAGGTCCAAGGCCATGTAGGGCTTTAAAGTTAATAACCAGCACCTTGAATCGCGTTTGGAGACCAATGGGAAGCCAGTGCAGCTTGCGGAGGATAGGTGTAACGTGGGTGTATCTTGGTACACCCAGTATCGCTCGTGCGGCTGCATTCTGGACTTTGTAGTCTCCGAACACTTTTCAGGGGCAGCCCCATGTAGAGCGCATTACAGTAGTCAAGTCTTGAGGTGATGAGGGGTGAGTGACTGTTTGAAGTGCCTCCCGATCCAAATAGGGTCGCAACTGGTGCACCAGGCAAACCGGGCAAAGGCCCCCCTGGTCACGGCTGACAGGTGGTGTTCTAATGTCAGCTGCGAATCCAGGAGGACCCCCAAATTGCGGACACTCTCTGAGGGGTGTACATTTTCACCCCCAGGATTAGCGATGGACTATCTGGACTGTCCTTGGGGGGCAGCATCCACAGCCACTCGGTCTTGACAGGATTGAGTGCAAGTTTATTCACTCCCATCCAGATCCTGACAGCTTCCAGGCACTGGCACATCACGTCCACTGCTACATGAGCTGGCACGGGGCGAAGAGATACAGCTGTGTATCATCCGCATATTGATGGTATTTAATCCCGTGCCGAAATGATCTCACCCAGTGGCTTCATGTAGATATTAAATAGGAGGGGGGACAAGACTGAACCCTGCAGCACACCATATTTAGGGGCCTAGGGGTCGACCTTTGCCTCCAACCAACACGACTGCGACCTGTTGGAGAGGTAAGAGGAGAACCACCGTAAAACAGTGCCTCCCACTCCCACCTTTTCCAGCCGTTGTAGAAGGATACCATGGTCGATGGTATCGAAGGCCGCTGAGAGGTCAAAGAGCACCAGGATAGAGGAATGTCCTCTATCCCTGGCCCGCTAGAGATCATCGGTCAGTGCGACCAAGGCGGTTTCGGTGGAGTATCCAGGCCTGAAACCAGACTGAAAGGAATCTAGATAATCTGCTTCATCCAAGGACCATCGGAGTTGAAGGGCCAACACCTTCTCAACAACCTTCCCCAGAAAAGGGAGGCTGGAGACGATGATGTTCTTAAGAATAGCTGGGTCCAGACAAGGCTTCTTGAGGAGGGGTCTCACCACCACTTCCTTCAAAGGTTGCGGGAAAGATCCCTCCTGCAAAGACGCGTTGACAATCATCTGGAGCCAGCCTCGTGTTACTCCCTGCTGGTTGAAACCAGCCAGGAGGGACACAGGTCCAGTAAACAGGTGGAGGCACTCATCGCTCCCATGGCCTTGTCCACTTCCTCAGGGGTGTGACAAGCTGGAACTCACTCCAGGAAATCTGATCAAGACCCTCCCTCGGCATCTCTGCTGGTACTGTCCAAGTGGATCAAGGTCTGTCCAAATCTGAGTGATTTTGTCCGACAGAAACTGAGCAAACTCCTCAGCCCTTCCCTGTAAGGGTTTCCTCGCGTCCTCACCCTTCAAGAGGGAGCGGGTTATCCTAAACAGGGTGGCTGGGCGAGATTGTGCGGACACATAAGAGCGGAAAAATGTGCACTTTTGCCGCCCGTATCGCCACTAAGTAAGTCCTAATGAAGGCTCTTAATAGTGTTCGGTCGGATTCGGAGTTCCAACATCACTCTAGGCATCTCTTTTGGTGCTTCATCTCCCGGAGTTCCTCAGTAAACCAAGGATCCACTGCCGCGGAAGCCGCAAAGGCGCAATCCGATCCAGGGCCGGTCACCGCTGTATTCCAGGCAGCAACCAAGGACTCCGTCGGATTGTGGGCAAGTGAGTCAGGTATCTCTCCAAGCTCCTTCTGAAATCCCAACGGGTCCATCAGGCGCCTGTGGCGGAACCATTAATCGGTTCCACCTCCCTGCAATGGGGGAGTCGCTTTCGAAAGTGAAGCCTCCACAGGGAGTGATCTGACCATGACAAGGGTGAGATCTATTCCCCTTAATTCAAGATCACGTCTCCACTGCCCGAGAGAAAATTGAAGGGAGCGTGTGTCCCGCTCTATGAGTCGGACCCTGAATTACCTGGGTCAAGTCCATGGTTGTCATGGAAGCCATGAACTCCTGAGCCCATCAGAGCGTTCGCCTAGGGATGGCAGGTTGAAGTCCCCCAGTATTGGTCTGGGGAAATCAACCGCCAATCCGGCTACTGACTCTAGGAGCACAGGCAGGGCTGTTGTGAAGCAGCTGGGAGGTAGGTACGTCAAAAACAAGCCACTTGAACCCCTAGGTCCAACTTCACGAGAAGGGACTCACACCCACAATCTCTGGAGCAGGGATCCCGCGAGGAACTAAAGACCTTCGGATAATGACTGCCACCCCCACCCCTTCCCTAATGTCGTGGATGGTGAAGCACCTGAAACCCTTGGGTACATTTCTGAGAGGGGGACTCCTCCCTCATGGCCCAGGTCATGTTTCAGTAATACATACAGGTCTGCCCCTTGTCAGATATTAAGTCCTGGACAAGGGGAGCTTTATGGATCACAGACCTGGCATTTAGCAGCAACAACCTGAGACCAGGGCCCTGACTTCTCTTGTCACCAGGTCCTCGAGTTGAGCTTGCAGGGCCGGAACAAGGTATCACTGTAACGTAGTGAGCCCTCCTTCCCCGGTAATGGCTAGCCCTGCAGCTCCCATCATACCTGCCTCTCCTGGTCATAACCAAGATGCCCCAACCCACCCCCAGCCCCGTAGACCATTCCCCCTCTCCCATGGCTCCCATTCTTTGGCAGGCCGCACGTATCATTCATTCTAGGACGAGAGGCAGGTCTGGGCCCCCATCCACTTCTGCTTCTGCACTCAGTGGAGGGGGCACCAGGCTGCACTCTCAGTCCTCTCATGTATGCCACACAAACACTCTGCTCACACATACCCCACTATAATCATTAAAACATAAAAATACAATAATACAGTAATATAAAAATCAGTTAATTTAAAAGTGGGTTCATCATCATCATTCACACAGCACACACTCCACCAACAGGATTAACGCAGATCTTAACTTCCGCCCAAGCGGTTTGCGCAAGTTCCAATAGCTGGGACTAATAATGGTGTAGGAGGGAGAGTTCCTCGGTCTCTTTCCCTCCTGAGGATCCAGAGTCTGGGGGTAGCTGAAGTGGCTCCGGATCGGAGGGGGGGGGGTGCCAGTTGGAAGGGGCGCTAAATCCCCACCCGCATCTGTACCGTTTTCCGTCGTTTCCTTCCATTGAGGGCGCGTGTAGCAAGAAACAAACTGCAGGAGCTGCCAACACGCCAAGCGATCTTCATAGTCCTACAGTGGTGGTATTATTTGAAGGATAAACCGAAGAAAAAAAGGTGAAAAAGGCTCCAGCTGGGGCCAGAAATGGCGGCTGCTGGGGGAGGTATTCCAATCCCCAGGCGCACGCCTATCCAAACTGGAGGAGCTGAAAGTAAGATGGTCCAAAGACTGGCACTGTCTGAGGTGGCACTCCTGGGGCAGCAGCAGATAACAGTGGGAGCAGCAAAAGGGGCCAGGTGCGAGACCCAGGGGCCAAGATCAAAGCAAACAGAGTGTCGGCAACGGGAAGACCCGCAGTGGCGACGGCAGGGAAGAAGGCCGTGTCGAGAGGGAAGGGGGGGTGCCCAGAAGAGCTTCGGTAGCGGCAGAGAAAACCAGCAGCCCAGTCCCGGCACACATCGCTGTAGAACTCACCACCCCCTCCACGGAATGAAGCACAAACCGCCATGCCGGCACAGCCCAGCACAAGTCCAATGGCTCTCCATGGCGGCAGGGCCAAGATCATCGCCATTGCGCAATGCCGTCACTGACCAGCGCAGAAGCCACCGTGGGTGGCAACACCATCAGGAGCCACCCGAAAGCGGCACCCCCCAGGTAGTTGCCTCCCTGTATCATCTGAAAGTTGGTCTCCTGCAAGAACCCCTTCGCAATGTCCCCTAAGCTTTGTTCATTTTATTTTTCGCAAGCCTAAGCGATGAAGCTTGGCAGCCATTTCCCATCCTTGCGCATGCATTGTATTGACCTCCCGCAGGTGAGGAGGCAGGGTTTGTTGTTGTAGAGCCAACAGGAGTTACTTTTCTACTCAGGCTCAACAATTTTTGAAGCTGAGAGGTTAAAAATGCAATGAGAAAAGGGCATAAGAAAAAAAAAGAGGGGAGGGAAGAGTGAAAATCTGACTTAAAAAAGGTAAAGGAGTGAGTGAAAAGAGAAGAGAGGGAGAGGGAAAAGAAAGAAAAAAAATTCTTCAATCCAATTTGCTCAAAATTTAAGGCGAGGCATCCATTGATGTCCCAAAATCTTCAAAAGGAAAAGAGTGCAAAAAGAAAACATAGCGTAAAAAAAGAAAAAAAAAAAAAAAAAAAGATACTTCAAGCCACAAAAAAAAGAGGAAAGGGGGGGGTCAAAAAGTCATAAGGAGTTAAAAAAAAAGTCAGTATCTCCCCATCAAGATAATATAAAAATAATATAAAAACTGCCACCAGCTAGAACAAATAAATTCAGTCTCCCCTCCCCAGCTAAGATAAAAGTCGTTCCAATGTCATTCTTAGCTTCCTTTGCTGCTTTGTTATTTAGTCTAAGGTAGGATTCCAGACAGTAAAAAGCTCCAGCTGCATAAATAAAGCCTGTTTTTTTCAGTCTAGTCAAATGGTTTACAGGGGAAGTTTTTGGTAACAATATTTCAAGTCTGCTAGATGGCAGTGTTAGCTTGTTAGCTTGTATCAACTCGATACTAAAGCTTCCGTTTAAACTTTCTTTAAAAAAAGAAAAAATAACAAAAGTTACTAAAGAGCAAGCTGAGAAAGAAACAGCAGATCTTCAAAGCACTGCTGTTAAGTTCAATGTTCAATGTCCCCACAAGGTCCAGAATTAAGAGTATCAGAGAAAAAGAAAAACACAGAAGCCGATCTGCATTGCAAGGGAGTCCAGCTCAGCTTCCGGGGATAAAAAGAGACAGAACAGAAAAAAATCCTTCAATTGGCAAAAACTTATACCCACCACTTTTCTCACTAGTCGACCTTATTTTAAATTGAATTTCCAAATTTAGGTGTTCCCTTTCCATAGAAAAAAAGGTTTAAAAACTCTCACCAACACGACATGCTTCTCTCCAACGCATTTAGGCTGTCAGCAGCTTCAATAGCCTTGGCTGATTTGGGATCGCTGGCAAAGGGGGTTTTTCCTGGGTCACCAGAGACTTTGCGGGCATCTCTGGGACCACTGGATGTCCCCCTACCTTTCACTGTCTCTTCGGGAGAACTTAGGTCCAAAAAGAACCGTCCAGATGATCCGGTTTAGATGGACATTCAGGAGCAGCCTGAAAGTTGTCTTCACGCTGCTAAGCCCCGCCTTCTTCTCACCAAAAGCTTTTCAAGCCTTTGCTGACTAGAAAGGAGGGGGCAGGCAAAGAAACAGGCTGGAATGGAAGCAGATCTTCATAAGGTAAGTGACCAGGATGGCAGAATGGGGGGGGGGGAAATTGTGGGGAGCCCAGGGGAGGGAGAATGAGGTATCTGTGGGTCGAGGGAGGTCTTGGATGGTCTGAAGCAGGTGGCCTGTTCCATCATCAGGTTTCTCTCCCCCCCCAGCACCTTCCCCACTCCGAGATACTTCATGTGCACTTAATGAGCCACGCATTCGATTAGCGAATGTGTGGGTGAAAGCAGGCAGTGATTGTTCCTGGTACAAGATTCACTCCTACGAGTCCTCAGGTCACGAATGGACTCGGCAGGCTTTACATTCATAATTCGAGGACTACCTGTAATTCTCTATTCCATGAATCAAAGCAATAATCCTGCATAGAATTAGAAACTACCCTAAAACCTGGAAGCTACAGGTCTTATTAGTAAAATCTGGGTTGCATTTTCAGTTGAATTACTTTCATGTGTGGATTTTAACATGTATTTTATGTAAGTCAACCCTTTCTTTTCCCCATTAAAATGTTCTGATTTTGCAAATGCCTAGGAAGATAGTGGTAGTATATTTGATTTGTGCTGGGTGTTAGAATTCTATTATGAAAACTTCAAATTAATTTAGGAGTTTAAATTGGGAGACCTTTGGTGTAGTGGTTAAACACTAAGCTAAAAACAGGAGTCTTAATTCTAATTCTACCTTGGGCATGAAAGCCAGTTGGGTGGGGGCCAGTCAGTCTCTCTCTGTTCAATTCACCTGACAGGGAAAATAGGAGGAGGAATTGAGTTTGAATTGTTTGCTACCTTGAGTTATTTGTAAAAATAATAAAACGAGTCACCACTGTTGTAAAGCAATTCACACGGTCAATAAACAAAGCATATGATTATAAAGTGAATTGAGAATATCCAATGATTGTTTTTTGTTGTTTTGTGCGGAAAACAGCAAAAAAGCCACAAATTGAAGTCATATAATCAAGGAAGGACACAACTGGCCATAAATGCAAGCCAGTTGCCAAGCTCCCAAAATGCAATAGTGTAGTCAGGAATGATTGTGGCAGATGTAACTTCAAAAATGGGCAACAAATAGCATTTTAAAAGTCATACATAACAGATCATTAAATGATTGTAAATTGAAGACTATCTGTACTTTTCAGGACTGTCTGGATACAAGAACAAGTCTATAAAGAGATACATCTGTCACTAGAAGTTTCATGACACTGTGACTGCAACTATTCATAAACTCCTACAAATAAGTTCCCTACATACTATTTATAAGGATATATTTCTGAGGTAAGTTATCCAACTCTATTTGTACCTTCGAGTCAGCACTAACTCCTGGCAATTTGTCTTTCAGTTTTAGATTTCAGAACTAATTTGCCATTGCTGTCTTCTTAGGACTGAGAAAGACTAATTAGGTCACTCAGCTAGCTTTATTCCTAAAATAGGACTACAAATCACAGTCTCCAGTTTCCAGCCTGGTGCCTTAACCACTATACCAAATAGGCTCTCATGTTTTAAAATGAAAAGCAGGACTCTTGCGTGAGCGGGGGTTGGACTAGATGACCTCCAAGGTCCCTTCCACTGTTACTGTTACCTTTCCCCTTCATCCCAAGTTTCAGATCCTCCTCTAAGTGAATTTTTAGTAGAAAATGAGCAGAGGGAAATATTAAGCAGTCTCTCCTCCTCAGCAGTTCTCCTTGGCTGCATTTTCCCAGAAATATACTTTTTTCTTGAGGGAGGCCACTTAATTGATTTGCTGTAATATTAGTTCAGTCTGAATATGGTTTTCAGGGTTGTTGGTCTTCATGTCTTCAAATCTTGATCTTCAAATCCTAAATCCCCAGGATTTATAATCCTTTAACTAACACAAAGTAAAACTGGAATGACTAAGAATGTAATGTAATCATGTTTCACAGCATGTTGTCTTCTCATTTAAAATTAGCTGTGAGACAGTCTGCTAGATAGTCATAACAGTTTTGGTTTGGATCACTGGAAGAGTATCTTTTTATTCACTTGACAATGGCAGCAATTTTATGAAACCTAGATAAACAGTTTTGTTGGCCACCCTCATTTATATTATGGTAACAACAATTTTTATGAAAACCTACCTCCCCACTTGCTAATTTAATAGTTATTATAGAATTGTAACATTCTGCTCAGTGCAAGAAATTGTAGAGCCACAAAATGTATTCTAGTCTCCACTTGGAGATATTTATAGCAAGGGGAACATTTCTTCTGCAGGGTATTGGTTTCATTAATTTTAGATGCTCCTGTAATATTCAACTAAAATCTATCCTGCAAGTGAAATCAACCCAAACTTAGATGGCATATTTGAT